>NC_139219.1:269865552-270465552 GCF_055691185.1 Crinia signifera | reverse complement strand
TGCTGAAGGCACCAGGCTCAAAGTATCGTTTTTGGAGATTGGAGTGCCAGCCTATTGCGCTATGTATATCTATATCTATATATATATAGATATATATATATATATCTATATATATATAGATATATATATATAGATATATATATATATATATCTATATATATATATATCTATATATATATATATAGATAGATAGATAGATAGATAGATAGATATAGTTTAAATACCAGTGTGCTTGTGCGTATATGCACATGTGCATTGGGCATGATTGACTTTCATTTGTCTTTTCTCATTTGTGATAGACTCCTTGTGCTGTGCGTATGGACTTTCTGTTTGTATATATCATCTGTTCTGTCCCGGTACTGATATTTTTATAAATAAGGGGCAGATTTAACATTAAGCGATATACTTGTTATCCCTCACTATGGGCCAGTAGTACTGTATCAAGCTACAAAAGTGTATAATGTGTAAAGTGATAATTAACTAACTCCTAACTATCATTTTTCAAACACAGTCTGTAACATGGTAGATAGGTGCTGATTGGCTGCTAATGTATCACTCTATACTTTATCAAATTTTTGAAGCTTAGTGCATCTGGCCCTATGTACATGTATAGTAAATAGTGCTCAAGCCAATCAGCTGTCACTTGACAGTTAAGAGCTGATTAGCTGGAGCTGCATTTAACATAGGTAATGGGTGATAACAAGAATATAATTTATTGTTAAATCTGCTCCTAATATGTAGTGCAAAATTAGCTGAAAAACAAATTTTCAATGTCCTTCATAAATAAATAGACCCTGAAATCTTTATATGTAATACAGTGTTTTATTTCAAGCCTTAGCATTATGCTTTCTTGTAGGTCATAGAGATCAACCCCACCCACCCTATTAATCCTCTGTGCTTTAATCTACCAATACTTGCATAATATGCTACCCCACTCTTTTTGGCATACATAAGGATGACCGAGGGTCATAACACAGACACTGGCATCATGAAGGATGGAATTCTGACAGGGGTCAGGGAGTGTACTTCCCTTCCCCAAATCCAACTCCCAAACCCTAACACTCTCTTCCTGCAGCCTATCCCTCACCACATCCTGATCTTAACCCTCTCAGCTAGCGCCTAACCCCAGGATCCCGCAGTCTAGCACTAACCTTCCAGTAGCCTGACCCTAAATCTCCCCACTAGTGCTTTAACCTAATCCCACGGCATACTCATGTTTGGGATGCTAGCTGTCAGAATTCCGGCGTTGGCATCCTGACCCTCTAATCACAATCTTTCACATACTCGAGCATGCTTGAAAATTAACTATATTAATAACAGCAATACACTGAAGAAAATACACCACAGTCCTGTAGAGTATAATGTATATGTGTGCAATATATATATATATATATATATATATATATATATATATATATATATATATATAGGCTTAGGGGTTTGACTCTGAATTGTGCTATCTTATATGCAGCACCACCAAAATTCCTCCTGTTAGTGAGGAACAAAAGACAAATGTAACAGAAAGAGTGATTGGGGCACGCAACCTCATGCATAAAATGTACCTCCCAGTTAGTACTTAAATGAAAATCAGAAATACATTCTGGAGATCATTTCCATGTGTCCAATGTTGGATGTATTCGCAATAATTTTGCACAGTCCGTTTTAAGATGAATATACTTTTATTGCAAGAAATACCCGACACGTTTCGTCACAACAACTTCATCAGGGGTAAAATTGATTTTACCCCTGCTGAAGTGGGTGAGGGTCCAGCATGGCAGCACAGGAGTACAGGACGGTGGCCCTGAGTCAGCGTCTCCTCCTACTGGGTGGGAGTTAGGGTGCATGAGGGCAGGAGGCTGGGCTATGAGGCATGATAGGGGTATGTGGGCAGTGGTGGAAGTTATAGTTCAGGAGAGTAGGAAGCTGGGTAGTGATAGGGGTGTGTGGGTATGAGGGGGACTAAAGCTTTTGAGCTGGTGCAGAGGAGGGTGGGGGACACTGTGCACCTCCAGCCAGTGGGTGAGCGTCCAGCGTGCCAGTGCAGGAGTACAGGACGGTGCACCTGAGTCAGTGTGTTCTCCCACTGGGAGGCCGTAAGGGTGCATGAGAGCAGGAGGCTGAGCGGCAAAGCATGAGAGGGGTATGTGGGCAACACAGGATGAGCGGGTCCACACTGGCAGGAGAACAGGAGGCAGGGCAGTGATAGGGGTGTGTGGGCATGAGGGGTAGTAAAGGTTTTTGGCTGTTGCAGAGTAGGGATGGCCATTGGTGCAGACGCCATCGATGGTTGGCATTGATGGCGAATTTGCACCCTGCCATCGATAGTAGTAAAATATTATAGTCATCCATTATATCCGACTGAATAGGCCGTGGGTCAATCAGAACTTGGTGGCGGGACTTCAGGGTGTGGGGGGGCGGAGCGATGCTCCGTGTCCCAGCACCTTAAAAAAATGTCAAACTTGATCGGTTATCCTTTGCCATCGATATAGGGAAACCATCTGGTCCTCCCACATCGATCCGCAAATTGTGGGAGGGGGAGGCGCGGGGGTCCGTGAATTGCGGGAGGGGTGCAGGGTTCTGCAAATCGAGGGAGGGTGGCGGGGGGATAATCCTGGGAAGGGGGGCCCCGCAAATTGCGGGAGGGGGGTTGTGGGGGTCCATGAATCGCAGAAAGGGGGTTCCGCGAATTGCGGGGGGTATGGGGGATTGTGTGGTCTTTGATTCACGGGACGGGGGGCGCGAATCATGGGAGGGGGGGTCGCGGGGGTGCCATGAATCTCGCTGGGGGGGGGCATTAATCGAGGGAAGGGGGGGTCACGAGGGTCCGTGAATTGCAGGAAGGAGGGCTTGTGGGGGTCCGTGAATCACGGGAGGGGGGGCACAAATCACGAGAGGGGAAGTTGCAGGGTCCGGGGGCGGTGCCGCTTACCTACACCATGGTGGATGGTGGGCGTGTACTGTAGCCCTGGCTGGTCAGGGGGAGCTGATGTCAAGGGGATGGTGGTGTGTATAACACTGGTCTTTTCCCTAGGGGGGGGCGGGTTTGTTTACAATGCTGGGTGGGAACTTTGTGTGTAATAACGCTGTCAATCACTCATGTAACCCCGCCCAGCGTTATACACACAGGTAATGAGTGACAGATCTGGCTAAATATATAAGAGATATACACAAAACAGATCAGGGCGTCACTCCAGGACTTTCAAAAGTGCAAAAAAACTTTTATTGCGGTCTACGCCGTTTCGGGCAAGATGCCCGTCTTCAGGACACACAATAAATTGACAATAAATGGCTTCACCCAACCATTAACCATGAGTGAAAGAAATGTTTTTGTGTTATCATTCATATTCTCTGACAAATGGCCAGAAAATCTCAAATTATTCTAGGGTATGTACATTTATGAGCACAACTGAGCATACACCTGATGTGTGGTGTGACATTTTTATCGAGTGCCGCTTGACAGTATTGTATATATATATATATCTATATATATATATATAGATATATATATATATCTAAGAGGGGAATAGCAGCGGCACTCAGGACTTATTCAAACTGACAAACGACTCGTAGCCAAGACCAGTGACGTTTCAGCCCTTCAGGGCTTTTATCAAAAAACAGCTTGATAAAAGCCCTGAAGGGCTGAAACGTCACTGGTCTTGGCTACGAGTCGTTTGTCAGTTTGAATAAGTCCTGAGTGCCGCTGCTATTCCCCTCTTGTACATGGGTTTCTGCTTTGGCGCTACCCTGCTGAAGGCACCAGGCTCAAAGTATCGTTTTTGGAGATTGGAGTGCCAGCCTATTACGCTATGTATATCTATATCTATATATATATAGATATATATATATATATCTATATATATATAGATATATATATAGATATATATATATATCTATATATATATATCTATATATATATATCTATATATATAGATAGATAGATAGATAGATAGATAGATAGATAGATAGATAGATAGATAGATAGATAGATAGATATAGTTTAAATACCAGTGTGCTTGTGCGTATATGCACATGTGCATTGGGCATGATTGACTTTCATTTGTCTTTTCTCATTTGTGATAGACTCCTTGTGCTGTGCGTATGGACTTTCTGTTTGTATATATCATCTGTTCTGTCCCGGTACTGATATTTTTATAAATAAGGGGCAGATTTAACATTAAGCGATATACTTGTTATCCCTCACTATGGGCCAGTAGTACTGTATCAAGCTACAAAAGTGTATAATGTGTAAAGTGATAATTAACTAACTCCTAACTATCATTTTTCAAACACAGTCTGTAACATGGTAGATAGGTGCTGATTGGCTGCTAATGTATCACTCTATACTTTATCAAATTTTTGAAGCTTAGTGCATCTGGCCCTATGTACATGTATAGTAAATAGTGCTCAAGCCAATCAGCTGTCACTTGACAGTTAAGAGCTGATTAGCTGGAGCTGCATTTAACATAGGTAATGGGTGATAACAAGAATATAATTTATTGTTAAATCTGCTCCTAATATGTAGTGCAAAATTAGCTGAAAAACAAATTTTCAATGTCCTTCATAAATAAATAGACCCTGAAATCTTTATATGTAATACAGTGTTTTATTTCAAGCCTTAGCATTATGCTTTCTTGTAGGTCATAGAGATCAACCCCACCCACCCTATTAATCCTCTGTGCTTTAATCTACCAATACTTGCATAATATGCTACCCCACTCTTTTTGGCATACATAAGGATGACCGAGGGTCATAACACAGACACTGGCATCATGAAGGATGGAATTCTGACAGGGGTCAGGGAGTGTACTTCCCTTCCCCCTTCCCCAAATCCAACTCCCAAACCCTAACACTCTCTTCCTGCAGCCTATCCCTCACCACAT
The DNA here is from genome assembly GCF_055691185.1 of Crinia signifera. Lineage (NCBI taxonomy): Eukaryota > Metazoa > Chordata > Amphibia > Anura > Myobatrachidae > Crinia > Crinia signifera. The sequence goes on along the minus strand of NC_139219.1, from coordinate 270,460,672 downwards.
CCTGATCTTAACCCTCTCAGCTAGCGCCTAACCCCAGGATCCCGCAGTCTAGCACTAACCTTCCAGTAGCCTGACCCTAAATCTCCCCACTAGTGCTTTAACCTAATCCCACGGCATACTCATGTTTGGGATGCTAGCTGTCAGAATTCTGGCGTTGGCATCCTGACCTCTTAAACATTCCAGCACTGGTCTTCTGCCAATAGTCCAAATGCCAACGTCAGTATAATGAACACCGGCATCCTGATCGCATCACCTCTAGTTATCCAGATAAATATATTGCTCCAGGGCTAAGGACAACTTTTTTAAGAGGGCTTCTAGGTGTATAATTATTGCAACTATAAACTGTAGGCTGTCCAACAAAGGCAGTAGGTTGTAGTTAAAATGTTGCAAAACAACACTAATATCTTGATACATATACATTTTGATCATCCATTATCTGGATATCCGAAAACCGAAATAATCTGAAAGCTATAGGTTTCCAGAATATTTTGGAGTTTTTTCGCCCCACCCCCATCCCGCACTGTTTTCCATACTCACCGGATCCCTCGATTGTCCCCCAACGTCCATGGTGGCCATCGGTTTAGTCTTTAGAGGCATCCCTGGTCCCTAGGATGCATTGCGCGGGTGCGTCATTAACATCATGATGCCACTGGCACACCCGCGCAATGCATCCTTGGGACCGGGGATACCTCTGAAGACAGTTGGGAGGTATGCAGTATATTAAAAATACTTTCCCCACAGTGAGAAATGTCTAATCCTTATTGCCATGAACTAAAGACCTGCAGATTTCCAGTATAAGACATTAAAAAGTGATTTCTACATCTTCCCAGGTGCTGTAATTAGAATAATCAAAGTATTAAAGCTGGTACTAGCTTCAAAGACAAACAAAAAGAAGAGATATTTGCATTTGGAATGGAATTTAGGAGAAAGTAATTTAGCTAGGTCTGATCGCATTTGTAACTTAAAAGTCCACTGAAAAAGCTAATAAGACAACATCAAACATGGGGAATAGAAATGCACAATTGCTTCAAGATAAGGAAACAGACACGAACAGACCAGAGACCTGACTGCTGTGTTTTTATATCCTTGACAAAGGTCATTAGTTAAAGTTCTTTATACAATAGTGTGCTGTGTTTCAGTAACTCTCAGCATCCCACTACAGGGGTTCAATTTCTTTCTAACATCTGCCATTTAACGTCTCCATGTCCAAGCAGCTTGATAAGTGAAATAGGGAAAAAAAAATATATTTAGATCAAGAATGATCGCATGGGGGGCTTGTTTATCAAAAGATGGCAGGGGCTTATGCCAGATCGTTAGAGGGGGATTAACAAATGCTTGATTTAAAAACAAATCAGAAAATACAAGCACTTGCTTCACTAATAGTAGACTTAGAAGAGCACAATATTTATAAACTTAAAGCTTGTTCAATAAAAAAGAGAAAATCAGAATGACAACATAATGTTAGGAGTGGTGGTGTGGAGACCCAGTTGTGGATGCCCAGCAGTCCGTTCTGCCTCCAGCAAACTAAGACGTTACCTATAACAGCCACTTTTATGGGAGCAAATTAGGTCTGCCCCCACTTAATGAGGGACAAGGCTGCTGAAGGAGGCTTGGCACCGCAAAAGGAGGGTCTGGAGAGACTTACCACACACCAACCCATATAAGTGGATAAGTACGGGTGTAACAATGCACAGGGATGATATATAATAATAACCACACTGATCGGGGATGCAACAATGCATATTGATGATATGGGTAATAAAAATGTACCCCCCAAAATAGCCAGACACAGAGTCTAGAACTGCACAAACAAATAGACAGAACTTGAGGCCGACAGGCTGTAATGGAAATGTGCAGAGCAATATCTCCAAGAACACCCGGAGTTAAACAGACCAGGACACATGAGACCAGCAGCCAACAGTATCACTGGCGGTTTCCCCTTGGGCTTCCCAGGCAATATTCAAATAGCCAGCCAATCAGGAGGCCAAAGCTTGGGTGACATCAGCTGCCTACTTCTTTCGGCGCCCTGAGCATTGTAGCGTACCTGGAAGCTGGGTATCATCGCTATGTAACTACCCTGACACTTCCACTTAGATGCCACTGCCCAGCAACGGACTTAATACCTCCACCCAGCCATCGCGCACATACACACACCTGCTGACAAAGGTCGCAACATCCGCACCCTACCGGAATCTCCGTGCTGGGAGTCTGGCCTCGCTGGCCTCATAACACATAAAACTGTCTATCTACATAAATTTTAACATCCAAAGCCAAATTATGAAATTAATGTAATAAAGCATTAGACAATGTACTCTGCAATGTTGAAAATCAATTCCAAGTACGCAATTACAACACATTTACAACAAATATAAAATTTTTAACATTTTTTAATTTTGGCAAAATATACTTAGATCTGCCAAAATAGCTCATGCACTGTACATGTCATTTTTGTACATCGCTGCTCAAATTGGATGGACAAGCAGCTTCTACTGATTAAAATGATATATAGCATGCCTACTCTATATTCTGTATGTAATTGTGACTGTATCTGCATTACAATTTTTATGCTACTGGGTTTACCAGCGAAACAGTGTTAACATAATTAGGTATGCAAACACAGTTGCAGTTACACACAAGGAAAGCCGCATATCACTGCATGTGACTGTATCTGCATTAGTCCATGTGGCCATAGAATTGCCCTCTCCACTAGTCTCTTACCACAAGGTCAAAAGAGGTGACTCTTGTAGTTTGCAGTATGCTGTTGCTATAGTAGCATATTGCTGATTGGCTGGTGGCTTCTACAATAAGAGGAGTCTCCTTGGTACCGGTCAGTTGTTCAGAAAATGTGCATGCAGACACAAACACATATACTCAGTCCAGTAGTCTGGGTTTTTTTTTTTTTTGGTTGACCCTTTGGAACAAAGAGGCAACGATATACACTGGAAAAGGCAAGTATTTTTATTTTTTACAGCTGGAATAGATTTATACTGGAGAAGAGAATGTGAGAGGCAATGTGCAGGGCCGGATTTAAGTGGTTTGCCGCCCCTAGGCACCACTTATTTTGCTGCCCCCCTCCTCCTCCTGCCGGTCACTGGCCATTAATGATCCGCCGCCACCCACTCCTTCCGTGCATTGTGGAAGCTGTGTGCAGTCAGTTGTCTTGTGCTCTGCTGCACATTCAGAGGGAAGTGGCTGCCAGTGTTCCACCTGCCGAAGCGCTGCAACACTGCCCACGTAAACCAATGCCGTCCCCCTGAGCACAAGAGTCCAGGATGGGTGAGTAGATGGTTGAGAGGGGGAGCAAGGCTCTGCCCTTCCCTCCCTTCTGTGATTTGCAAACCCCTGCCTTCCAGTGAATCTTGGCCAGTGAGGGGGAAATGCTTTGCCGCCCCCAGCAGGTGCCGCCCATAGGGGACTGCTGCGTGTCCCCCTGTGTTTTGGGGCAACAGAAATACCCCCTTCCCTCCCCCCATGCATTGTTGTCAGCAAAACCAGACATTACATAAAAATCATTAAAAAATGTTTTGCATTTGGAATACAATTTGACTAGGATACAGTGTTTCTTCTAATTCTTATTAACACATACAGTGTCCTATATCGGAATTCAGTGTTCATTAATGCATTGGAAAATAACCGTATCTGTATTTCACTAAATACTTGAATGCCATGTGTTTTATGCATTTTTGATACCTTAGTGACTATCAATGTTTTACCTTATTTGCAATTTTCTGGCTTAATGTAAAATGAATAGAATGAAGTATTGAAGTATAAAGGTCCATCATGTGCAGCAGAGAGTAATAAAGAAAAGTAATACTGTAAAAAATCTCCATAATAAATTGTCTCAGTCATTCACATAGAGGGAACTGTATATTTGTATCGCTATATCGATGGCTATTTTAATTAAGCATCTGCCAGAAGCTGCCAGAATTGCAAAGAATCAAATTATGTTTGCAGGTTTGGCCTATTATATTTACATTTAAACATTTCCAGGAGAAATTACACTGACAAGAAAGGGCAGCCAGCAAAAACGGTCATTTTATTTCACAAATAGCTGTGGGAGGACTCAGATCAGTCAGCTACAGTGTTATAGATGCCTGTGTTACAGATGCCTTTGTTACAGACGCCTGTGTTAAGCTCCACACACACACTACCCAATCTTTTAGAAACCGGGTAGTGTGTAATGCGTATGCCTAATATTATTAGTGCACATCGCTAACCCCCCTCCCAACCCCCATATCGGCTGAACACGCAGATCAATTTTGGATATATAGCCAACGACCCGAATGTGCTGCAGGGTCCTGATGATGTCACTGAAGGATATCGTTCAGTGTGTATGCACCATATCATCCACCGGCTGAAAACACGTTAACAATATTGGTGGTCCCTTTGGTCGTCTAGCGTGTTACGGGGCTTAAATGTTAATTAATTTTGTGTGCAATAAAATGGTTAGAATATCAAGACACAAGATTATTGGGTAGAATTAACAATGAGCGATATTCTTATTATCGACTAAGTCCAAAGAGATGGAAAAAAAGTGAAGCACTCATGTTGACCTTTCCATGTGCCATTTTCATATCAACATTTTACTTGTGTCAACATTTTGTCAATGTCAATTTAATGCATGTTGTCCTTTTGTCTGTGTCAACCTATTGTACTGTATGTCGACCTTTTGTGTCAACCTAATGACTTTTTCTACCTAGACACTTTTGACCTTTCAACCACTTCCCCAAGTGTAACAAGAACATCACTCGTAATACTGTCGTAACAGTTAGATTGCTAACATGCTTCGTCTCCATTTCTAACTAGGAGAGTTACATTCTTGGAAGGATAAAAGTAATAATAATTAAAAAATATTTATTTATATAGTGCTTTCTCCAATAGAACTAAAAACACTTAGAAGTATACAATTCCTACTCTTTCTATACTACTTAGAAATTGTAAATCATAATAGATTAGAGAGCCTTAGAGAGAAATAAATTGGATGGAAATCAAATACCGGCCAATCAGCTCCTTAGTTACATCTTACAGACTGTGGGGGTCATTCAATAAGGATCTCAAAAGCAAACTACCGTATATACTCGAGTATAAGCCTACTTTTTCAGAACATTTTTTATGCTGAAAAAGCCCCCCTCGGCTTATACTCGAGTGAGGGTCCCACTTGAGTCAATAAGTTTTCCCAGTTTTTTGTTGTAAAATTAATTGCCTCGGCTTATAATCGGGTCGACTTATACTCGAGTATATACGGTATTTCTCTAAAAAAATGTGCACTGCAGTTGGGGCCATCATAACATGTGTCAGATTACATTTGTAAACCCCCCCTCTAAAAATCCTGCGTTTGACACTGAAATACTGTAAGCATCAATATTGTTTGCGGTAACAATATTGTTAAAAAAGTGTCCTACTAGATTGGCCGAATGGTTCTTCTCTGCGGTCAAAGATTATTTCTATATGTAAATACACAGCAATAGTTTACGGTAAGTTAAAGTGATCTACAACAAGAAGAGACTGACAATATTACCAATTACAGATTTTTTAATTTTTAAGAGAGCATCAAAGTCACGGCCAGATAGTTAAATCCCTTCTAGGAAAGTTAAACTGTAGATTTATTGCTATATGCAGCACATGCCATAAAATGGCAATATGTGCTCCTCCAACTGAAGGTTATCTGCTGTGCAGGAGTTATGTCTGCCTTCTTTAATCCTGACTCTTTATCCTATAACTCCTATATAAGGAGAGATCGGCAGTGTATAAAAGACCACTGATAGGTCTAAGCTGTATATCATATTGAAGACCCTGGCCGGGGACGGGTCTGCTGCAGCAAAAATTAAAATGTGGTATTGTTGGTAAAATTATGTGTCTCTTCCATTTAGCTAGAGATTGGAGCTTTGGTTTCATAGCACTGAATGCAAAGGGGTCAATCTGATTATATGCACTTTGCGTTGGGCCGAATTCACACAATATTGCCCCCTGCCCCATAGGAGTGCATCCTAGCCTGCACAAGGTGCCAGTTTGGGTGCCATTGCTGGTGTTAAAATGCAGTGGCAGACAATAGGATTGACCCCTGTAACCTCTCTCTTGTACTGTAGAGAATTAAAATTGCATCTGCTGTATGTCAGGTGGTAGTTGCCCATTACAAGTACTGTATATAAGTAAACTGAATTTTTGTGCACAATGTAAATGTCAGATATCAAAGAAATCCAGAAGATGTATAAAGTGTCAAGAACTGATAAAGCAGAGAGTGATAAACAACCAGCCAATCAGCACCTACCTGTCATTTTTCAAACCAAGCCTGTAACATGGATGTTAGGAGCTGATTGGCTGGCTGTTTATAACTCTCCATTTAATCACTCTTTGAAGCTTGATACACCTGGCCCTTTGGCTTAATACATCTGCCCCTAAGCCATGTATGAATGTAATGTGGTCAGAGATCAAGAACCAGCCAATCAGCTTCTTGCTGCCATGTTACAGGTTGTTTGAAAAATGACAGGAGCTACAGTAGTTAGTTGGTACATTATCTCCATCCACTTTATCTACATCAAAGGCTTAGTAAATAGACCTGTAAGTTTGGGAAACACTGCAGTACACAGAAGTGCACTTCCACATTCATGCACAGTGGCTGCCATATTTACCATTATGAATGTAACCTGATCTGATGAGTGAGCATCAGTCAGTCATAAACCTACTGAGATGTAGGGTGTCGAAAACCCTTTTCCTCTTTATCATACTTGCTTACTCTCTTGGAATAGGCGGAGGGCTCCCAGAAATCAGGTGGTGCTCCAAGCCCCATAGAAAGGTAGAAACATCTCCTGAAGCTTGTACAATATCACATTGTTGTAGCCCCACCACCTGGGCATTGCATAGCAGTGCTGTGATCACCATACTGCCCCCTTTCCAGAGCCCTGCCAATGTCTCTAAGACAGAAAGTCAGCAGGTATGTCTCTACATCATATTTATTGTGATGGTGGTTATTATAGTAATCACATGTCAGTGAGAAAAGTATAACTAGTAAATTGCAGATCGAATCATAACTCAAAGTATTCTGTAAATAAACAGAATGTTACTGTACTGCAGGGGTGGCCAAACTGGTACTTGACATCTACCAAGAGTTCATGTATTCCACACCACCTGAAGATGTGTAGAATATGTCAGTTAGGACGGAATGCAGCACATGTTTGAAAATGTGACAGTTAATCATGACTACACCTTTAAACCAGCTAGGTAGTCTGGAAAACATGGACTGTTGGTAGATCTTGAGGACCAGTTTGGCCAGCCCTGCCTTCCTGCTTTCAGATAGTCAGACTGATTAATGATAGAGGAACACTCTTCTAATGTACAACGGAATGCAGCTCATTAGTACCGTAAATCACCAAGGTCCATTGTGAGAGAAAACAATGTTACTTGGATGCAGGTGCAAAAATTGCTCCAAAACATATTACAGATGACAGCAGATACATTTTTTTTCTTGAAACCTCATGTATGTCAAACTTTTTTTTTCTTATATTGAAAAAAGAAAAGGTGTGTACACACGCATCGATTTACGTTTGATTTGCTTTCGATTTCCCCAATTCCACCCCCTTTCGATTTGGCCTTTGCTTTCCATTAAATTTCACATTCGATCTGCACATTTGTATTCAATATCGATTTCGATATCAAATTCGATTTGTATTCAAAGCACAGTGTACAGATTTCATTTACTGGATGGAATTCGATATTTCCTTGCCCGATATTTTTGTTTTTGAGTTTTTGATATAGAGAAAACGGGAGCAGGCATCAAATCGAATGTGGATGGAAAGAGTCTTAAAAACTGTTCGATTTCGATTAGATTTTGCTTCTATAAACAAAATCGAATTGAAAACCTGTCAAAATCGAAGCGTGTATAAAGAGAGATGATGTCTTCTCCAAGCATTATTGTCCTAGGCCAATCAGTTTCTTTTAGATGTGGCCTGGATCATCGAGACCTGGTTCGTACCTTTCTGACATAAGACAGCTTGTCTACCGGGTAGTTAGTCCAGGGAAAAACCCTAATAGTGAACAGGGACATGGAAAATGCACTATCATCCAATTAGAAGACCCTTGCAGAAACCTAGAGGCCTACACATGGGGCGATTTTGCTGAAAGATCTGAGCAATGTAGATTACTCATCTAGATCACATAACACACATCACTGCACAGCGCTGAGTGCTGAGCAATCTTTCAGGGCCAGTGTTCCCCAGCGAGAACACTGGCCCTGACCGGAGATTACGTAGATTAATCTAGTGAGATTGTTTAGTAAATGCTCTGAAATTGCTCCTTGTGTACCCCCTTTATGCTTATATGCACTATTTAGTATACTGTAGTTGTAAACATGATTTGCAATGTAGATACTTAATAATGAGCTAGTTTCTACTTCTGTCCCAACATTCTTGCAATCTCACAGAAATGACAAATACCAGAATGCACAGACGTTTTTTCTCCATAAAGTCTGTCTAATAATTAATGGAATTTATTCATTAAAATTGGATGAAAATCTAAATCTCAGCCTCTCATTCTCAGGTTCCCATCCGTGTGCCCCAAGAGTGCCATGATTAATCATCTGCAAGACAATGCTGAAGCACATAAGGGGGGTAATTGGATGGCGGTTCCTTTATAGTGTGAATGGTATTTGCAGATGTAGAGAGGTACGGCACTTACCCTTCTCTGCAGAGCATTTTTCTTCATGCAGATATGGTAGCACTCTTGATTTTACAGTGTTAGCATCTAAAACAACTCTTCACAATGATTATGGCATTTGGGATACTTATTATGCACACTGCATTTATGCTAGCACAATCTCTATTAATCCTGTTGCCAGGAGATTGTGGCACTGGGGAATAGATTTTCACAAGACAACATTAATAGAAACTGTTTCTTATTTACTTAGAATTCCTTAATGCTTTTCTCTTTTACATAGTGTATATGGTATCGTCAACTACAGTATTTATTTTATTTATTTATTAACAGTTTCTTATATAGCGCAGCATATTCCATTGCGCTTTACAATAGCAGACAGTGATACAACAAAACAGGGTATTTACAGACAGTCAAATTGTAGGAGGGCCCTGCTCGCAAGCTTACAATCTATAGGGAAATAGGCATTGATACATAAGGATAGATACTGTATTCTTTATTGCATCGATTCCACCAGAACGCAAGGTTCTATGACTGATTCTTGAATTTGATAAGCTTGCCTGAAGAGATAAGTCTTCAGGGAACGCTTATAGGTTTGTAGACTGGAGGAGAGTCTTATTGTGTTTGGGAGGGCATTCCACAGAGTGGGTGCAGCCCGAAGAAAGTCCTGCAGTCGGGAATGGGAGCGAGTAATGAGTGTGGATGAGAGACGCAGATCTTGGGAGGAGCGTAGAGGTCGTGTTGGATGATATTTTGAGATAACAAAAGATATGTATGTTGGTGTAGTTTGGTTTATGGCTTTGTGTGTAAGTAAAAGAATTTTGTATTGAATACGGTAGAATACAGGTAACCAATGAAGTGACTGACAGAGTAGCTTTGCAGACGATGAACGTCTGGCTAGAAAGATTAGCCTTGCAGCTGCATTCATAATGGACTGTAGTGGTGAGAGTCTGTATTGGGGAAGGCCAATAAGGAGACTATTGCAGTATACACAACATTTATTATTAGTTTTTATTTATAGTGCTGATATTTAAGTGTTAATATAAAATACATAGCTGTTTACATTAGCACATTAAACGATATGACATGGAATAGATGGTAATAGGTGGTGCAACCCAAATTAATTAATGAATACTGTACATGACGCAATAGAATAAACATTGTAGCTGTTGGTAGGGATACTGTGTCTGTGTCTACTGAAGGTTAACAGTAATGTCCCATATACAATGAAGCCGTCATTGCAAACAGACCTTCCCGTGTGACTATTGGCAATGTGGCACATATAGAGTTAGCCACACTCATCATGGCTGCTATATAGTCGCTAGTGCCTGTTTGGTGCAGCAAGTAGAACCCACAATTCAGAGTGTTATGTTGCGCCGGGATGCTGGCTAATGTAGTTTCAATGAGTTGTGGGTGCAACTTTGAAGCACATGTGCAGTGGTGCATGCGAGCATTACAACTAGGGATGGCCATCATTGCCTTTGCCAACGATGGTTGCCATTGATGGCAAAAGTGCAACTGGCTATCAATAGTGTATAACTATTCAATGGATAACCATTGATGTTATTAACACATCGATGGTCATCTATTTTCTTTGATTGACTGGTTTGTGGGCCAATCAAAATGTGGGGGTGGGGCTTCGCGGGTGTCGGGGGCAGAGCTATACTCTGTGTCCCGGCCCCTTGGGGATAAAGCAAAAATTCAACTATTCATTGAAGCTTGACATCGATGGTGGGAAACCATCTGATTCTCCCCCATCGATGGCAAATTTATTCAAAATCGGCCATTAACCATAGATGATTTCTCATCCTCGATGGTCGATGGCCATCCCTAATTAAGCCAAACTTGTCACCTTTGGCTCATGATGCAGGCTACATATGGCTTGCTACATCTTTATATATCAAGGAGAGTCAATGGAAGAAATAGAAATTAAACGTGAGATATCTTAAAATTGTCAACTATTGCCTCCTGTTACAGTTTCATTTTAACCGAACAATTTTCCTCCTAGTTCTAAATAAGTCTGATAAGTGTGTGCTGCACTGGCGCTCTTGCATGGAGTTTCTGTTTGCCAGGTGTTTTTCTTCAGTGTCAGGCTCGCTGTAGGAAAGCTACTTGTTCATGTTTACTGGTAGCTGCTCTTATCACAGAGGCAGCAGAGATCACAAAGCAAAAACAGAGACAGTAACAACAGTGACGGTTGACAATAATGGGTCTAGAACATGACTAGATTTTCATATGGGAAAAAGGTGATGCATGAGGTCAAGGAGCGTGAGGAAACGAGTGGAGTGACATTTAGGGGATACATAATGTGAAATAAAGGCACTGCAAGGCTAATGTGAACTGGGGTCACTGTGTAGTAAAACATAAAATGGGGACACTGTGGCATAATGGAAATTAGGGCACTGTGGCATAATGTCAGCTGTGGGCACCGAGCTACAGTACAGTATAATGTAAACTGGGGTCCTGCGGACTAGTGTGAACTGGGGGCACTACAGTGTTGCGCAATGGCATACAAATATCAAAATACATTCTTATTGCATTGAACATAAAAAACAGTATCTTAACACTATTTTTTCCCTGATAAACTCTTCCCTAAACTCTAAGTGGCAACATCTCTGTGAGAGATGTTCAAAGTATCGGATAAAAATGCCAGCGTCGCTCACATTTGTTATATAAATTCAAATACAAATGTTGTGTAAAAAAAGATTATATTTCCTATATTTCCTTTTCAAGACTGAGATACATGGTAAACATTACATGACCAATTCACTTGGCTAAGAAGGCTACAAATATCTGCTCTAGAACATGAGTCAGTCTTCTACCATGTCTTTGGAGTGATGGCATTCACCCACAATCATGTCATTCCTTTTTATTGGAGGAGATGAGCACATTAAGTGTTACCTGCCGAGTGCAGGCTTGCCACAGATACAGATGGAGCCCACCTCATTCATGCTGGGGCTGGCGATGAAAAAAATTGCCAACCTCCGCCATCGGCCGCCAGTCGCCGGAAAGGGGGCATGCATGCAGGAGATGCTCGCCATGTTCCAACGGAGCTCCCTCCCTCCTCTCCGACGGTCCACCATCAGTCACCGCCACCTCCCCGCACACACCACCCCTAACACTGCCCATCTCCTTGAAGCAGAAACGGGCAGGGTTTCCGATCCCCGCCACCACGCGTGCGTGTGAGATGCTCACACATCCTGGTCAGATGAAGTCCCTCTCAGCCAGCGCTTGCCAGCAGGGGCATTCTGGTGAGCGCTGGAGCTGAATGAGGGGCTCCATCTGTACGTGCTTATTAATATACCCAAAAACTATTTTTTCATGTTATGTACAAATGCCAATATTTTGTGAGGCCAACTTTTGGGCCTCCTTGAAGAAGGGAATCATCCAGGTGCAAAATCCTGGCCCCTAGCAGTACTGTAAATAATCCCAGGCAAGACGTTCCCTTTGGTTCTGTCATTTATTGCTAGCCCCAGTATTGCTTTTAGCACAATTAGCACGCACCGTTACACTGCAGTACACATCGCAAGACATTACAGTTTTTAATTTTACCATCACTCATTATTGAAATGTCAATTGTGACATTGGCTTGCAATTACCATACGCTAAAGATGACACCTCACATTCCTAAGGCTGATGTGTATGAAACCACATAGTTACATACAGTATTGCTAGGTGTCTCATCAAACTAATTTTATTCATTACATACTGTCACATAGGATGATTTCTCTGCATTGGCCTGGGTTTTTAATAAACTTTTCACTTTCTCTTGTCATTATGTCTCTCTATAAATGAAAAAGTATGTATGCACATCATTACAGTGAGAGAGAGTTGTCTAGAACAAAACAAGAGCAGGGGACTCTTCCATGCTGCAAAAATGGTTTGCTGATATTAAAAAAGAGAGCTTTTAAAAATCAAATGTACCAGAAAACCAGCAAGCACACTACATGCACACGTCTTTAAGTGGTCACTGCCTTCCTGTTGGATCGGATCAGTCAGGAACAACAGACCTTCATGTGAATGGTTGACAGGCAGGGTATCCAGACCATGGCAAGAACAATTACTGAGTGGGCACTGCTATTCTGACTGCCTTTTAAAGGAACCGGGAACAATCAGTAATGCTAAAGGGGAGCACACCTCTAATCACCGCTACTGTTCAGCTGCTGGGCAGCACATTTCCCTTGACTCTACATTAGTGGCCGTCTGGTGTTCCCGTTACCTAGCGACCGTTGGAGAACACTGGGTGGAAGTGAATTGACGTCCCGTGTCATCTAGTGGTGGAACTCCGAGAAAGACAAGCTTTGATGGCAGCCCGGCACACTCATCACACAAATCAATACCAATCATGTTTTCACCATTTGTCTGTGTTGTATATCTTCCTTACAGCATGTTCTTCATCAAGATACAAGGCCTAAAAATATTTTAGCATTTTTTAATGAGCTCCTGTCTGTAGTAAGGAATGGACAGGTGACTTTAATACCTGAAAACCAGACAGCTCAATGTTACAATCTTTATAATTGTGTTAACCTCTGATTTGCTCCAGGTTGTCCAACCAATGTTAACACAAATAACAAAGGAATGTAGTAGATTCATGTTTGATACCATGCCTTAAATCATCTTAATACATCCTGTCCATCTTGTTTTGAACAGAAAGGCCACCCATTCAAAACACTCCGGAGGTGCTGCAGTTCACATTGCAAGGCACTGAATCCATTTAGTCTGGTCCAGGCGAACATCTTCAGGTTGGGTTATATGTGATTTCCATGCGCCGTAGTTTTGGGACTGTGGATTTATGAATGGTACATATATCCAATGATTGAGTAGACTAGGGGCCAGATTCTCTAAGCTTCAAAAGTGATAAAATAGAGAGTGATAAACAGCCAACAAATCAGCTCCTACCTGCCATGTCACAGGCTGTGTTTGAAAAATGTCAGGCAGGAGCTGATTGGCTGGCTGTTTATCACTCTCTATTTTATCACTTTTGAAGCTTAGAGAATCTGGCCCTAAATGAGATAATATAGGTTTGCAGAAAGTATACTTTATGGAACTAGTCCAGTTGACCATACAACAAATACTGTAGCATATAACAGTTGACCAAGCTCCTGATGTTTTTCCTCTAACATTACGCACTTCTCTTGGTACAGCGACATGTGAGTCAGAGCATATGAGGACACATTTTAGATTCATCAGGTAATGAAATACTGTTGGAAAATATGTTTTCATGTATTACTGAAAAATCCAAGGCAGCTAGGAGAGTTTTATTAAAGGTCTGGAAGATTAAAGATGTATAATTTACATAGTTTGTATTACAGACTTTTTTCTGAATTTTTATACATATTCTCAAATACATTCCTTCACTAGCCTTGTTTTTTTGTCTGTCATTCAATTATATACCAACTTTTCTTTCTACTTTTCATCAAGTTATAGAACAACTTCTAAAGCAGAGTAAAGAATTTTTTTTTTTTTTCACATTTCTAAGGTCAAGGATTGGATGAAGGTAAAATGATGCTTGGATCCATTAATTGATCTGTATGTACTGTATAGTATCTGGGACTAATAATGCAGATGTTAGTGTTTTGTTTAAACATCCAACAAACAAGAAGTAGATTTCACGTTCTAAGATAAGCAGTACTAGCGTTCTTTTCTATATTGGTCTAGAATCCTCTAGCTATTGTATTTGGAATAAAATGTTTAAACATTAATGGATGTCTGTTATTCCCAGTGAACTCACCATTGGGTATCCTTATGGCCAACACTTTATAAATGTCAACCATAAATTAACTCTAACTTAATTAATACTTAACACTAAAATAAAGACACAGACACAAGTGCTGGCGTTTCAAAAATTTGAATGTCAAATTTATTTTTGACAACTTATTAAAGACTATCATTATGGTGGCGGCACCAAAGAATGGTCAAGATAGGAAAGTGGGGGTAAACATCACCATACCATCCATACACCGCTGGTGATCACTCTCCCAGCACCACCACTTTTGCCACCCCCCGTGCAGAAGCATGGCCCATGACAATCGATGTCAATGAGAGTGCACCCATTATCTACAAACTCACACAACTACACAAGATGACCGTTCTTTACCGCCACCGAATGAAAAGAAATAGGGATGGGAGGGAGGGGATTCGGAAGCAAAAGAGGAAGCTTCCTATATCACATGCCCCTTTCTATACTGTCTACCCATCCTTGAACCCACTGATTGGCTCACCCCTATCTCATTTACATATGACCTGTTTACTAACTAAAGTGTCGGCATGTCAGCACCCTCCAGGGGTTCATGTCTCCTCATTGCTATTCAGCATTCAGAGTTTATATCACCCTATCTTGTCGTGCAGGGAAGGGTTGTCCGTTAGTCAAGCTGGCTGCTACATACTACAGTATACAGTATATTTACAGTATGACTCAATATTGTGGAACTATGATCTGCACTATTATTTCATAACATATATATGTATACTGTATATCTATGTATGTATATATTATTATTATTATTATTATTATTATTATTATTATTATTATTATTATTATTATACAGTGATGTTGTCCTAAACTAACCTAACCTATCCTGGTCCTAAATGTATTTTTCATGTCAGTGTGAGCATTTTATGTTGCAGCTATGTTATGGAGTATGGTTTGCGTTTATTGTATTACATAGTATTATATTGTGCTGTGGTAGCATTTGTATTGCTAGTTATATGCAGTGAAGTAAACTGTGACTATATGCTGAATATAATAGTAGTACAGTTGTAGATGTCTTCTTATATTTTGTTATTTCCACATAGTGTTTATAAGTAACTATGGTGATGGGCCACTGGATTATCCTTCACTCTGTGAGGTCATCAATTTGCACCACTTGATCGGGTCAGCATTCCCGCTTCTGGGTCCCAGTGCGCTCACCGGGTGCTTCGTTTAAGGAAAGTCCATGTAAGTATTCTGTTTAGCCTGACGAAAATGCCATAATAAATGCATTAAATTGTTGCACTATTCAGTGTCCCTGGTGGTCATTTAGTAAGCCCGAGTGAGTGCCGCTGTCCCTGCTCCCTGCATAACCCCTTGAGCGCTGCCCTCGCCTGCCGTCTATATATATATATATATATATATATATATATATAAAATGTATGAGTGATTTTTGTTTATGTATTTAAAACGTATGTCTATACATAATTGGCAGAATAAATTGTTACTAATTATTAGAAATATTTGAGTCATTACTACATTTCTGGAGTTTGTGGATCATAAATGTATAACATAACGGGTCACGGAACCCCTATTATACTGTATATGTAGATAGTTCAGTAGATCAGTGGCTGGCTGGCAACTTTCAGCCTGGGGGGCAAAACAAGCAAGTGGCCCATCACCATCATTTCACCACCCTACCCTCTTCCCTCTAGTATGCAGCAAGGATACAACAGAAAAGGGGAAAGTACGCGCCGAAAAGCGCGTTGCAAAAATGTACTCGGTAATGCCCATTACATATAACGCCACACACCGTAATGCCCATTACACATAATGCCACACACCGTAATGCCCATTACACATAATGCCACACACCATAATGCCCATTACACATAAAGCCATCACTGTAACGCTAATTAAACATAATTCCACACACAGTAATGCCACACCGTAATGCCCACTACACATAATGCCAACACCGTAATGCCCATTACACATAATGCCGACACCATAATGCCCATTACACATAAAGCCATCACTGTAATGCTAATTAAACATAATGCCACACACGGTAATGCCCATTACACATAATGCCAACACCGTAATGCCCATTACACATAATGCCAACACTGTAATGCCCATTACACATAATGCCACACACTGTAATGCCAATTACACATAATGCAAATTAAACATAATGCCACACGCGGTAATGCCACACTGTAATGCCCACTACACATAATGCCAACACCGTAATGCCCACTACACATAAAGCCATCACTGTAATGCTAATTAAACATAATGCCACACACCGTAATGCCACACCGTAATGGCCACTACACATAATGCCAACAGTAATGCCCATTACACATAATGCCAACACCGTAATACCCATTACACATAATGCCAACACCCTAATGCCCATTACACATAATGCCAACACCCTAATGCCATCACCGTAATGGCCATTACACATCATACCAACAACGTAATGCCCATAAAACATAATGCCACATGCTATAAAGCCCATTACACATAATGTCAATACTGTAATGCCCATTACACATAATAATGGCAATTACATATTATACCATATAACTGCTGCTTACCTTCATGTTCATTGTCAGAAGTATATGACTTGCGAGGGGTTACATGCTTCTTTGCAGGTGTAGAGGTGACGGCTGCGGCAGCGTGTGCAAAATGCACACAGCGGCCCAGCCTGCACATAGTCATACCGGCCTGGGGGGCATGTGCCACCCTGCCCCCTGGCCCAGCCCGCCCCTGCAGTAGATGCACCTTAATAACTCACCCACACCCATAATTTCTTCAATCTTAACTGCATGAATATTTTATGGGATGCTTGTGTACATTTTCCAAAGGGGATATACAGTAGTCATAATGTCGACATTTATAAGAACAACAATCATAATGTTGACATCATAATGTAGACATTCATGTGAACATTGTGGAAATGATGACATACATGTCCATATCTACAGAATGTTAATATGTTCATATTGTTGATGTGTTGCATGTTGACATTCGGCATAAACTGGAGGGTCAGCGTTAGGCTGCAGCAGCAGAGGGCTAAAGGTAGGCTGCAGCAAGGAAGGGTTAGAGTTGGGAACTAGGACAAGTGGAAGATATAGGCTGCAGTAGCTGAGGGTTAGGGTAAGGCTATATGAGGGAAGGGTTAGGGTTAGCCTGCACAGAGGAGATTTCACTCTGTTCCCCAAATCATAGGAACGCTTAACCTGCAAGTTTTTTTTTCTCAGATGCCCCATTGAACATACTTTTTATTAACTTGCAAATTAACTGTAACCTTTTTTCAAATGTATGTTTTAAATGTAACATATTTTATTTTAGAACTTTAACACCTAATGTTAACCTGTTGGGTTTGGGGGTTTCTATTTTACATTACTGTGTTTAATGAACATTTCTGTTTCAAATTGTTGAAGTGAAAACTGTAATGACAGCTAAATCAGGACTTGTCAATTATTGCAAAAAATTAATTATTCCGTTAATGCATACATTGATTAAATCGTACTTCAAAAAGGCGTGTAGATGGGGGTGATACATTAATTTTACTTGAGATGACAGGCACAGTGCCTGAGCAAATGCTTTTTCACCGAAAATACTTTATGGATAGTTGCCTTAGCCGTCGCTGTTAATCTGATTTTATTAGGCAGAGACGCTCCAACAAATTTTGGTTTACAGATTACGTCTTTGAAGAGGAAAGCATAAATTATTTATGGAAGGAACTTTTCAGAGCCTTGAGTAGTGATATTCTGTAGCTTTAAAGGATACATTCGCTTTTAGAAAAATGCTAGATCAAATTAATTTACAGGCTCTTAATTACTCGGGACATTTTGCTTTTTCCATTTATTGCTATTGTGAATTAAAGTGTTCTTCGCTCACGTTTATTGGTTCATTTTGAAGTGTACAGTTTTATTATGATAAAATGTGGGGAAACGGTGACATTGGCACTGCTAAAGAAGCCAACTGTGTCACCTGAAACCAAATTTTATAAATAAAATGCACATTTATTACAAGCAAGAAATAACAGTTTTCACTGTGTGCCTCAAATCACAGCAATGCTAAACTTCGGAGTGTTGACCAATGACAATGAACATAGTCATCCAGTTAGTAGGTTGAAGAGACTCCTGGGTAAATTTAATATAATATCCGTATGATAGCATATTGCAGTGAGCAGTTCGTGAATCCAAGGCTCCTCTTGGAGCCCCAGCAAACACCAAGCTCCTATGCTGAGGTTTTGTTCCTCGTTAAAAATTTTAAGTGGGCAAGGCTCCTCTTGGAGCCCCAGCAAACACCAAGCTCCTATGCTGAGGTTTTGTTCCTTGTTAAAAATTTTAAGTGGGAAAGTCAAAAATACAGTAAGCTAGTAAATTGGAGAGCACATTGTGTCTATTTTGCATTACTTAATGGACCTTTACATTAGACTACTGCAAGAAAGAAGATTCCTAATGGGTAAAAAGTATTATAGATGTCAGTATTTAATTGTATTTTCTTTGTTTTAATTGCAATTGATAAGGTACATGTATCTTTCACATTTATTAATTACAGAATATTGTTCTCTCTTGTGTACAGTATATGACACTCAATTACAATAATATATTAGTAAAGCAACCAGGCCGGTGTTAGGCTTCTCAGCACCCTAGGCAAAAAATTCAACCTACTGCCTCAAACCCCGAGGCCGTGACTCGGGGGCTGGCAGCTGACATCAGCAGATGTCAGCTGCCCACCTATTTCCGTCCCAGTGTGCACGCATATGTAAGTGACTTGAAAGTGACTTTTATATGCGTGCACCTTCACCATCTTTTGACGGTCGGCGACCATTGAAAGTTGTGGGTGTTCCCCCCAGCATGCGAATGGATGTTTATGCTAAACACTTTGGAACACATGCTGCGAGGGGGGGCGTGTGGACCGGCATTCGCCGGGCGGGGTTTTGTGGACTTGCAAGGTTGCGAATTTGCAGCTTTGCAAATCAACCAGAATAACCCACTAAATCCTAGATATAATCTCCACCCCCAGGATTGTACATTTTTTTCTATCCTTGGCATAACCAGTTTGTTGATTATGGCCTCTATTAATAAGCTGATCTCCCCGCTAGACCATAACTTTCTGACTATAGCACTGAATGTTATTATCCATCCAGTTACTTGTCCAATCTGATCTTAAATGTATTTAGTGAATCTGCCATCACCACCTCAGCTGGCAGTGAGTTCCACACCTATGCTGCCCTCACTGCAAAGAACCCCTTCCTTCTAAAGATACGAAACCTCTTCTCCTCTAGTTTAAGTGGATGTTCTCTTGTCTTGGTCACTGACCTTAGGTTAAAGATAGTGCTTGATAGTTACTTATTATGTCCC
Source organism: Crinia signifera (assembly GCF_055691185.1). Classification (NCBI taxonomy): domain Eukaryota; kingdom Metazoa; phylum Chordata; class Amphibia; order Anura; family Myobatrachidae; genus Crinia; species Crinia signifera. The sequence goes on along the minus strand of NC_139219.1, from coordinate 270,440,947 downwards.
TTAATATATTTATACAAAATGTATTTTTTAAGTGTAACCATTCCTTGGGGGGCGGGGCCACGACGGAGCGGGAGTAAGACGCTAGGTGTGTGAGCTCCCCAGCAGGGAATAAATCCTGTTCCACTACTACGCAGCGCCGAATGCAGACACCCTTCCCCGCTAGCAGCATCAGACAGGCGGGCATAGAGTGACGGAAGAAGCCATGTGCCGGCGGCGTCCGGAACTCCCAGAGAAGTACGGGCTTCGCGCTGCTGACGCCCGCACCAAGCCACAGACTCCTCTCCCTGGCACCAGCATCAGTTAGCCAAGGCACAGAGCAACAGCGAGAAGACCCGCTCCGGGGGCACTCAGGATTCCCCTGGTTCATACCGTGAGCCTCTGCATCGGACTGAAGTTCTAAGCCTGGACAGATTCTCTGGAGCCGGGCACTGGCGTGGAATCGGTCAGCTGGTGGAGGCTGCAAGGGAGGACACAGCGTGCTGTGAACGGAGCCCAGGTTGGAGTGGACAAAGGAGGGTGTTTTTGGTGTATCGAGACACCTTGAAGGCACACGCGCCCGGGAGCAGGGCCGCCTGCAGCAGGGATCTTCTCTCCCCGTTTTGGATGTAAAGCCGGCACAAATAAGTCTCCCTGGATCGATTACTCGAAACAAGACACGTGGATGGGTGCAGTATACCACTGATTATTTACCTATTTTCTGCTTATATATACACAGGACAGTATCAGATACTACAGTGTTGGAGGTTGTCTGGACTGAGTTTGTTATCGCTGTTAAGCAGCACCCACAGCACAGTAAAAGTATGGGTAATAAACCAAGGCGCCATATAAAAGACCTTGTTTAATCCCGGAGGGCCAGGTGACCACGTTTATTAAGGGCAGGCCCGGACAACAAATAAAAAATCTGGTATACGATATCTTAGCCTGCTCCCCTCCTATCTTACTTGCCTCTCTTGAACCCTGTGTAAATTCCTGTATTACCAAGCAAGCAGGTATTAAGTGGAAGTGTGGTGTGAGGTCCCACAGCGGGTCCCCTCACCATAACGGGACCTGGAAGGCGGTCCCCACTGCTAGCACCAGTCCAGGTGAGGGCGGACCGGTGTGGCAGTGGTAAGGCCTAGCAGGTCAAACAGCAGGCTAAACTACACAAGTCAACAATAAAAAAAAAAAAAGAAGAAGGGTCATCAGGTCTGAAGGCAGCAGCTATTGTGTGGGACTAACAAATTGATACGCAGGTGTATACCACTGCACAAGCAAAATGCCTAAAGCAGGCAATGCAGCGGCCGCGGCCCGACTTGAAAAATTTGCTAGATCTCAGGCGGGAAACTCCTCACAGACCACAACCCCTCATGCCACTCCAACGAAATCCAAAACCTCTGAGGAAACAAACGATCCAACGATTCAGCAGGTCTTGGACGCTATTGCCAACTCGGAACAGCGACTATCCGGGCAAATTGGAGATCTCCAAACGGAGATTCAGTCCCTAAAATCGGATATTAATGTGATAACAACACGCTTAGATGAAGCAGAAAAGCGTATATCACGCCTGGAAGATAATAACACCCAATGGCCAAATAAAATGAATCTCTGTACCCAGCAGTCCTCTGAACTGAAAACTTAACTTATTGAGATGGAGGGAAGGCTAAGGTGCAATAACCTAAGGTTCGTGGGCCTACCGGAACACTCTGAGGGGCAAGATCCTCAAAAATTTGTTGAAAACTGGCTAAAAGACACTGTGGGTAAAACCGCATTTACAGCTCAATTCGCGGCAGAAAGGGCTCATAGAGTCCCCCCTAGACCCCTGCCTCCGGGTGCGCCGCCGCAAACATTTATTGTAAAATTCTTAAGCTATGTGGACAGAGACATTGTGCTGCGCTCAATCCGAGCGAATGGTCCCTTAATGTACAACAGAAATAAGATCTCAGTGTATACAGACTTTGCGCTCGAAGTGCAAAAAGAGAAGGCAAAATTTAGAGATATAAAGAAAAAATTGCGGGACTTGGATATAAGCTACTCCATGATATTCCCCTCCAAGTTAAGAGTGGTGGATAACAATATAACACACTTCTTTGCGACTCCCACTGAGGCTGCTCAGTGGTTGGAATCAAAGTCTCCGGGTCCTAGGCGTAAGGCGCCGGTGTAGTAGTATTCAGTATGATAAAAATATGATAACTGTAACCTGTTGGGGCGCTCCCCCACCCGCTCATGGGTGGTCCTTTTTTATTTTTTTCGTCAGCCCCCTAAAAGTATGGTGATGTTTTCTTTTTGTGTGATGTTGATGTGGAGCACTTTATGTGTCCCAATCTCAACATATTTTTCTTATCTTGTTCCTAGTCTTAACTTTTTGTTTTTTCTCTTTGGGGGGGGGGGGGGGGGTGGGGGGTGGGAGATAGGTATGCCTGTAGGGAATGTGTATACAGGGTGGGGGGAGGGAGGGATTTGCTTGATGGAAGGAGAAATAGGACATACTTCTTTAATGTGGGGAATATATACTACTGTGTGGTGCTTAAAGAGTTAGATTATGCATCTGGAGATAAGAAATGTAAAATAACAGATGGTTAAGTTGTTAGTATGGAATATAAGGGGACTTAACAATAAGATTAAACGATCCTTGGTGTTGAACCAGCTCCGCTCCTATGGGGCGGATATTGTATGTCTCTCTGAGACCCACCTTATAGGAGGGAAGCTGTTGGCCTTGAAACAGAGATGGGTAGGTTGGGCATATCACGCCCCCTTTACAACTTCATCCAGAGGGGTCTCAGTCCTAATAAGGAAAACATTAGCTTTTGTTTGTAACCAGGTGGAGATTGATACATTGATACGGGTGGAGTAAGATACATCTTCTTGGACTGTACTATAAATTCCTTTCCGTTGGTGATATTGGCAGTATATATCCCCCCTCCCTTCTCGTATGAAACACTGGTAAGGGCAGTGGCCTTTGCTGTATCCAATCCTTCCGCAGAAGTGGTGTGTGCAGAGGACTTCAATAACATTCTTAACCCTGCTCTTGATAGATGGAGAGGAGGTTCCGCCACGGGAGCAGCATCATGCACCCCCTTCGCAGGTTTCATACGGGATATGGGCTGGAGAGATATTTGGCGGGAACGCAACCCCAAAACTCTTCAATTTTCATGTTTTTCTATGTCATATCAAACCTTTTCCAGAATAGACCTAATCTTGGCATCCCACTCTTTTATTTCGCTTGTTAAAAATATAGAATACAGACCAAGGGGTATATCCGATCATTCCCCCATAATACTGGAATTTTCGGATAAACTCGTAAGGGGCCAAGGGTTTTGGAAACTTAACCCAGCCTGGTTATATTATCTGGGTCAGGAGAATAACACGGTAAAACTTTGGAGTGAATTTTGGGAGGCAAATCAGGGCTCGGCAGCGGCTGCCGTTGAGTGGGATGCGTTCAAGGCATACATGAGAGGGGTATTTCGAAAACAAATAGCAGAAGTCACTCGGGCTAAGAACCAACATATAAAGAAACTGGAGGAAAAATGTTTGGAGCTTGAGTCTGTATATATTCGGGATAAATCAGAAGCAGCAAAAACGAAGTGGCAACAGGCCCAAAAAATATGGCAGGATGCCATACAGAAAGAGAACACCACACTGCTGTTGCATAAGTCCTGTAAGGCATATCAATCAGCTGAAAAAACGGGCCGTTATATGGCCTATTTGGCCAAGGCCGAGGGACCCCCCCCTTGTATAGGTCCCATCATAGACACTCAGGGCCAGCTGACATATGATACTCCCCAGCTAGGGGGGATGTTTTGCAAATACTTCCAGGAACTATACACCTCAGAGCTTCAGAGTACAACAGAGGAGATTCAGTTCCAGTTAGAAAGATGTAAATTACCCACCTTATCACAAAAAGATAGACAGGAGGAATGTGGGGAGGGGGGGGGGGATGTATATCATTTGTTGTAATAATTTGTATTATTATTGTAAACTGTTATTATTAATTATGTAATTATGGCCCCATAGTGGGTAATTTTATGTGTAATATGCAAAAATGCAAATAAAGAATATATACTAAAGTGTAACCATTCCTTATTTGGCTAATTTGTCTTTGTAAACCATGTGCTCCATCCCATTAATTAGCTTAGTTGCCTTCCCAGAATCCAGGTATACCACATCAACTGCGTTGCCTTTGTCTAGCTTCCTCATTAAAAATAATCAGGTTAGACAAGAGCAATACTTTACAAACCCATGTTGGTTTTTGCTGATTATATTATTTTGCACTAAATATTTCTGGATACCATCTTATTCCATCAAATATTTTCCCTATGACCGATGTTAGGATCACTGGTCTGTAATTTGCTGGGTCTTCCCTTTTACTTTTTTAAAATATTGGTACCACTTCTGCTAATCTCCAGTCCCTAGATACCAAACCTGATGTAAATATTGCGTACAAATAGGTTAATGCAATTTAGAATATACTGCTACTACATTCACACTATTTTGAGGAATAAGCTATCAGTAGACAGAAAAGGGGCCCAAGACTGGACACTATAAAGTATAATATGTCAAAAACAAAGTTCACATTTTCCTTCAAGCAATATGGAGTTTAAATAGTACAGCCAGTGCTGCAGACACTGGAGTTTTCACCAAGCACACTGGGGGTTCAAGATGGAATAGGGGGCCCTGCCTATTTTGTTGGCTTCAGGCCCCAACATTTCTAACCCTGGGGCAAAGAATGTTATGTCTATCATTTGCCTTACGATGTGGCCAACTTTAAATATGCTCATAAATATGATTTTATTACATCTTGAATACATACTGTATGCATCCACCGCTAAATGATCCCCAATGTTTTCCACTAATAATTAAATGAACATCATTCAATGGGAATAAAAGTCAGAGAGAAATACAATTTGCACACATAATTATATGTCTGCTCCATATGTCTTTCTCCAAAACATATTACTGTGCTCAGTTTATCTGGAAATGTGGAAGATTTTTGTAGGATGAGTGAGAGTTTGTAAGCAGCAGGAACATTTATTTTCCGATGAGCTGGCGGCTGGGTGTATCCCTTTGCCAAATGTCAATAACCTCTCCTCCGCCTGAAGGTGTTATTTCAGGTTTAGAAAATTCACACAGTGACAGTTATCATCCACAGGCATTAATGACATCTACTGGAAGCAGGCCCCGCTAAGTAACAGCATCCCTTGATTTTTTGTTTTTTTTAACAGGTATTGTAGTTATCTTAACACTTCCATAAGAAAATGAGCAGAATTACATAAAGTAGAGTTAAGGGTGCCTGTACCAACCCAATTATAAAAAGGTGGAGATGGAAATTATATATAGCACAATTTAAATTGAGCTCCTACAGTTTAACAACTTCTGTGAAGATCTGTTAACATCTTGCAGATCAGTGATAACTGAAAACTAAGCACCACTCAGGGGTGTATTATGAAGACAAATTTTCTGCAAAAATACCAGAGGAAGATTTGTCTCTGTTTTTCTTAATTAAACAAGAAGTCGGAACGAGAAATTGCATTTAGTATCTCTCAGGTGGTAAATATTTTGAGTCACTTACTACTGTCTCCTTAGACCTCTATGAGATCTTTGGCAATAACTAATTTGTGGATGCCTGCATATAACTGTAACATTGTGTGAATTCTATGGGAGGACATACAAATGGGGAAAGAGAGACATACACATACAAAGCGAGAGTGGTAGAGGCACATGTGGGGACTAGGGTATGGAATTGTTAGAGGTATTTTATAGAATTATTGCATACCTCCCAACATGACCCATTGCAGGAGGGACACAATGCTCTGTTCCTGGATTTCCCTCATAGGGGGATATTCAATCTCCCACTGCCATTCCCGACGGGGAAATGGCGGCGGGGCCCTATTCAATACGGTCTTCCCCAACAGCATTGAACAGGGATCTCAGCAGCAAGTTCTGCTGAGAACAGCCAGGAATTGACAAGATCCCAACAGCAGATCGCCGATTTTTGGTTGTTTAGCACGGCCACGCCCCCTTCTCTGCACTTGGTAGGCGGGACATTGAATCCGAGATGATCAGTCGATCACCTTGATAAAGCTTATACAGCGAAACGCGTCGGTGAAAGAGACACAGGACACCCACAGCCAACCTGCAGCTACAATCTTATCCTGTGACCGGACCAGCCTCAGGAAATTTATCCCACCCACTTGCAATTTGGGACAGTACCATCCAATACCAGGTAGAGCACCAACCAACATCTGGCGCTCCCTGGTCCCATACTACACAATCCCAGGTGGAGCACCTATCAACAACAAGGAGCTCCCTGGATTGGAGATCACTTTTCTCCTAACAAAAGTTACTATTGGGACATCACTACAGAGGCATTCTAGGAACGGACTCAGGACTGTGCAGCATATTGTAGGTGACTATACCATCTCACACATTACGCATTGTGGTATCAATGTTTTTATGGGATATGTAATCCTTGCAATTTTATACTTTAATATTAAATATTTGTAATTCTTTTACCAACACCTGTTGCATGTTTTAGTTAAGTACGGTTTCACCCTTTTCTTTCCTGGGACATTGAATCCCGCCTGCAAAATCCCTGTTGAGCCGGCCGAGAACGGGACAGGGTCACGGCTGTCGGGCCAGCCCAACAGTCGTGACCCTACATTGAATACCCCCCTTAATGTATGATTGCCATTACCTGTTTTAAACAGATTACTTACTAAGAAAGGTGTTTCACCACCGGTAATGGCAATTATAAATTAAGAGGGAAGTGCAGGAGTAGAGCATTTTATCCCTCCTGGAATGGGCCATGTTGGGAGGTATGCTTTGTTTTGTAATCAACTCTACTTTAACTGGGAGCTTTGATTAAGAGATCACTTATACTTGATAAAACTGTGTGGTATACTGGGAGTAAACAAATATCTGTGAAGAAAATGTTTACCCCATCTATGTGCCATTTTTAATGCCTAAAAAGTTTAAGTGGGCCTAAATGCTGCATACCTCTAACACAGAATGCTGTTAAAATAAGTTTATTTAAGGATAAAAGCTAGGAATGTAGAATGGTGTCAATGCAATTTGGCAGCATTCATAAAGCAACACTTACACTGCTGGTTGCCTGCATGGATAGGTGAAAATTCATTATCTTAGTGTGCAAGAGAAAAAATTGAAATAGAGCATGCTCATTAATAAATGAGCACAGCTCCACATAGCCAGCTGCCATGGCTGGACAAGAGCGGTAGCTTACGTTGGCCATCTTGTTGTATCTGTACTGTACACAGAGATTTTTAAACATGAGAGCTCTCTCTTAGAAAAGATGCTAGGCAGCTGTGGTACCAACTTCAGCCCTATAACGAAAGAAGACTGGGATGCCTCCACATAAAAAATGTTTTAGTCATTTGGGGAAGTTGGTAAGGTTTAGGGTACTAGGTAAACCCTACTGTGTGCTCTGTCACCAAACATGCCTTATTGGAATTTCTGAGGACTTTTAAATATTAATTAATACATCAATTAACCTATATGCTGGTCTGTACTCTCCACAATACTGTACAATAAGTCTAGCCCGAGAAAAACCTTTCATACAAAGAATAAATAAAACATAATTATAATATATTTTGTACCATATGTGTTACTTTATTACAAAGGTGTCCTTTCTAATCTTGCTAGTAATCAAAGGCTGCTATATAACAGCAGCGATTAACCGTTGCTTGCTCTGATTAGCCCTGGCATGCATATGGCCTATGCATTCCTATGGAGTCGTGTTTGCTGAAAGTAGCTTTTAGAATGAGACATACAGTATCTGTTTGCTGGCGAAGCCTTCTCAGCATGACAACAAGCGTTACAAATATCTTAAATGAAACAAAAAATTGCACATCTTTAATTATATGCATATTCTAAATTAAGAGCATGGAAATAATTATATTTTTTTGTTTATAGCTTGCAAGTCATTATTAATATATTTATTAAATGGTCTTTGGTATATTTGCTTTACTATTATAAAATTCTCTTAGTGTTAAATTTGAGAGAAATTGTACACTTTTTTAATAATCTTTCATCATTATTTTATTTTTCTTTAACAATTTTACTTTATAAAAGCCATGACCACAAATGAATAATATGTAACTCCACTAAAACGGTAACAGAAAAGGTGGCTTTTTAAAATCAATTCTTAAACTCTGAAGAAAATTCAAGGGTGACGAGGGAGTATGTTCCATACTGTTGAATGCATCCATTCAATGATTAATCATTTGGTGTAGGTCCAGTCCATCATGGATGTGTTAATTTCCACATGGAATACTACACTGCCATTGAAATGTCTAACTGCACTACTGTAGTTTAGCTAAAAATATAGTGATTGAATGAATTACAAATCTGTAGAGGTTTTTAGCAAAACCGAAACATTTCTGTTTTTTTTTTCACTTTACAGATAATTTGTTCTGTTTGTTTCTTTTGCCTTTACTTCTTTATATTGCCCTTTTGCAGTAGTGTTCTTATATGTTTTTTATTTTATTGTATTTGTTCTTGTGGATAAAGTGATTGTTTCTGAATTCTAGTTAACTACTAAGGGGGGTATTAATTCAAGGATTACGATTGTTGGAACCTCCTGACAGTCTGAATGTCGTCCGTTTTCTCTGGCTTTTGACAGTAATTCAACTGTTGGTACTCAAAGTACCGACAATCGAGCGTTTGAAAGTCTTGAAATCTGCAAAAAACGACCGCAAAGTGTCGGTAAACGGTCGTGAGTTTGACAATACACAGCCGTTTCTGACCAAACAGATCCAAGTAAAAAAAATTTCAGATCTGACAGCCTTTAATGCTGTCGTTAATGACCACATTGAATAGGCGAGTGAATACCACTATGGGGTAGGGGCTGTGGCCAATTACATGAAGCAGGTGTTTTTTTTTTTTGTCAGTTTTGAAACCCTTCAATTGACTTATGGCCTGCCAAATTATTTTTGACCGCTGCCATCAGCTGCTTCTTACACTGGGTAATCAGTTTGCAGGTGCTGCACCACAATTTTTTATTCCCCCTTTGAGGTTGTTCCTCCTTTCACTGAGTGTCCATAAATTTCTCTCTAGTGACCCTCTATGGAGCCTCTATGATAAATGGGATTCTACAGAAATATCCAGACTTTGGTAGATAGTGGTAGACCAGTGATGGCTAACCTTGACACTCCAGCTGTTGTTGAACTACACATCCCAGCATGCCCTACATCAGTTTTAGCATGGATAAATAGTAAAACTTTAGCAGGGCATGCTGGGATATGTAGTTCAATAACAGCTGGGGTGTGAAGGTTAGCCATCACTCTGGTAGATTGTATTCTTAAAATGGTAATACATATTCATCCTCATCATGCAGCTGTTTGTATATCTGGAATTGGCAGGAAGGACCCTATGACTTCTGTACTCCAGTAACAGATGTCCTGTTGCACTTTTGCTTTGTAGATCAGCATTTTATAGTGGTTCTGCCTTGAATTGCAGTTGATGGCTTTCCATTTAGAGCAGGGCTGGGCAACACCGGCCCACCAGATGTTGATGAACTACACATCCCAGGATGCTTTGCATTAGTTTTGCTATGTGGCCATGCTGAAACTGATGCAAGGCGTGCTGGGATGTGTAGTTCATCAACATCTGGAGGGCCGGTGTTGCCCAGCCCTGATTTAGAGGGAGCGTGCAACATGGCAACAATAGAACCGTACACATCTGCATATGTTAATAATCTTTATATGCTGACAAAGTGTTACATAGCTAGACATTATGGGTGGGATGTACTAACATTGCACAGTACATAACACCACTTCAATACTAATCGCATATGTACTATCATATGCAATCAGTACTGCAAAGATCAATTCTCCCAATAAGAGCGTCTCTTTGCAAAGTGCCTCGGTCCCTGGACTTCAGGGTCTATAACCCGTGTGTCCATTTGCACATGTGCAGAAGGACACTGTGGCCACAGGGGATACTGCATGGGATCCAATTGGATTCCTCTGACAGCACGGATGCGGAAAGAAGACCATAGGCTTCCATAAGGTACACTCCACACCAAAGTTCCAGGTGTTTTTACTGCATTTTGCCATCAGTATATCCCATCCTAAATGGCTTCTGTCACACCCTCTGTCTGAATGGATCTCCATGAGAAGTTTTATATAACAGCAGAAAGTGTATCTCGAAAATGTCAAAAAATGTACATTACTATACAATTCTAGATATAACCCATTCTCCTAATTGATGTTAAAGTCATTTATCCAAATCTGAAATTCCTAATCAGACATTAATTTATATTGCATAACACAATGAAAGGTCTGTTTACTAAAATGTTGTCACTTAAAATACACATATTATTTAATTAAAAACGCAAAGAGATTTTAGTTCATGGTGTTTTCAATGCACTTAATCTTGCAGCCCAGCATCAAGGGACCCCGTTTCACTGCAAGTACCACTTGAACACCTATCTAATAATTTGTATACAGTATTTAGGTGAATGAGCTTGCTATGGTAAGTAATGTGCCCTCGGTTTCATATATATATGTGTGTGTGTGTGTGTGTGTGTGTGTGTGTGTGTGTGTGTGTGTGTGTGTGTGTGTGTGTGTGTGTGTGTGTGTGTGCGTGTGCGTGTATAAACAAAGTGTGTATACCGTATTACATCTCAAGTTGCAGTATTAAGCATAATTCTTATGGCAGATGTAAACATTGAGTGCAAGAAGATACATACAGCGTATTTCAGTATCTAGAACAACGCCAGCACTTTAGTTTATGTATTATATAAAACCTTATACTAGCTTCGCTGTTCTAGCTTGAGATGTCAGCAATTATTGTCTTAGAATACAAGCCATGTTAGTTATTATACTTCCCTAGATGAAAACTCAATTTAAAAACACAAGAAGGAAAACGTGGGGAAAAATTCAGACATTTTATGAGGATGGATTTACTGGGGTTTTTAATTTGGTTTAGTGTTCCAGCCAAAAGAAATGGTACCAATGAGCAACTCCAGAGGAGGAAGACAATAACCTTGTTTAGCGGAGTGTAAATAATGAGAACTATCTCATTTTATTTACCAGGAATTGCTGGAGACTGTAAATTCAGGATATGAAGCAGTGAGCAATGTGTACTCTCATGGTGACCTTCCACCCTTGCGCTGCTCCAGGGCCTGGATTTTGTTATATATATGTTTTATTTGTTTGACTTCACTGTGATGCCACTGATAAAAGTACAATAATAGATTCAGTTAAGTTTAAAAAAAAACATGTTCTTATTTGAGAATCTCTGAATAACAACTTTAATAGTGTCACCCTGCAGAGAAAAGTATTCTGTGTTCAGATCAAAATTTCCCATTAAAGTGAAAAGAGCACAAATCTAAACTACTAGTGTTTACTATACAATATATGCCCTACTGCGACTTAGAATGAAAATATATCCTGAAAATAGGATGGGAGAGGAATTGTTGGAGAACCCCTTTTTCTTACTGATATGTAGTTTACAATTCACTATTAGATTTGGAAATCATAATTTCATTTTTAAATTATTTTCCATCTACTTTGTTTTGTTATTTTATTCATCTATAATTGTTAATAAATTAAGTTATGATTGCTGAGAATTGTATTAATACAAAATAGATATACAGTACAAAAAGAATGATGATGCGGATGCAACTTATCAAATTGGTGTGGTTATTTAATGGCTCCAGTGGGTTCTCTTTGCTATAAAGAACACAAACGTTGACCATGAAGTAGAGTGGTCACACCGAATATTGATTTGAATCATTCACTTTGCATTTTGTTAATTTATAAAAAATGAACTAACATTTCTATTATTGAACTTTAGATAAAAATATGAATTAGGAGCATAAACAAGGTGAAACTGCAAGGATAAGGAAGTTCAGTAGTCCATAAATCAATGTGTTACAGTACAGTGGCGGAACAAACAAGTTGTGGGCCCAGGTGCAAAAATAAGGTTTGGGCCCCCCACAAAAAAAATGTATAGTGTCTTTTTTTTAACTTCAGATTTAACGTCCATTACACATTATGCCTCACACTGTAGTTCACCGTACACATTATGCCGCACACCATAATGCTCATTACATATTATGTCACACATGTAATGCCAATTGCACATTATGCCACACATGTAATGCCCATTACCCGTTATACCATACACGAAAATGACAAGGAGAGTAAAGGGAGAGACAGGGAGCAAGAGAGAGGGGATATCAGGGAGAAAAAGGGGGAGAGAGGAAGTGAAAGAGAAGGGGTGTCAAGAAGAGCGAGAGAAAGAATGACAGCGCCAGGTAGGGACTGTCAGAGATAGAAGGGAAGTGTGGGGAAAGAGGTGGGGAGGAGAGAAATAGAATAGAAAGTGAGAGAAGAGGAACAGAAGGAGGGGGGAACAGAGAGAGGGGTAGCAGAGGAGGGGGGAGCAGATGAGAGGGTATGGGGAGCAGAGGATAGGGGTAGCAGAGCTGAAGGGAAGGGAGAGAGCAGAGCCGTGGGGGAGAGGGGTAGCAGAGCAGAGGGTAGGGGGATCATAGTGAAGGGGGACAGGAGGAAGAAGGGAGAGCAGTGGTGTGAAGAAAACTAATACAGTCACCAGCAATGACAGCACTTGGTATTTATTCTTGTGTTCCCTGCACATGGTCCCCAGCTACTGCTCCAGACACACGGTCTTCCACTGCCTGGTGCCGGCTCTGTTGCAGGCAGCGCAGCCTATACTGTACAATTGTACAGTGAGCCGGCTTTCTCCTGTGCCTTGGCGCACAGTATCCCGCACCCTTGCGGCGGCTCTGCTGCCGCCAGTACATTCAAGCTGGCGCCGGGTCTCCTCCTGCGTCGCAGCGTGAGGTCCCCAGCTGACATTCAATGGAGCCGGGAGCCACTGGCTGTCGCCGCGAGAACTGTTGTCGCCGTGGTAAGCGTCTGGCAGTATCTCCCTGATGGAGGCCCGCTGCTGCTACAATTAAACATTAAAAAGAAAAAAAAAAACATACAGAATATGTGCAGGCAGCAGCGGGCCCCACTAAATGCCTGAGCCCCGGTGCACTGCACCGGCTGCACCGGCAGTAGTTCCGCCCCTGTTACAGTACCTTGGTCACTGGGTGAAAAAACATCTGGAACAGAGTCCCTATAAATACAGGGTACATCTGATCGGGTGCAATGCAGCCAAACTACGTATGTAAAGGAGCGCAGCTACTAACAATAATGGGTAAAAATGTCCTATAGACTGTCTGAGGTTATACAGTATAAACTATGGACATTCTCATGTCTTATTTTAAATAAAGACAGGTTCAGACATGAAGATTGCCGATCAATCCCCATAAGTTACTCCATGACCAACATGTACTGGTAGGATAACATCTTGTAAACCAGGGCCGAAACTAGGGTTTCTGGTGCCCGGGGCAAGACATTCATTTAGTGCCCCCCCCCCCCCCCCCCCAATTTATATATATATATATATATATATATATATATATATATATATATACAGTACATGCTTATAGACAGCAGAAGGGTGATATTAAACCAAGAAACAAGTCAATATATCATATATTATTATAAATAGGGACAGTGCGCGCCGAAGGCTAAAAATTTAGGGCATTTTTTTTGGGGGGGGGGGGGAGGAGAAGTGGTGTGGTCACATAGTAGTATCAATTCACATTATAGCACACACCGTAATGCCCAGTACACATTCCAGCACACACCGTAATGCCCTGAGCACATTACACCACAAACCGTAATGCCCAGTACACATTATAGCACACACCGTTATGCCCCCCAGTACACATTATAAGCAATGGTTAATTGCTGCTGCCACTGGATAGAACACTGTCCCTGAATGATACACAATATGCCACACTGCAATGTCCAATATGTCACAAACATACCTCCCAACACGAGGCAGCGGAGAGGAGAGGGTTCACCTACTACCGTGGTACTCCTGAGAGGCTACATCTCCCATTTTTTCCGCTATGAGGGCATTGTCAGCTCTCTAAGAGCTGTAGCCACATGGGGTGCGGCCATGGAAAATGGAGGTGTGATACACGTATGCCCCCAATAGTGCAGTGCCAGATACACATGACCCCAAAAGTGCAGTCCATGATGCCCATTATACCTATGCCGCACACTGTGATGCCCATTATAAATATGATCCGCACCGTGATGCTCCATTATACATATGCTCCACACCTGGATGCTCATTATACATATGCCACACACGTGATGTCCATTATACATATGCCACACAACGTGATGCCCATTATACATATGACGCACACTGTGATGCCCATTATACATATGACACACACCGTGATGCTCCATTAAACTTATGCCACACACATGATGCCCATTATACATATGCCCCACAGCGTGATGCTCCATTAAACATATGTCACACACATGATGCCCATTATACATATGCCCCACAGCGTGATGCTCCATTAAACATATGTCACACACATGATGCCCATTATACATATGCCCCACACCTTTATGCTCCTTATTAATGAGCATCAAGGTGTGGGGCATATGTATAATGGGCATCATGTGTGTGGCATATGTTTAATGACTCATTAAACTTTAATGAGTCATTAAACATATGCCACACACATGATGCCCATTATACTTCAGTAGGTACTATGCAGGCTGGAGTCAGACACAGTTTTAAAATTAAACATTGATTACCAGATGCAGGGAGATGATTTGGAGGAGCAGCGGCGTTGACGGCATGTCATGAGGGAAGGAGGGAGGAATAAAGCGTGATTTCTAGCGCTGGCGATAGTAGGAAGGCAAGTGCTGCTGTGCACTGTTCCTCACTTGGCGGCAGGAGGTCACAGATAGTGACCTCCTGCCGCTCCGCCGTCGGGAAGCGCTTCATCGCTTGGCGGCAGGAGGTCACAGTTAGTGACCTCCTGCTGCTCCGCCGTCGGGAAGCGCTTCATCGCTTGGCGGCAGGAGGTCATTATTTGACCTCCTGCTACAATACCGTACGTCAGCCCAGCAGCGGGACACGGGCTACATCAGTCCCCGGAACCCCGCTACCCCGCAGGCTGTCTCCTGGACCTGACAGCACCCCCCACCTCCAGCGCCCGGTGCGCGTGACCCCCTAGCCCCCCCCTAGTTACGGCCCTGTGTAAACTGACGCATTTCATCATCTCAAATGAACTTTTTGTTCTTCTCATGTGGCCCCATAGACATGGATAACTAAATATACTGTGAACATCCACAAACCTGTATATCATTGTTTAGTGTCATTTGTCAAAAAAAATGACTGTCAAAATTTCAGATAAATTCATTGTGTACTTTTGTTTTAGTAGCTGTTATAAAAAGCTCAAACTTGCTCGCTTCCAACTATGGAGAAAGTGCAGTACCAATCGGTGCTTAGAGTCTTGTTTTTGGTTTGGAAGACATGTGAAGAAATCAAAGAACAGTTGGAAGCCATTTATAGGGAGCTTTCACCTCCGATGGCAACCATCAGATATTGGCTCAATGACTTCAAGCATGGTCGTACATCCGTCCTCGAAGAAAATTGTCCAGGTCGCCCAAATGAGGACTATGGATTAAATTGTCAACAAGTCCATGATATTGTATTGGCAGACCGGCGAGTGAAGAGTATAGAGATTGTTGAGATCGTAGGCATCTTATTTGAATGAGTGCAGAATATCCTACATGAACATTTGGGTATGACGTTTGTTCACTGTGGACAAGCGGAATTGAATGACAACTTCAAAGCAGTGTTTGGACCTGTTTAATCACAACCCAAAAGAGTTTCTGTGCCATTACGTGACTGTTGATGAAACACGGATCCAACACTACAAGCCAGAAATGAAGGAACAGTCATAACAGTGTACTTCACCCGATGAACGTGAAACAAAGAAGGTGAAGATGGTTCCATCGGTCAGAAAGGTCATGGCCACCATTTTCTGGGTTTCAAGAAGGCATAATCTTCTTTGATTTGTAAAAGGGAAGAATGGTCACAGGGCAGTATTATTATGTTTAATAATTGGGCAGAGTCAACAACACATTGAAAACGGCCCCAACCTGACATTGAAAAAAGTCCTGTTTTATCCGAACAATGAGCTGGAAATCTCGACCCAGGTTGCCACAGAGAAATTGGTGGAATTGGACTACGAATTGCTGCCGCGCCCACCATATTCTCCATATATGAGCCCTGCGACTATGTTTTCTAATATGGAAAAATGGTTGAGCGAAAAGAGATTTGCATTGAACGATGAGGTAATCGCAGAAACTGGAGCCCATTTCGAGTTCTACAAATCCTACTTTTTGGAGTGCTTGAAAAAGTTGGAATATCATTGGGCCAAGTGTATCACGCTAAAAAGGGGACTATGTTGAAAAAAAAATCTAAATTTTTTTATTGCCAACACGGGTACTTATCAATCACCCATCGTATTATTATTCCCATCTGACTTCTAGGCTACTCCAAGTTGCCTGTAACCAAAAGGGAAAGCATTGCTTTTAAATTGGATTTGTTACCATTGCTGCACTGGAATGTCAACTTTGGGTCTTTGAGTGAAATGAAGAAAGTATGCTTTATGAGCAGATATTTGCACAATTCATATCACAGCGGAAACTACAGTATCTCAAAAAGCAAAAGTAATGTTTCCTTCTTTTACATTTCCTGTTTACAAATATTTATATATTTATAGTAACAGACACAAGCAAGTTGTGTTTTTATTGAGCTGCAAGTTATCCACATCCTGTAAAAATGTGTAGAACAACTTATGGAGCATTTAGACATTGCTCTGGATGGAAGAGGGAAGCAGTGGGTGTTTACTTAATGAGTTATACCCTGTCCCCCCTCCACAGTCATATTAGCCTGATGATTACATTAGCCTGATGATCAGTCGTGACCCCATGCTGAGGTGGTTGGGACCCACTTTGGGGTTAAGCACCCACAGTTTGAGAACTGCTGCACTAGACAAATGTTGACCAAATAATGGGCCTGATTCTCAGTAGCGTGCAAAATCGGTCGCAATTTTGACCACTTCCAGTGATTGGAAATTCATACAAACATACAGTACACCTGCAATCAGAGTCCAGCCCCTACCTCCATCCTTACTTTTGTACATGCTACTGTCAATATTATATGCATTTGCAGCAGCCCAAACCAAAGATAGAGCTCATCTCTGAATAGGTTGCAGTTCTATCTCCAACACCCACTGCACACTTATAACTCGCTCATAACTACTGTAAGTTGTGTATGCAGGGTAGAATACTTGCGCAGCTTGCTACAAATCGCATAATTTATCCTCTTTTGAAATTGTTGCAACTTTGAATTAAACAGGGTCTACAATATGGACCTTATTCTGATTGATTCGCAGCATTGCAAGTCAACCAGATGCCGCCCTGCGAATGCCGGGTCAACTGCCGACCCCCCATCACACTCCATGTATGCTTGCGTGGGCTTCGAATGGATGTTTTACATAAACATCCATTCGCAGGCTGTGGAGGAACACCCACATGGTCGCTCTGAGGTAACCTTCAAAGTGCTTGGGCATTCAGAAGGAAGTGGGCGGGCAGCTGACGTCCAATGATGTCAGCCACCCTTCCCAGAGCTCACGTCATCCATGGGAATGCCCAGCATTTTTATGGGAACGCCCATGAAATGGTGGGCGTTCTCAAATGGTGGTTGTTCCCATAGGCGCGACTATACGCTGCCGCCTGTTCAATGTGGCCGCACATGCATCCAGCATATGAACATGCACACAAATACGGCTGCGCATGCGTGTACGCCAAACATCGGTCCCCATGCTTATGCTTGGTGCTGCTACAACATCAAGGATGCGGGTTGTGTGATCTGTAAAATACATTTTATATTTAAAATAAAATAATCTTTGCGCTTACGCTTAAAAAAAGTTTGAAATCTTGTAAACATGTCCAATGTCTATGAAACTATTGTCAGATCACTTTAGCATCCTATACTGTCAGGGGGATAATATGATTTTAAGTCTACAAAGGATTTTCATTTCAAAGTCTTTCCAGTACATTAGCTCCCCTAATGATATCAACGCCAGGACTTAAGAGACCCACATTAGTGAACGATTCAGAACTGTAAACCGATCAATCTTGTCAGACATCAAGACATCATATGGTAGTCAGCGAGAAAGTAAATAGGTGGGAGTTTGTACCTTATTAGAAATAATTTAAGGCGAGAGCCGTATTTAATTTAGCCAAATCTAACTTGAAATACCAGCTGAAAAAGCAGAACATTATCGGTTGACTTATTTGATATTGAGCAGCATTTGCAATGTGTAACATAAATATTGGCGGTGATTCTGGTTGACCCGCAAAGCTGCAAATTTAAACGTTGCCCAGCACCCGCATGCATGAACGCCCGCCCCCCTTCACATGCCAATTTCCCCACCACACTTGCGAATGGATGTTTACCATAAACACCCATTCAGAGCCTTGCGTGCGGGGGGGTGAAATCATTCGATGGTCACAGACCATCAAATGATTTCTACAGCGCTCGCAGACCTAAGACACCTCTCTGGTGTCTTAGATTTGCGAGTGCCCTGTGTGGGAAGTGGACAGGCAGCTGACAGGCGCCGACATCAGCTGCCCGCCCCTGCACCCGTGTCACGGGCATATTACCATGGGAACGCCCAGTTTTTTCATGGGAAAAATGAAACGCTGGGCATTCCCATGGGTGCTGCCCATGGCCGCTGCCCCATGTCCATACAGCTAGGTGTGAACAGGCTGGCGAATAGCGATTTGATGCGCCCGCTCGCACCAAGCACAGTCCCAAACCATTGCTCCCTTGTGCGAACGTGCAGGGGAGCATATGGATTAGAATAACCCCCATTGTGTAACCGCTGAAAGTACTCGAGCTTAGGAAACATGAAAGAATACAACCACAACAAAAATATAATAATAGAAGCTAAATTCTCTGCAGTCTTTCTGGAGTAACATAAGGGTTTTATGTTCTACAGTTTAGCGTGATAAAATAAAAGACTGATATACTGTAGCAGGCCTTGTCGGACACGGCCATGGTTTTGAATTTACTGGATAAAAAGCCTTGCGGGTTGTGCTGTAATGTGGGTAATATACAGAGAATTCAGTGTCATATTGTACATGATCTGTAACTCTTGGTCAGCTACAAAGAGCTATGTAAAATATAAAGCTTTAGGTCAGTCCAGCAGAAATACCGGAGTTACAATGTATCCCCTACACCAAGGCAAGAAGCTACGTATAAACCTCCAGATGTATCTACAGCGGCACAAGATGCTTCGAGCTGGTCAGGTCGTGCCACCTGCTCATTATTCTCAATTGTCATTGGTTTGCACAGCTGTGTACACATAGACTCCCTTGGGAAATGTCCTTGCCCGACTGTGCTTCTAAGGCATGTTTGGAAATGATAGTGGTACTGTAAGGTAAGTTGTCCAAAGTAACAAGTTTAGTAGTTGGTGCTGGCAATCAAATAGGGGTTTTAAACACGTCTCCCAGTGTCAATCAGCTTCCATGACCTTTCGGCTACATCTGCTTGTCACATCCCTGCCTCATTTATCCTTTCTTGTCGTAGCAGACATACACAGTTGGGAGAATTCTCCTGTGTGAGATACTGGGAGACAGGTGACTGACAGACAGATGTAGAAGAGGGCAGTGATTGACAGAACACACAAGCTGGTTTAAAGTAGCCCTATCAGTAGTGGAGTCTTTATTCCATATGCACTTTATGAGCACCACAGATAAAAAAAAAGAACAAACAGGGCTAGCAAGTTAGTCTGTAGATCAGGCCTGGCCAACCTGCGGCTCTCCAGATGTTGTGAAACTACAAATCCCATCATGCCTTGCCACAGTTTTGCAATAGGGAAGTTTTAAAACTGTGGCAAGGCATGCTGGGATTTGTAGTTTCACAACATCTGGAGAGCCAAAGGTTGGCCTGTCCTGCTGTAGATCATAGGAATATTTGCTAAGTAATACTCCATCACTTTAGGTCAGAGCCCCAGTCAATCAAAACCAAGTTAGATTGATCTAAACGACCTCCATAGTCCCAGAAGATTCCCCCTCCTCCCATGTCCATTTTCCCCATTCATCAGATTCCCGATCACCGGAGCTAGTGCATAAAAGCCCTTTGCCGGTCGCTGGGATCGCCACACTGCAGGTTCAATTCTCCCTCTATGGAGATCATGGTCCCTCATGAGGGAGAATAGCGCGTCATTTGGGATCCCGACTGTCGGGCATTTGAACAGTCGGGATTCCGATGTCGGTATACTGACCGCCAGGATCCCAATTGTCAGGCCCTCATCATGTAAACCTCTCCCAGTCCTCGCATTTACTGCAGGAAACATGGAGTGTGTGGTGGTTAAAGTGCAAGGGGTAGACAGCTGCAGCAATGCCTGATGTAAGGTATATTAGCGGTACAGTATGTCCAGCAGAGAAGGAGCTATTATACATTGCAATAGACAGGCAGTAGACAGTCAGTGGCAGTACATAAATGGATGGAATTTGGTAAGTGGCATCAGGTTATGCTCCCAACAGAGAGTATGCATTCTGTGGTAGAGCACTTGCCACACCACCCTATTTATGGCTGCGAAATAAAGCATAATATTCCTTATTGCAGATTATCTCAATAGGAAACTTTAGGCCCAGATGTGCTATGGGAAAAAGAAAGCTGAAACTTTAGCAACATGACTAAAAAAAGTTTGTTGACCAATGTGATAATATTATAATTATTATTGTTGTTTTTCATTATTATTACTATTATTATAATATAGTAATAATATGAATAAATATTATTAATAAGGACTAACTTACCTCCCTTAGTTATTGTTAGTAATGGCTCATCTTTTGTTATAAATATCTGAATCTCTGTTAAACAATAAGGTTCTCTCTCATTCATTGCTGTCAGTTTCATTCTTACCATTCTTCTCTCCTGGAAGTTGCGGGAGACTCCCAGATTTTAGGGTAGTTCCCCTGCATCCTCCCACTTCCCACCAGGAGTTGCAGATAAAGCCAAAAACTGCAGGTCCTTGCGGAGTGGCTGGGGCTAAAAGTACATGAATCGACATCTTTTAGTCCTGCCCCCTTCCAACAATTTGCAGGATTTACCATAACCGGGACGGGACCTAGTATGTGGCCGCATGGTTCCACCTTTAAGATTCCTATTACTTTACATCTAACTTGTCCGGAAGAGGTAAAGTAGATGTACTTATATAGTACAGAAGAGCATGGAATACTAACCCACCCCTGTATACAGTATATCTATGCTTTGTTGCAGCATTTCTGCTACTTCACATTCTTGTTATCCTATCTTACTAACCCTAACAAGACAGAGAATCACAACCAATAATTGCTTTCCTTAAAGGATATGACAAACATCATACCCCTGTTGAGAGTGGGGACAACAAGCCTGGGTACCGTGGATGTGTGGCCAAAAAAAGAGAAACTGTCCCGGGTCCCCGCTGGTTCCCTCCAACATGCCTGGGCAAACCAATCCTGTCCCCCTCCCTGCCACTGACAAGAACATACATTGAATCAGTCATATAGTAAATGGAAAAAGCCATACACACATATTAACACTGAAAATGTGTTTACTTATTCTTTAAATGCACTGACTTATTTCTATTCCTTACAATAGATAAAATATGATTTTGTTCCAGGGTAGGGCAAAATACATTATTTATATTCCTAGGATCAATCTAGTCAGCACTAACTCAAATCCAAAGCGCTTCATACTGTAGCAGTGTTTAAATTCTCTCATTATTTTGAGATCCGTCATTTTTTATCATTGATTTAGTTGATCTCAGTCCATGCGTTTCCCACAACTGCACAACAGAACACGCATGACAATAGTTATTGGAAATCTAACTCTAAAGATATATTTATTTACATTTTTCATTTTATGTTATTCTTTTGGCATAGCAGCTTTTGCGGGAATTGCATCTGTAGATAGGTTTGTGTTATGTACAGTAGCTGTATGTTAATAGGTACTGTAAATAGACATTGTGGAGTAGCACTGGCAAATGTGTTGAATAGAAAAGCGTTTAGGGGCAGATGTCTCCTGTCTCCTTCCCCCCAATCCAGGGGGAAGGAGAGAGCACATCAGTGTGAACTGACTCAAGGGGACATTGCCGGAGTGGGGAGTTTGTGCTCCCCCGCTTCGGCAGACAAGATGTTAATACATCTTGTCGATGTCCCTTCCTGGTTCACCTCGTTAATAAGGCGATGCAGATGGACAGTAATTAAGTTGACAGTCCATAGGTCCACAGCCAACTTATGTCAACGTAAACACCAAAGAAAAAATGAAAGTTGACCTTTTCATGTCAACCTTTTCCATTGCGACCTTTTGACCATGTCAACCTAATGCATGTTTACCTTTTTCTTGTGTCCACTTTTTGACTGTTGACGAAAAGCGGTTATCCTAATTACTGTTGACCCTATGACCCATACTCATAGCACAATTACAGTAGCAATAAGCCAGAGATGTGGTGTGAGAGCATGGGTGCCTGATCACACTACTGCAGCCGCACCCCTGCTCTACAAAGGCCAAAGTACAAGTATTGTACTGCGATGATACAATTCAGTGCAAAATGCATCATTGCCTCCCTGGACAACCCACTTTCACGTCTGGTTGCAGGGGGCTTATCCACCTTCCCAGAGGGTCGGGTGCACCACCTTTTTTCAAGAGCCTCCTGGCCGCTCTGAGTGAGTAGATAATGGTGGAGCTACGGCAGCGCCACGAGAAGCAAATCCAAGGGACACTTCTGTCAAGCTGCCCGGAGTGTACGTAAGACACTGGTGGCCATGCTCCCTAGTTGCAACATCATCAGGGTTGCCAAAGGGGGGCATACCAACTACCTGGGCTCTGGTCTGTTGGAGGGGCCCAGTGGGGGCTCTGGTCCTACCCCCATTACTTGGATTCAGGAGCTGCAGCAGCTTGTCTCCTCAACCCAGTACATGCTGCAGTTTGCTGGGTGCAGTGTGGCCAGGGAGGCACTTATAGTGGGTACACATGGTGCGATTTTGCTTGCGATTCGATCCAGATTCAATTGGGATCGATTCAGGATCAAATCAAATGGTACACAAAATGCATTTGATTTGACTATATAGTACAGATCTGTATTGTATAGTCTTGTCTGACAATTCGATTTACACTACACAGGAGTGAGCATTGGGATCGAAAAGAAAAATAGTGCATATCTCACCATGTGTACCCTCTATTAGAGAACTCATTTTTCTGTATTTTATTTTAAAGGTGCAGGGCCATACCATGATTAGGACACGTTCAGTTCTAAATGAACCATGGCTTTGTGTCAGGAGACATCATTCGCAGTCTTTCCTGCTAATACACAAGCTCAGTTTATATACGGAACTGTCATAATAATAATAATACTAAAAAAAGGAAAACATTGAGCCAACAGCTTGTTGTCAGGAATCTATACATAAGCATTTCAGAGCATTTCTAATAAATATGGATAATAATTCAAAAACAGGGATTTGCATATCAGACTCCGCTGCCAGTATGTATTATGCGTAACGAGGCAGCGCATATTACAGCCAACTGTCACTTGTCTTGTAGCTTCAGCATTTCAAGGCCCTTTATTTGTATTTGCCTTGCTTACATTAATCACATAAGACAGTAATACTTAGGGTGAAGTTATGTGACAGATATTTTAATGTATTCTAAAAACCACCATGTCGGGATGTCATACGTTTTCAATTTATGCTCCCATGTTATATATGACAATATGTATCTATTAAAGGCCCAGGCATAGCTTGCTATTCCACCCCCTGCACAATCCTTGCATCCCTTCCTAGCAAATGAGGCACAGTATTAACCATGTTCTCCTTCCTACCACTCACTGCACAGCATCTGTGATAGAGATTCAGTGTGAGGTATCACACCTCAATATGACAGAAGCTGAAGTACAGAAGCAGCGTGGTATAATTTGCTAGTACTTTCTAAATAGAGAATGCTAATTACAATAATATTTAAATTGTAGGTTCTTCATGAAACAATGTTTTTTCTTGTAATAAAATGATTGCAACTCATAAAATTGACACTTAACTGCTTGCCAGAGAATTCAGTCCTATTTTGTATGGCAATATCATGACTCTTATAGCAGAGTTCCATGGCTTATCTCTAATAGCAGTCACACAAACTGAAGGGCTCTATATCTCATAGCACAGAGAAGCAACCTGTGTCTCTAGATGTTAAGGAACTCATAAGTTCTAATGTACCTTGTCATTCAGAGGCTAGCAATTCTATTATGAGTGACTGGTGTGTTCCGCTCAGATACTGTGGGTCAAGGTAGGGCTGGATTTAACAGCAAAGGGGCTGGAGATGTTTCCCCAGGGGCTGACGCTAATGGGCGGGTGCCTCACACATTCCTACCACGGCAGCACCAGCTCAGTCAGTGGTGATGCAGAGCGCAGATCCACAAAAGTTAACATTGTCAGCGAGGTGAGAGAAACAAAAATGTCCTGGACAGCAGAGACATGGCATAACAGATTTACTTTCAAAAGATCCTGGTTCTAAAGGCCCAAAAAAACACAGGCCAATTTTGAGCTGCAAGCAGCTCACTTTAACCGTTTCAGCTTGGTTTGGGGAAGACGACAGCTTGTTTAATGCTAATTAAGCATCATTCATGGGAGGTCAACAATCATTCAAAAATCAAACATGTGGAAAAAAAAACTCCAAAAATGTTGCTTTGCCCTTGCATTTAGAGGGGGGTGAATAACAGTGAAAATGTGCAATGTTAACTGAGATAAAAGTGGTAAAGTGTAGACTTGTACTGTGGTATAGTGTGAGTGTGAACTTGGGGTATTGTGTGGCATAACATAAACTAGGGACATTGGGCCTTATTGTAGTTCACTCTTAGAGGCAAATTCCTTCTCAGATGGAAAAAACCATGTGCACTGCAGAGGGGCAGATGTAACAGGTGCAGATAGAATTAGATTTGGTGAGTTATTTTGTTTCTGTGCAGGGAAAATAATGACTGCTTTATTTTTACACTGCAATATAGATCTCACTTTGAATGAAAACCCCACCCAAATGTAACTCTCTCTGCACCTGTTATATCTGCCCCACCTGCAGTGCACATGATTTTGTCCATTTGAGAAGGAATTTGCCTAAGAGTGAACTAGAATAAGGCCCATTGTGTGTAAGAGCATATAATTGGGGCATTACACCATATTTAACACATTTGTACTGCACATTATACTTTTTTATAAATATCACTAGTTTATCATTTTGTCAATTTCATTGATAAAGGCTCCAAAATAAAAACGAGATGGCGTGGTACTCAATCAAATGTAAATCAGGCCAAGGCTAAAGCAATATGTATTGGGTTAGCATGCTGCACTACAATCTATAGGACTATGATAAGCAATGACGGAGATTGTTCATTTGCTCTAAGTATAATTAAACTGAGCCCATAGAATCCATAATCTTTAGATTGTTTGTAGAAAATGGGATTATTACTTAAGACCCTAAATAGAAACTGCATAATATAATAGTAAGGATTGCTAGAATGTTCCCATTTATTAAATTTGCTGAATTGCTAAGACGCAGTACAGATAAAATGATGTTTCATTACATTTCTGCTTGAACAAGCATATTTCCCTAAGATTGCGGAAACGTGTTGACCCTGCTCTTTGCTAACTAGATGCCATATATGTTTTAAGCTACGCCAAATAATTATGCTCATGTACTGAAGGCCAAAGGCAAATGTAAAGGTTTTAACTTCTTGTATTAAACAAATATGTTTTAGTCATAAGATAATATCATATAACAATTGCAAAGTGCAACGGAATCTGCTGCGCTATATAAGAAACTGTAAATAAATAAAATAATAAATAAATATAACAAAGATATTTTTACTATGATGTGAGCTATAGGCTTAGATCGAGGGGGCATCGTAACAAAGTTTTAATGTTTATAATAGACCAAGTTACTGGATTACAATTTGTCCATAGAGATTAATGCAATTTCCTGGATTCTGAATTTAATTGACTTGCAAATCAATTCACAAACCATTCTAATCACAGTGCATGGAATTTAAAGAGCTAATCAGCAAGGAACAAACAAATCTCACATATTTAGCGTTTTAAAAGATTCTTTTAACTAGGTTTGCCAATTTTTTTACACAACATAGTTTTTTTTATACAACTTTTTTTATTTGAATTTATATAACAAATGTGAGTGACACTGGCATTTATAGCTGATATTTTGCACATCTATCACAGAGAAGTTTGCACAAACATTCTTATAACACTGCCAATTTAAATGACTTACTCTTAAATTACTCTAGCGGACAAAGTCTGTGAATGTAAGGTAGTTTTAACGTATCTGTGACCTGATTGCAAACCATTGCAGTCTTCATCTTCATTTTTGTTTTCTGAGCCACTTGCACTATTTGCCTATTTTCCATTGTAAACCCTACTTATACCCCTTGTAGATCAAAATACTGGGTCAAT
Source organism: Crinia signifera (assembly GCF_055691185.1). NCBI lineage: Eukaryota > Metazoa > Chordata > Amphibia > Anura > Myobatrachidae > Crinia > Crinia signifera. The sequence continues at coordinate 270,414,548 of NC_139219.1, read as the reverse complement.
GCTGGATTTTTGTAGCTGGCTCCATCCTGGATGTGACCCATCTGAGATTTCTTCAGACGGGCATAAGGACTCTGCTTATTGATGGGTCAGTGACACCATTAACCCCAGATTTCTGCAAGTGTGAATTAAAACAACTCAGGACTAAGGGCCCAATTTTGATCTGTTCGCTCCCCCTCGCATTCAAACGGGGGAGTAATGTGTTACTACTGTGCATGCCCATTTCTGCGCATGTGCATACGCTTGATGCGAGCGGCCAGGATGACCTGTTAGTTTCCCATCCCATTAACAACAACCAGTGCAGGTGGTGGATGTGGGCAGGCGGCAATGGGCTGCACCCATGGGAACCCCCCAGCATTTTCATGTTCCCATGGAAATTAAGCAGTGACGCGGCTGTCAGGGGTGGCCAGCTGACATCACCGAATGTCAGCTGCCCGCCCTCTTCCCATACTGGGGGCGTGCAAAGCTAAGACACCAGAGAGTCTGAAGCGGAGACGATTCGGGACCCGCAGTGCCCGCATCCTGAAACTGGGACGCACGTGTTGTTGTTGATTGAAATGAGCTACAGTAAATTGGAGCCAGACAAACAGGTTTGACCAGGTTTGTGCCAATTTACACATTGTAGAACCAGTTTAAACATGTTCAAATTTATATTTGAAGTTCTATACTAATGGCAAATGCTAAATGGTGGTTCCTGCAATCTTGCTGTTTGACTTTGGAAAATTAGAATACTTTTTTGATTGCAAAATATGAATAGTAGTAAGTAATGCTTGTTTAAAAACAAATTTGAAAGTGAATGTTAAGCGTATACGCCAATGATTAAGGACAAACACAGACCTCATAAAAGTGTCATCTATCATCAAGTTGTTTATTTGAAAAGGTTTTATTGTAGGAATTCTATTCAATTTGCAACCTGCCCAATATGTGTTTTAGTTTTGTTTTTAGCGTTTCTACTATGCGGTACTGGTATTTCGGTTTGCATCCTTGAACTGTTATTTCTAATAATAAAGTATCTAGAAAATACTAATACGTCTGCCCGCTTATTGAATGAAAAATCATAAAAACATTCTGAAAAGGAAACTTTAAATGCAGTGATATTCAATTATACTAAATTACATTTATCCACAATTTTTTAATTACCCAAAACAGAATTTTTACTGGCAACATACTCCGATCCTATTTGTCCACAAGTTTTATATACCAAAGGAAGCAGTTTTCATTATAATAGTGCTTATTACTGTATATTAAAATTGGATTTGTTTAAAGTCGAGATCAACGGTAAATCCCCCTCCCCCTTTTTATTTGTTGGTTCACAATCTTTTATTTCGTGGTTCACAATCGTTTATAAACCAATGAATATTTTTGCTTTTAGTGTTCTGTTATAGCCCTTAAAGATTTTTTTTTATATTGTCTAAATGAAATATATATATATATATATATATATATATAAAACTTTCTGATTAACGTGCCTTTTCCTTCAGCCAACAGTGTATGTAACAGTGAATCTTTCAGTTACCATAAAAATCTATTTTTCCACACCTTAACCATACTGTGCTTCCAATCTTCCTTGGGTCCCTCTCCCCTGTTTATATACATCACAAACTACTCATAATTCTACATTTCTACACCAGGTAGATAGAGGGGAAAAAACATATATACAGCAAAGACCCTGAGACACACTGTATTGTTGGGAAAAAGTATCAGCTTGATTGATTGATTGATTAATTAATTCATTCATTCATTCATTCAAAGTAGGGAAACATGGAGATTGAACATAATCCAATAAAAGATCCAGACGGGGACTAACTGCCAGTCCATCAGTAACAATTTAAGGCCGAGATAGGGCCAATTGACAGCCTATTTGGATAGATCTTCTACTTATGTTTGTTTGTTTACACCCAGTTTGTTTTATCACTTTTTCCTATTGTAATGCGCAACAACATTTGCTGCGCTATATAAGAAACTGTAAAAAATAGATACAGATACAGGCTGTAGCCCCCGCAGGTAAAAACTGCCACTGTAGTGAAGCCAAATGCAGTCAGTGAGACTGCACTGGCTTCACTGTGACTGCAGTGACTTCCTATTGGAAGTCTGACCTTCCAGTCACCAAGGTAGTCCCATTGGGAGGTGTTCCCTCCTTCCTGGATGCCTCTCTATGGGCTTCCGAGCGTAAACTCCTAAAACCTGGGGATTATGCATGCTCAGTACCATCATTGGTACTGTGCACACACCGATCCCTGTCATCTGTATTATACAGGTGCCGGGACCGTGATTCCCCTTCTATGGGCTGTTGCTGAAGCAGCCCATAGAATCTGTCCGCATGCATAGTACAGAGGTTTGCACTGCACATGCACCAGTCCCAGTACCTGTCATTATAGTAGAGGAGCCGGGAATGCATCGCCTGAGGCGGAGACTGGGAGGAGTGGCTGCATCGCGGCCAGTGCCAGCCCCTCTCCTGCCAAAAGGTACGAGCCGCCACTGTAATATGCACCAACATGTTGTTATCACGCATATCATTGGAACTATAGTCTAATGTGTATACAGCTTTACCATTCCTTCTCACAAAGCAATAAAGTCAACAATCACAATAAGTCGGATTCTGGTAAGAAATTCCAAAGAGGCAAGAGACTTTCTGACCAGGAAATCACTATTCTATATCAGCAATTAGTGGCCTCTATGCATCTAAGCCCCAGTTCTCTGAAGGACAGGAACCAACAAATGGATCACTATTAGCATCCATCTATAATTGTCAATCCATCAGCGAATTGACGGGAAATTCCCCTATTTGCTAATCCTGACCAGAATCAAGATTTTTAGTCCTGTTTAACCCTTTGAAGTCCAATAATTTTTTTGGCAATTCAGTCTGTGGAGATGGGACGCTGAGCAGTGTGACCTACTGTACAACTGAGAAATAGATGTTTTTTTTTCTCAGTTTTGAATTGTGGGCACCTTACGAGATAAAGAAAACCTGGTTACATAACTAAGCTGCTTATTTCTAGAGTCATGAAGAGAATTACTTACTAATCAACTTACTAACAGTCTTTGATCTTTAACTGATGAATTACGTATGTTTACTCAGCAGGTAAAAGTGTAAAAGTTCATCCTGTCTCATCTCATGTTGGATCTCATAAAAGGAAAAATTTTACATACAGCTTTCTATTGTATATATCTTACCTTTCTCTTATTGTTTGGGGGACATTAAAAATGAACCCTACAGTACATCTCATGGCAAAAATTTAGGATGGAAAAAAAGGTACTTGTTTCCTAGCACGGCGCCTGTCGCAGGTGATCGCATACCTTAACTTAAGGTATGCGATGGACGCGACCGACGCTATTTTTAGCCTTTTCCCCGACAATTAAAAAGTCGCATCCATCGCATGCCTTAAGTTAAGGCATGCGATTCGACCGATGCGATGGACGTGATTTTACATAGGGAACAATGTTAAATGGGACAATGGACCCGATTTTTCATTGTATACCCACCCTTACGGGTATTTTACATGTGAAATGCCCCCCCCCCCATTGTTAACGCCACCCCACGATGAACGGCAACCCGAAGCACGGCGAGCGCAGTGAGGCCGCGAGGGGTGGCGGTATGAGTCCTCCGACCTTTTCATACCCCCACTATCCACGTCGGCGTGGAGTTGATTTTACATAGTGTGGCGAGCGCAGCGAGCCCCGCAAGGGGACGCGTAATACCTGTGAAGTAATGTGCGTCCCCTCGCGGGGCTCGTTGCGCTCGGCACGCTTCGGGCTCGGTGGCTCGCTGCTCTCACCACACAATATAAAATCAACTTCACACCGACATGGATAGTGGGGGTATGAAAAGGTCGGAGGACGAGTACCGCCGCCCCTCGCGGGCGCGCACGCCACGCTTCGGGTTGGCATTCATCATGGGGTGGCGTTAACAATGGGGGGGGGGCATTTGACCCATCAGGGTGGGTATACAATGAAAATTGGGGTCTGGGGGGCATTTAACATTGGGCCCAATGTAAAATCGGGTCTCAGGGACCATTTTACATTGGTTCCGATTTAAAAATCGCATCGATCGCAACCAAATCGCATGCGATGTGATCGGCGCGATTTTTTTGGACCCGATGGATAAAATCAAAATCGCAGGCACCGTGCTAGGAAACAAGTACCGAAAAAAAATATGTTTGTAAGTTACCATGGATAAATTGAGGTGAAATTGCTTTTGTGCTCCAGTATGATCTGCAAGGAATGTTTCAAAACTCTTTTTTTTTTATTGAGACATTGTATATATGTTACTTAACACACATATTGTTGTATAGAATATAAAGTTCAAATATACATAAAACATGTTAAATTGTATCTGTTCAGCATTTTTCTGTCTAACCATCATATAAGACACCTTAAGACTACTTAAGGAGAGGCAGTAAATATTACATTCACATTCTCATTCAAGAGAGACAGGAGGGTCTTGAGCAGCCATTCTAGTTAGATACCACGTGGTGGTCTCCAAACTAGCATGGATCATTCGTCTTGTGGTAAGAAGGAGAGTGGGTATATAAGATTCCCATAAAAGAAAAAAACTTTTCCACATATTTACCTCTATCAACAGTAGCCTCTATCCAATCCATACGGAATAAAAAGTGGAGTTTAGTCAAAAATAGAGGGATTTGTGGAGGTGTGGCATTAATCTATCTCTGAAGGCTTTTTTGCCCGCTGCACTCAATGCTAGTAAGAGTTTTTTGCTTTCTTTTGTCATGCGGATAGCGGGGTCAAAGATACCCAGTATCGCCCATTCTGGATTGAAGGGAACTAAGGTGACAAATCTGGTCTCTGCATAGCGTTTTCTAAGAAGCCAAAAGTTGCGAATTATAGGGCAGGCCCATAAACAGTGGTAAATGTCTGCATTTTCTTGTTGGCATTTTGGGCAGGTATGGGTGTCAGAGGTTCCCATATGGTAACATCTGAGGGGTGACAGATAGGACCATGGTATATAATTGATCGCATCAACCATGGTATATACTGTTTTTTCCCTAGAAAAAGTCTTTAAATACATAGGAATCATTGATATAACATCACCAACCTTGTCAGAGAGGGAGACATAATACCAAATTGAAAACAAACAGGTCAAGAAACACAAAGGGCACAAACAAAGTTATAACCACGACTGACGCTCCCAATATACCGATAGAGAACTATACTCATGCATTACTTAAGCACACTATCTTCATGATAAAGGGTACACACTTTTTTAAAAGATAAGTGTTGTTCTTTTTGATAAACAGACCACTACACTGACTGTATGCAACAATGTAAGGGAATGATTGCACTTTACCAATCACTGCAATTACCGCCACACCTTAATGTTACTGTTGCCCCCCTGGTGGCAAGCACGAGAAGCACCTACAGCAGAGACTGGAGAAAGAAATAGCTATAGCACAAGTGGTAGAAGGTGGTGTCACGTGGGCTGGTGCTTTAAAAATATTGTTTAACAGTGGCGGTTTTTACCTATGGGCTGCAGCCCCCCAGGTAAAATCTGCCACTGTGAAGCCAGATGCATTCTGTGAGACTGCACTGGCTTTACTGTGACTGGCAGTGTCTTCCTATTGGAATACCAAAAACAGAACTTGGTATGTCTCTGAGCGCTGATACTCTAGGAGTTGGATGGTCCCCAATTTTCGGGATAGTTAGACCCAAAAGAGAGAAACAGATACAACAGGAGATTGAACTATTGTTAAAACATTGAATCTACAATTCCAAAGTATATCATAGGGTTTTCACAACTCGTACCGTTGAAGGTGGTCTACAAGGAAAGTAGACTATTGAAGCATTTGCAACAACACTGATGTCATCATAGGCAACCAGCTCACACTCTCCCAATGGATATGTATAAATATACTAAATCACAAAATAGTGCAGCACATTTTTTTATAAAAATAAAATATTAAAAACATCAAGGTCTTAATGCAGACCAGACTCTAACCAAGTGGGGTGGTCCTCTTAAGAAGTAGACATAAAGGCACAAGATGTTACAAACACAGGCGTCCCTGCAGTCCTTATGGTCCCTCAAGGTGGAGTCCCTCTTCTGCATCAAAAAGTCTCTGGCCAACCGGTTTCGATAGACAAGCTATTTTTCCCAAGGCTTACTGTATGTCTACTTCTTAAGTGGACCACCTCACTTGGTGAGAGTCCAGTCTGCATTGAAACCTTGATGTTTTTAATATTTATTTTATTTGTTTAAAAAAATGTGCTGTACTATTATGTGATTTATTTTATTTACACATATCCATATTGTTGAGAAATTTGGAATGTTTGTCTATGTGTTTTTTCGTTCTGGCATCACACAAAATTTACTGGACGTGTTTGGAATGCGTATTCACTATTGAATAGCTTGTTGACCTAGAAAGAAACGGAGGTATGTATATATGTATAATCTCTATAGGGATTATTCTAGTTCACTCTTTCTGACAAAATCCTTCTTAGACGGACAAAACCATGTGCACTGCAGGTGGGGCAGATGTAACTTGTGCAGAGAGAATTAGATTTGGGTGGAGTTCTACTTCAAAGTTAGAGTTATATTGCAGTGTAAAAATAAAGCAGTCAGTATATTCCCTGCACAGAAACAAAATAACTCACCCAAATCTAATTCTCTCTGCACATTTTACATCTGCCCCCCTGCAGTGCACATGGTTTTGTCCATCTAAGAAGGATTTTCTCAGAAAGAGTGAACTAGAATAACCCCCTATGTGACATCAATGATAGAAGCAATAAAGGAAATAAATCCCACGCTCTGCACTCTGTGCATGTTAAGTCGGCCGAGCAATAACAGACAGTCACGCAAGCAAAGCAGTGGGCAAACGCTACTATCATTACAAAGATTTAACAAATATATGAATGACTTTCCTTTAGAAATGAACACATTACACATGTGCAGGACACATTGCAGGACACAGTTAAAGGAACACAAACCAGTAATCAAGCTGAATGGCTGACTAATTATAGATTGGGCAGAATGGGTAGAACGCCATATTCATAGACAAGTGCACTGGACAATATCGTTTTCTGGAGGGATACGAATAGAAAACAAAATAAATGCTTGTATGCCGAGCTTTGCAACTAGGTTTAGAGTTTCATGATTTGTACAATACAGTAAATGACATATAATACAGTAAATTACATATACAACACAGTAATTAATGTTCACGTCGCCAGTATTACAATTGTAAAAAAAGCACCATACTTAGATGTAGAAGAAAATGTTTATATAAATATGTAATTAAAATGGTTTTAATATGGGCTAACTTCCTCCTTTTGGCATAATCAGATTCTAAATGGGTACACATTAGACGATATGTGCAGCCAGCGACATCTTGCCACACTTGCCTATGCCTGCCGCGATGAACGATGGCGGGGGGGGGGGGGGGGGGCGCATTCTGCATTTCACAGCATTGATCTCACTAGCGATATCCTCTGTCATCCTGCATGTACAGACAACAGAGGATGTCGCTGAAGACTCATGGTAGGGCACATGGTGCAAACACACTGGGCGATATTTCCATTTTGTCATTCTGACCTGTCCTAATATCCTATCCTGTCCTATCCTAACACCATCCAGTGTATACTCAGCTTAAGGCAGTATTATGCTTTGGGTCATTGGGAGGTAAATGGTTGTTAGGTCGACACTAGTAAAGTCAACATACATTGGGTCGACCATTGAAATGTCAACTGGCCTTAGGGCGACACATGAAAATGTTGACATGCCTAATGTCGACGGGTCAAATTGTCAACGCAAGCAATATGTCCACAATTAGGAAGGTCGACAGTCAAAAGGCCGACCTGGTGTTTTCCACTTTTTTGCCCCTGATGTCGACACAGTCGACATTGACACCGAAAATGTGCACTGCATCCCCTCGCATGGCTTTTTCATGTGTCGACCTAATGTTGACATTCAGTGGTCAACCTAATGTATGTTGTCCTTAATAGTGCCATCCCAGTGACCCATATCCCATTGGGAATAGATCTCATTTGTTACGATCATCAAGTGCAGGCTCGGACTGGCCTGGCGGGGGACCGGGAGATTCCCCGGTGGGCCCCATTGGTTCAGAACTCCTCCCACTTTTAAAGGGGGGCGGAGCCTGCGCCTGCCGCCAGCCCAGGCCGTCAGCCGTTCGCCGTCAGCAGTGTTCCCCACCGCCGAACCCGCGCACAAACCATCCAGCCCACCGCCCACTCGCCCACAACACACCTGAGTGAGAGCGCGCACTAGAAGTCTGCGGCACAATCACCTGCTGCTGCTGCGGGCGCCCGGAATGCAACAGCGCGCGCCGCCGAGATGGCCGGGGGCGCGCTGTCAGCGGAGAGATGTGATTGGCCGGCGCCTGTAAGCTGGGTTGAGTGCGGGAGAGATGAGTCCGGGCATGTAGTAGCAGCTGATGATGATGGAGGTGATGGACCAGCAGCAGAGATCCATAGAAATAGGTAATTGCTATCTGGTTATGGAGCTGCTGCTGGGTATGAGGTGCCAGTAATTGGGCATCTCATAGATTTGATTATGACAGGTAAAGCAGTATATGTGTGTCCTGCATTATGGGGTGCGGGCCGTGTGTGTGGGTGTCCTGTAGTATAGGGTGAGGGCAGAGGGTGTCCTGCAGAATGGGGTGAGGGCGGCGTGTACAGGTGTCCTGCAGAATGGGGTGAGGGCGGCGTGTACGGGTGTCCTGCAGAATGGGGTGAGGGCAGTGTGTGCGGGTGTCCTGCAGAATGGGGTGAGGGCAGTGTGTGCGGGTGTCCTGCAGAATGGGGTGAGGGCAGTGTGTGCGGGTATCCTGCAGAATGGGGTGAGGGCAGTGTGTGCGGGTATCCTGCAGAATGGGGTGAGGGCAGTGTGTGCGGGTGTCCTGCAGAATGGGGTGAGGGCAGTGTGTGTGGGTGTCCTGCAGAATGGGGTGAGGGCAGTGTGTGCGGGTGTCCTGCAGAATGGGGTGAGGGCAGTGTGTGCGGGTATCCTGCAGAATGGGGTGAGGGCAGTGTGTGTGGGTATCCTGCAGAATGGGGTGAGGGCAGTGTGTGCGGGTGTCCTGCAGAATGGGGTGAGGGCAGTGTGTGCGGGTGTCCTGCAGAATGGGGTGAGGGCAGTGTGTGCGGGTATCCTGCAGAATGGGGTGAGGGCAGTGTGTGCGGGTGTCCTGCAGAATGGGGTGAGGGCGGCGTGTGTGGGTGTCCTGCAGAATGGGGTGAGGGCAGTGTGTGCGGGTATCCTGCAGAATGGGGTGAGGGCAGTGTGTTCCCAGCAGAGGCGTAGCGAGCCCGGAGCCGGCGAAGCAGCACACGCTCCAGGCGCAGGAACATAGCATGGCGCCGGAGCTGTGCCGCAAGCTCGCTCGCTCGCCTGCTCCCCTGCCCGCTGTGTGCGGGAGAGATGTCCGTGCTGCTATGTAAAATTCATTCATAGCTCCCGCTGGACCGCTAGCCAATAGGCGCTCGCGGTCCAGCAGCCACCAGTTGATTGGCTGCTGGACCGCAAGCGCCCATTGGCTAGCGGTCCAGCGGGAGATATGAATGAATTTACATAGCAGCAGCACGTCTCTCTCTCCCGGGGGGAGCGGGGGCACAGGGCATTACAGGCAGCAGCAGAGGCAGGGGGAGGTGGATCAGGACGCAGCACAAGCAGGGGGGTGAGTAAGGTCAGGTGTACTCCCACCCTGCTGTTCCCCACCCTCGAACCCACCCTGCTGCACACTAGTCTCAAATCCACCCTGCTGCACATTACTGCAACCCACCCTGCTGCAAACTACTGCACCCACCCTGCCTGCTGCATATGAATGAGGGTGGCAGTGTGTGTAGTATGTATGTATGACGGCGTCAGTGTGTGCAGTTTGTATAAATGACGGCGGCAGTGTGTGTGTGTGTGTAGTATGTATGAATGAGGGCGGCATTGTGTGGAGTATGTATAAATGATGGTGGCAGTGTGTGTAGAATGGATGAATGAGGGCGGCAGTGGGTGTAGTATGTATGAATGTAGAAGATGCTGGTACCTGGTAGAAGATGCTGCTATTGGGTCCTAGGGGAGAGGGAATGTAAAATGAAGGTAGATTCTACCTCCATTTTACATTTTAATTTGATTTGATTGCTCTGCATCGGATTAAACATTCCAAAGTGCACTAGTGGAGGGGGGCCTTTACATTTGAAAAGAGACCCCTCCCACCTCACATTTTGAATCATTCAGTGAGGAGCATACAGCGAGGAGCCCTAGAAGACAGAAGGAGAAGAAAAGAGAAGAAAGACAGAAGGAGAAGAAAAGAGAAGAAAGACAGAAGGAGAAGAAAGAAGACCAAGAACATGGTAAGTAAAAGAAAAAGTAAAAGAAAGATCATTATCTTGGCAGACAGTGGTTGTTTTAGGGTAGGGCAGTGCACCAACACCAACACATACCCCCTGTCATTAAACACTAGTGAAAAACATAATAATGTGTATGGGTGGAGGTAGAAGCAGCCTGATCTGTGTCCCACACAGGGACGTAACTATCTGTGTGCCAGTTGTGCCTTGCCCACAGTGCATTTGCACTCTATAATGGACTCATTATATATAGGCCACACACCGTGATGCCCATTATACATTTGCCACACACAATGATGCTCAATATACATATGTGGCTCTCTCTGTGTCCTCGCTGTCACTCTCTGTCTGCTGTCACTCTCTCTGTCCTTGCCGGGGACATAGCCAGCAGCTCAGAGCCACTAGCCATGCCCCACAGCGGCAAAAATGGGGGTGTGGTCTAATTGAAATAGGCCACACCCCCATATTGCTAGGCCACGCCCCCCCAAAAAAAACCGGCGCACCTGCGGCGCGCAACACGCCCCTTGGTGGGCCCCTGTGAGTGATTTCCCTGGTGGGCCCTTCATGCCCCAGTCCGACACTGATCAAGTGGGTGCAGATTATTTTGTTTGTTTTATATCTATGAGCTATCCAGGCATAAGAATGCACCAGAGCTCCTACATTACTTATTGGAGGAGTGCAGGAAACTTTGGACTTGTATGTATGTATGTATGTATGTACGTACGTACAGTATGCACGCATGTATATACACATATATACACACATACATACAAATACATTTTAAAATGATATGGGAAATTTATCAAACCCCCTACAGCAAATAAGCAGATTCTAGTTACTATTTTTCTAATAAATTTTATAAAAGCGATAAGTAAGGACATACTCTTAGTAGCTTGCATAAACAACATAAAATAAAATTGAACAAAAAGTGCAAGTAATTCCAATAGTCTTTTTCAGCTGCTTACTTTCCGTCATTACTTTCCGTCATCTACTGTATTTAGCAAGATTTATACTGTAGGTAAAGTAAAGACAAGAGCGCAAACAACAAGTGAGCAATCATCTGCTACCGGTTACTAGCTTGGTTTAGCCTCATGCCTAAGGAATAGTCATTTCTTTAACAAACTGAGCACCCTTGGAAAGTTAATGATCCAGAAAGGTGAGGATGTCACATAGAACACACCTCCAGCTATGCATTGATCAATTTTACAGGGTCAACCATGTGACCCTGCTCACTGCTACCAATGTGGGGAAAAATGGATTTCAATACGAACAGGTATACAGTAGATGTGTATACTTTATTGACATCGCTGCAGGAGAAAGCAACCTCAGGAAAAGCTCATAGTGCACCTAGCAATGTAACTTCTCCCAGAATAGTAAATAGAGGGTGCAAAACCCAGGCAAGACCCAATAGACCTGATTCAGACCTGATCGCTGGGCTGCGATTGTTTGGAGCCAAGCGAGCGGGTGGCCGCTGCCCCGTCAAACACACGCCCACCTGCACCTCCTCTCCTCTGTGCAAGGCTGTAAACGTGTACGCAGTCATGCACACAGAGGGAAAATCATTGGTCAATCCAAAACATTTTATGCTAAATGAGATGAAGTCCTTGTAACAATACTTATTTGGTTAGTTAATGTATGAAACAAAACCCAATGGGGTAGTTAATGAATTCATAGATGAATGAGATGATTGTCTGTTAGTATGATTTTAAACAGTCAGTGAGATGTCATAATAGATGAATGTTAATATAAAACAATGTAGTATAGTTACAGATGGAGCGCGAGATGGCCGGGACGCAAACCCTGCCCGTCTCTGCTTCAGGGAGACAGGCAGGGTTGCAGGGTTAGGGGGGTGGGGAGTGAGGAGGTGGGGGCAAGCGTTCAGGACAGGCAGGGACCGAGGGGGGGAGCTCAGTTAGAAGGGGATGCACGCGTCCCCTTCCGGGAGCTGGTGATCCCCGGATGGAAAAGGCCGGCTCCATCTGTACCACTTCTTTCATCAGCGATTGTGCTTACTGGCCTCAGCCAGATACAGTTAGATGTGCACAGGTGGCCTCAGCCAGATACAGTTAGATGTGCACAGGTGGCCACCCGGATGGCAATTAGTATGGATGCAGCTCCCAGCTTGGTTAGAACTCCAATCTGCCTTGTCTGGATCCGCCCACGGGATGGTCGCCATTGAATGCACTTCATTACTGATACTCAAACGAAATGCCATGGTACAATGTTTTCCAAGAAAAGGCAAATGAAGCCAATGTTTTGTAGAAGAGGATGTTAAACACAGTATTGAAAGTAAAAAAAAAAGTTTAGGAAGAGGCATATGGAGAAACTTGCAGTTTGCTGTAATCAGATCAATTATACATTTTATGAGATCAGACTCAGCGGAATGTTAAGTAGAATCCTGGTTCCAGAGAGTGAGGAATGGTTCCAGGTTACAGGGAGTGAGGAGAGAGAAAGTCAGTTTTAGACATGCTCCTCAAGACTAAGGACATCAAGAAAGCAATGTGCCAGTGTAGGCAGGGCCGGATTATAATGGGGGCACAAGGGGTCAGTGCCCCTGGGCCCCCCTCTAGCTAGGGGCCCCCTGTGGTTGGCATGTGTTTCCCCCCCCCCCCCCCCCCCCCCAAAAAAAAAAAATTTTTTAGTTAAAGGTTTTGTGCATGGGAGTGGGGTAGTGCTGCAGCTTCACCTATCTGCCAATGTGACAATGATTAATGGTGCTGAGCATTGGGAGCCAAGTGTGCAGTGCATTACTGGAAGTTGACTAAGTCCCATGACACTTTGCACCAGAGGGCAGAGGCTGAGACGTTTGTGCTGAGCTCTGATTGGTGGAGCTCATTACATGCTTCTTAGGCCCATGGATAACAGCAGCAGCAGCAGCCTAGTCATGGGAAGGTTTTTAATCAGAGGCAGCACTGGGACTGTGAGGTCTCCTACAGAGTAAGGTGCAGAGGGACAAACACAGGCTTTTCATGTGGTTGGTATGTATGTTTGTATGTATGTATGTGTGTGTGTGTGTATATATATACTCTCCAAAAAGAATGAGTATATTGGCTGTACATATTGCCTGCAGGAAGGCACCGGAGCAAGATATCCCCATGGGGGGGGGGGGGGGGATATCTATATATCCCCTGAAGTTACCCATTGACCAAGTTTATACTGCCTTTACTCTGTGTTTTGACAGTGTAATATTCCCCCATGCAGTTTGCGGCCAGTAATGACAAGTGCAAGGGGGCCCCCCTATCTAAAGTGCCCTGGGCCCCCCGAAGGCTTAATCTGGCACTGAGCGTAGGTGAAATAGAAAGTTGGTAATGGGTTGTCCCAGTTCCAAATTTCTGATTTTTGTAGCGCACGCAAAAATGGGTGTTCCCTCACTGTATGAGGCATGGCCTTGCTGCAAGGGGTATGGTCTTGCATTAAAATGTTATTTATACTCTGTACATTGGCCAACACATGAAGATCAGTGTTCTATTTTGTCCCAAATTCTTTACAATTGAATTTTTTTAATCCCCAGACATGAACACACTAATATCAAAGACACACTATGGAGCATGCAGTCCAGAGGCAGTGGGTGTGGTCTGGGAATGGTAGGCGGGCCATGCAGCATCCAGCAAGGGCATGCGGCTGAGGATGCAGGCTTTGATAGACACATGTGTGATGCTAGTCACGCTACAATGTACGCACACTTTCGTTGCCAGTGAGTCTAGAGGGAGGGGGGAGAACAAGGAAGCTATTGCAAACTCACAGTGGGTCTACAAATGCAGAATAAACGAGAGCCAGAGCCAAAGGATAATAATGTTTAGGTGAATGTTGGGTGGTGCTTGTACCTCTGAACCAACCCCCCCCCCCCCCCACCACCACCACCACCACTACAGTTTTGCCTATGTGTGCGAGTAGAATGATAGGTTGAAAAGATGAGCTAGAGTTGGGAATTTAGTGAATTAGAGATGGTGGAGACATTGGGAGGACTTTGGGCAGATGAACCAGCTTATAGGGTGAAATGATGAGTGCACAGTCAAAGTCATTTCTTACTAGAGGAAGGTAATGATCATGATTGGGGACAGTATGAGAAGATATGTTTCCATTGCCGGTTGTTGTTGTTTTTTTTTACATCCTGTAGGTGCAAAATCATGGTGCATTCTTAAAATAGATATGTCAACCAGCGGAATCCAGCTAATGCTGCTTCTCTCCCAAAATGTTGTTTCTTACATCCACCTCTTTGCTTAGAAAATGACAGTTAGGGGCTGGGTAATTGGTACTTTATCTGAAGCCACTATAAGTCCCTCAAAGTGGAGTATTCTATCCGAGATTCGGACTGTCAAAATGTCCCGACAGTCGGAATCCTGGCTGTTTTTGCCTGCTTCCGACACTAACTCTACAGCAAACTGTTGAAAATCGTATTATCCACGGATCAGTGAAAACGGACGCAATTTTTCGGAAAACAGTAATGGATTCAACAATCCATGGCCCTTTTCGGGGAAAAAAAAAACAGATTTGCCTTTTTAAAAAGTTGAAACTGACAGCCTTCAATGCTGTAGAAGAGGTACAGGTCGCACAGGATTGGGTCAGGAAAAAAAGGTCACTGGACCAAACATGGCTGCCACCACCATGTTTGGTTCTGGAGAGAAAACCTGATTGGTCAGACATGCTTGCAGCCTGTAGAAATGGGTAAACCTGCAGAGGGCTGAGAGTGGCAGTCTGACATTACAGGATGGGCATACTGTGTAGCTGCGGGGATATTGGTGCCGGGTGACCTCAGAATAGACTGCAGGATCTCTGCACTGTGCACTGGACACTGATCTCAGGTAGACTTGAAGCGCGGAGACAGCCTGGCTAAACACTTGAGTGGCAAGAAAGTCTGTTTTATTACCCGCATCGTGACAGTGAACATCTTCCTGTATTATGATTAGCCACAACTTCACAAACCACACTCCCAGTGCCTCCTGTATATGGCAGCAGACATCAGCTTGCGTGCAGGGCCCCCCATCCTCTATGCCTGTCTGTAATTACCCAGTTTGTCTGATCACTGTTGATTCCAATTGTAAAGTGCAACAGAATATGCTGCGCTATATAATAAACTGTAAATAAATAATGTATTATTTATTTATTAACAGTTTCTTATATAGCGCAGCATATTCCACAGCGCTTTACAGAGTATAGTTGAACATTCACATCAGTCCCTGCCCCAGTGGAGCTTACAATCTATATTCCCTATCACATGTACACGCACAGATATTCTAGGGTTAATTTTTGTTGGAAGCCAATTGACCTACCAGTATATTTTTGGATTGTGGGAGGAAACTGGAGCACCCGGACTAAACCCACGCAAGCACAGGGAGAATAAACAAACTCCGCACAGTTAGTGCCATGGTGGGAATCGAACCCATGACCTCAACACTGCGAGGCAGTAATGCTAACCAGTAATGATAATGTATTTATAATAAATAAATACATTATCCATATTTCCGGCATTTGTACCAGCACTACATTTGGTGCAGGAAATCTATTTAAAATACATTGACCTATGAACAGCCCACAACTTTGTCTACAAGCCGATGGGATGCACCTCTTATATGAATACACCCATTGCCATCCATTAATTGTAGGAGATACATAACTGGTGTTGAGCGCATATGCAGGTAGCTTCATACACAGAGGCAAATTTTCAAGACAACTTAGGCCCTTGCCTATGGTCCAGCAGGTCCCAAAATGCCCCATAAAGATATCCTGGCCATCCAAAATGTTCCCAGAGGAGCATTTAGCTACTACTGTGTGATGTCATAACATCACACGGACCTGCCCACACTTCCAAAGTCCCTTTGATGTTCTTTGATAGGATTAAAAAATTTGGACACACAAAATGTTCTCATCCACTGTATGTGGGAAGTCAGTTTACCTTAAATTTGACACAGGTATCAGGCCTTCTTCCAGAAGACCTAGAGCCTGGTTCAGATTTGTATGCAATGCCATTGTTCATGCAGCTGAGAATTTACGTGGACTGTACACACGCCAAGATGCGCTATCAATGGCACCTCCAAACAGCCAATATACTGCTACAGATTGTTTGATGCTGTGCCCCTGGATTGGTTGGTCTGGATGACTCTAGTGTGGCACAACATTACATTCTATTCTAACACTTACTGTAGCACTTTCATTTCTTCACTAACACTATTTCTTAATATTTTAACTACATTTCATCATTTTCACTTTCTGTATATACAGTAGCTTCTGTTTCCGAACACTAATATTTATTAACACTATAGGTTTTTCACTGGTGTGCTACCCGGGGGCTTTCTGGATTATGATGATTTTTTTGGGGTGCTGCAGCCTGCACCTAGATATAGCGCTGGGGACCCACAATACACAAAGAAGCCTTGACGATGGCTTGGGGCATTTTCTAAAGTTACTAAACTATTGAGCATCTGCCAGTGTATATAATACAGAATGTTTGAGCAAGGAAAGCCCCAAACTGATTTATTGCTTAGGGCCCCATGAGGTCTTAATCCTCCTCTGTGCATATACTCTGTTCTCTTACTATACTGTACAACACAATCTGTCCCTACTTGGAATGCCATGAAATTCAGAAGCTCTATTGTCTGGAGCAGGGCTGCCATCAGAAATTGTGGGGCCTGGGACTGAAGAAAATGACAGGGCCCTCCCTACCCGGCTTGCCTGGTGAGACTGCTGGTGTTCTCAGCACTGGCCAGACTATTCAAACTCTACATTAATTCAAGGAAAATGTGAACTTTGGTTATGAAAAGTATACTTTATAGATTCCAGTCCCGGGCCCCCTTTCTATCTGGGCCTGGGACTGGAGTCCCTGCATTCTCCCCCCTGATGGCTGCCCTGGCCTGGAGATAAAGTAAGTGCACACTATACAGTTGCTGTCTATGGTTTGGTATTTTAGCACACTGAGCAATGAACAGGACCGCCAAGAAAAATCCTGGGCCCCGGTACAGCAACTTCATGGGGCCCCCACAGACGGAGCTCCCCACACAATCTGCGGACCCTTGTTACGCCACTGCTTCCAAGGTGGATAGAAAAACAAAAATTTACACCGTAATGCCTATTACACATGTCACACACCCATTACATATTATACCACATGCCATAATGCTCATTACACGTTTTGCCACACACCGTAGTGGCCAGTACACATTATGCCATACACCGTAATACCTATTACATATTTTACCACATGCCATAATGCCCATTACACATTATTCCACAAACACTGTAATGCTCATTGCATATTATGCCACACACTGTAATGTCTATTTCATATAATACCACACATATTATGCCACCAAATAAAAAAATCGGGGTGTCCAGACCCAGCCCCCCTGACAGGCCCGGGCCCGGGTACACTGTACCTGCCCCCCTCTCCCCCTTCTCGGCACCCCTGGCAATGATTGCATATATTATCTATCATATCTAGAAATTTACTGATAAAGGAACCTAATGACAGCCCACAAATCATATTACATAGCCATAATCATTATATTGTATATTTTTAATGCTTCAAAAGAATATATAGAATATATAGAAAGACATTTAGATATATAACTAAACGGCAGGATATTTTGTCTTAGACAGTTCTTAAAATAAAACCCAGAAATGAGAATGGGGCATTGTTTATGTGAGCGCGTTGTTCTACACCAGAATGCACATAGCATCCCCAGCATGCCATTTGTCACCTTCTTACAGTATGTACAGTATTAGACTGGAACGGCAGACGCTCAGGATGCCTCCAGCTGAGACAAGATATTAGTGTTCCCAGCTTTTTTGTATCATTAAAAATTATCTCCACTAGAAATGTGGAAATGGCTTGGCTCTCTAATGCAGGAAACTGTAGGAAGTCGGTAACATTGCAGAAATGTTACTGTTCTTCCAAAGAACTAAAATAATTTATCCTTTTGCTCATTACAGAATACAAAATAGTTGGCAGAGTGTACTGTCATTAACAGCTAACCCTGAGCATAACTCTCTGCTCGATGAAACATGATGCATCACTGATCATAGTCCATAGAACAAAATGACTTATTGTACAAGAAGCATGGAGGAGGAGGGGGAGCAGTGGCCTCCAGACAGAGGACATCGGTACACAGTGCAAGGTCTTGATTTCAGGAAATCATCCTCGTTCCCTCGGCATTTGATGCTAAAAATATGATTAAAAGTCTTTGGAATAGGAATTGATTGTCAGTAACACAGAATGAGTCAAGTATGCTGGTGTTATTGAGACAGGGGACAGTGCAGAGTACCCAGCTTGTAATCTAATGAATAAAATGCACAAAATGTGGTAGAGGACTGAGCCTTGAATGACTGCCTGTCCGAGTTTGTTCTGTAAAGTGCCACAACATGGCTGAAATAGGAATATCGCTGACGGAAATGCAGGCACAGCACAGGAAACAGAAGTGTATTAATAAATAACAAGGATCCACATAAGCAAGCAAATTGTGAAGACTATATGATATATCAAAGTTTACTCATCTCCTAGAATGGTTAGAAGTTACCAGATAGAGACCTACCGGACTATTTAGTAGGTATGCAATCCCCATGGGAATGTGTCCAGAGACACACCACCATTGCATTAAATCAAGCCATCCAGCCCTGCCCATCTCTGGGGCAGAGAGATCATGATGATTGAGTAAGCTAGACCATGTGTTAGCTCCACAAACCTGAAGGCAAAAATCGAATCACTATCACTATGTGCTTTATTGGGGGGAGGGGTAGGAAGACTATCCTGTGAAGAACCAACTGCAATTATTATGCAGCTATGCAGGTTTTGTACTATCATTGGCAGCTGAAGCCCGTCGGAGACCAAGATATATAAGGATGATATTGGTGTAATATGTTGGGAGAGTCATTTGGGAGAATCATACAGGTGGTATCACTATTATTTGGGCAGAGCAATGATATTTGTAGACTGTATAAAAGAGGGGTGGAGTAGTAATAGTGTAATCTATAGTGGCTCAAACACTGTGGCACATGTGAGGCATCTACTACAACGATGACGTATAGAGATACCTGGAAAGCTGATGAAGAACTGTATCTGTGGGAATTGTAGGTACACCAAATAGGCCCTCTGTGGCAAATCTGTGTAAAAATGGTTCCAGGACAAGCTGCCCCAGCTATTCCTCTGGCCACATTCCCCTATTCTGGATCT
The DNA here is from genome assembly GCF_055691185.1 of Crinia signifera. Classification (NCBI taxonomy): domain Eukaryota; kingdom Metazoa; phylum Chordata; class Amphibia; order Anura; family Myobatrachidae; genus Crinia; species Crinia signifera. The sequence continues at coordinate 270,395,083 of NC_139219.1, read as the reverse complement.
GCAACTAGCATCTCTGGTACACTGTGAGTGGCTTTCAATGCAGCTACAATACAATGTCTGAACAACCTTAGGCTAGAAGAACCAATTATGCTAGAAGAACCAAATACTAAAATTTACTCTTGGAAAAAAGTATTAATAAAAGGTAGGACTTACGGCTGCTCCCAAAGAAACAAACTGGATAATTTGTTAAATGGAACACTAAAAGCATATTCCAACTCAGCTGATTGCCGAAGGCGAAGGGCTTTCTCCCTGCAGATTGTGACATCAGCGGGTCGTCATTAGGCGGCGACCGCTGTCAGGGTAGCTGGAGCTGTCTGCGGACAGTGTGGACTTCCAGCATCGGCCACTTTCTCCAACTGTTTTCAAAAGCTTTCTGCAGCTATATAATTTCACTCAAGGAGCACTCAATTCTAAAAACACCTTCATTCATTACAAGAAGGAGTGTTCCCCAGACCTTGGAACTATTAGTTACCAGGACAACCGCAAATTTAAATTATTTCAAAGGAGTGTATCTATGTGTAAGTTACCTTTTATTTTTTATATTTTTTTATATTTTTCAAAAGTTGGAATTGTTGGTATAGTTTTATGCTATATACGTTTGTATATTAACAAATACATTTTATTACGAATACAATCGATTATGTGGCGCTCTCTGGCTATATGCGATTTTTCGTATATATCCTTACCTCTCTACAATACAATGTCACTAAGACGTAATATTAAGGCACTCCTTGAAGCGTCTTGGCTGTGTGGTGGAAAGAAGCTAGGAGTATTATGACAGGTGGTTGGCATTTATGTGAATCATGTTATAGTGAAAGACATATGAGTACACTGGTATATATTGGAATATGGGGGTGTTGTGGGGGCCTGAGAATAAACACAGGTTTGTTTCCCATTTTCAAATGCACTAAAGCCCCCTCTGAAAGGGCTATGATGCAGAGGGTAACACCAGCTGTAGCTGTCATTACTCCATAGAAGCCTATGGGCAATGCTGTCAGAGAGATTCAATACAGATCCCTCCTAGCATGCCCCATGGCCACCGGCATCATAGACTCAGAAGTCCAGGGATGTACAACTATCGCAAAGGGCAGCTCTTATCAGCAACGTTTTGTGTTGCTCATTGCAAACCTAAGTACATATGCTATGATCAATGCCAATGCTTTTTGCCAATGGCCGATGTCTTACTACTGCGTATGCATATAAATCCTCAGAAACCTTAAAACTTCTATCAGATGAGATGTGCGTCATGTATGCAAATCCCTTGCCAATACTGTAATAATGATTACGTAAATGACTAACCAATAAAGACACTGAGACATTGAGTTGGCAGGAAGAAACTGTTAGCTATTACTTATTTACCTTTATATCTAAGCGAAAATATGGTGGCAAAGAGAAGACGGCCAGATTCATCACAGTCCACTATAACAAACAACAACATTCATTGCAGGCAGTGAGTGCCCAAAGTGCACAACTCAACATACCACCACCAAGGGTATACACTAACCTTCTAACTTGACTACCCACCTACTGTATTTGGGTGAAGACACTGCCCCCCATTAGGGTGGTACAGCCAACTCCCTGTCAACAAAGGAAGCGCACCCAAAATAACCTACTGCACCCAGACTGGGGATCTGCCATTATTTAATGCCACAAAACAGTCATCGTTCAATTACCAAGAACAAAACTAGAGGATGAGAAGACTGGAAACACACAGTGTTTGCTTACAGCAGCAAGTCCTTCAATAAAGTCACATACAGAATATTCCCAGCCACATTCAAGGCAGACTAAGGGCAGATTTATTAAGCTTGGAGAAGAGATAAACTGGAGATAAAGCGGAGAAAAGGTAAAAGGAGATAAAGCACCAGCCAATCAGCTGTGTTTGAAAAAGACAGTTGGGAGTTTATTGGCTGGTGCTTTATCTCCTTTTACCTTTTCTCTGCTTTATCTCCAGTTTATCTCTTCTCCAAGCTTAATAAATCTGCCCCTAAGGCCCTTATTCAGATCTGATCGTAGTACATTTTTTTTTTCAAAATAGGAAAAACCATGTGCACTGCAGGTGGGATAGATGTAACATTTGCAGAGTTAAATTTGGGTGGGGTGTGTTGAAACTGAAATCTAAATTGCAGTGTAAAAATAATGCAGTCAGTATTTATCCTGCACAGAAACAAAATAACTCACACAAATCTAACTCTCTCTATACATGTTACACCTGCCCCACCTGCAGTGCACCTGGTTTTGCCCATTTTGAGGACAAATGTGTACTGCGATCAGACCTGAATAAGGGCCTAAGTCATGTGATTTTACTTCATGACAACTCCCATCCTAGAGGTTTAAACTACCTAATTTCATATAGCAATCATTTGGTTTCTCTTAATGGCCCTGGTGCGAAATGTGTTTGCAAAAAATGCTGTGTAGTTGGTGTATATTGGTAGTGTCATGTGCTTGTGCAGCCAGTAGGCAATACTCTCTTGCAGTGCCACTGCCACAGTGTCCATATTTGTTGAACGTTACTGAGGTCTATCTGCATGACTCAGAACTTACACGAGCCACCAATGCTTGAGGAGGTTGAAGTATGCACAGTCCACCCGGCTGATCTGCACAATAACCACTCACATACTGTAAGTAAAGGGGGCAGTTACACTCTTATGGTGTGTACAGATGGTAAGATATGGCTTCCGATGTTGCCGATACAGTGAACATCGGAAGCCATATTGCATGCTGATCGCTGATACTTCCGTGTGAGCGCAAATCGGCAGTGAAATAGAGAGGGCAGGCAAGACTATATAGTGCAGATCTGCATTATATAGTCTAAATTGTGCCACTCTAGCATGCCGTGCGATGCGAGTCCCGATGAGATCTGATCGCATCGGGACTCGCATCGCACGGCATAACGCCCCTGTGTGTACACACCATTAAACAGTCCATCTTACGCTCATACTGTTCATGTGCAAGCTGCTTAAAGCAGTATTTGCATATTTAAGTGATAGCATTTGCAGCAGCATAAGCATACAAATCAGAATCAGGCCCACCATATAATACTGCAGAGCCAGAGGTACACATACCTGTATATTCTGATATAGTGGAACTGTGAACATATGCTAATTCCACATCTGTGGGAATTGGTACAGCAGCGGCCAGTGATGGCATCTCTGATCCGCTGCTTGCATACAAAGACACACCATTGGTTGGCCATTGGTTTCACCATTAGACCTCAGAGCAACCCCATCCCTGCTCAGAATGCCTGCTGCAAATAAGCCTCCAAAGCATTTATAATGGTATATGATGATACAGCTGCATCAAACATGCTCCCAAATTGTCGAGGGTTGTGATACACCAGCATTTAATTTGACACCCCCCATTACCTTCAGAAAATGCTTATTACCTTTCACTTGCTTAGTGATCAAATACTTACTACATTCACCATCGATAACCAAACACTGCATGTGTACAGTCAGAGGCACAACTACACTTTGTGCAGCAGGTGCAGTGCACAAGGGCCCCTGAGGAATAAGGGGCCCACTGCTGCCAGGGAAAAAGGAGAGGTAGCAGCGCTAGGAAAATTGAAACAATAAATTGGATGATCTTTACATAAGGAAATGTTTTACTTAGAAAATATAACACAACATACAATTAAAAAACAGCACACCTGAGTGTGTATTAATATAAAACACAATTTGCAAGGCGTAGGGTACCCCAATACCACAATTGAGAGAATAATGTGAAGAGTCCGGTCCTAGTGTGCCCAGAGTAGGAAAAGAGATGGATATTTACCACTCCAGTCAGAAATTGCGATGGATGAATTAGTAGGTGGAAAATGTCCAAATGTCCTTGTATCCTGGTGGTCGGCCCAAGTTGGCACAAATAACCGTACCACTGGAGATGTTGGGAGGACAGTTGTTTGGTCACCTTTTCATTTGAAGAAATGAGGCAATGATCCTGGAGTGAGTAAACGTCTCGATGGTGTATAGATGGCGAGGGAAGCTGAATCTTCCACTGGGCTGGTTCGGACTCCAATTCACAAATAGAGGTGGCAAATGGGGTTAGGAGCACTTCCTGACGCGTTTCGCCGGTCCTGCCAGCTTTATCAAAGGAATAGTGCCCACTGCTGCCACCCACTTCTGCTGGCTTGGGTTGGTGTGGAGAAGGGGCGCCCAAATCATATGTTTGCACCTGGTCCAACCACTCACAAGTTCCGCCACTGTGTACAGGGATTGTGAGGCTTGCGCAGTAAGAAAAAATTGCTCAACTGCACAAACATCAGCATTGCATCCACCTCTAAATCATTTCATTGGCTGATCCGAAAGATTAACATCCATTGTATGGTTAGTTTTAGTCTGTTGTGTTATCAATACATACTGTATCATAATGTATACTATTATTTTTGCAATACATATTACAGGATTTAAATGGTGGCTTTAATTCTACTTTACTTTAAGAGTTTCATTATAAACAGTTAGATATATTATTTCAGCAATTTTAGAATTTGGAAGCAGTTGTACAGGTGCTTTGCTGAGGTAATAAATGGAAGGGATAATAGGAGACGTTTCTGGTAACTTTAATTATAGACATGAAGCAGATATTGGAGGATTCCCTAAGTGCTTCTTAGTGGGATCAAAATATGTGTAATATAATTAAGACATAATTAACTGTCTGAGAAGTGCATTCGTACTCTTAAATACCTCTGAAGTAAAAGGCGCTTTAATAGCAGAGAGTCTGCGAGCTGGCAATCTTGTACTTTAAAAGGCACAGCTCACTTAAGGGCCAGATGTACCAAGCTTCAAAAGTAATAAAATGGGAAGTGATAAACAGCCAGCCAATCAGCTCTTAACTGCAATGTCACAGGCTGGGTTAAAAAAAAATGACAGATAGGAGCTGATTGGCTGGTTGTTTATCATTCTTCATTTTATCACTTATGAAGCTTGATACATTTGGCCTTCAGGTAGGCAGAGGCTATTCTTCTAGGTTACTTCTCTGGGAAACAGGTTATGTTCTGTCTACTAAACGGTGGGATCACTGGCGTAACTACCGTCCCGCAGCCCCCGCCGTGGCGGGGAGGCGCTGAGGGTATGTGGGCGCCGGGGGGCTGCGGGACGACAGTCACTGTCTGCCTGCCTGTCTGTGTGCACCGTCCGGGTCCCAGCTCTCCCGGCTATTGCCGCAGCGCTGCTCTCTCACTGATACAAAAAGTGACACTTGGAAAATGGCTGCCCCCATACCGCAGACAGTTTTTCGTCTGCTGTATGGGGGCAGCCATTTTTCAAGTGTCACTTTCGTTAGCAGCAGTAGCCGGGAGAGCCGGGACCCGGCGCGGACGGATGCGGCCCAAGGTAAAACACACACGCACACAAACACACACATACACACACATACACACACACACACACACACACTCTCTCCCCTCAATCCCCCTCCCTCGCCACGGCTCCACGCAGCTTGTTTTTTTTTTTTTTTTTTTTTTAGGGGGGGGGGGGGCGCCCCCCTGCATTTTCGGCAGGGGGGTGCACAATTATTAGTTACGCCACTGGGTGGGATGCTCTAATGCTAAAATACCGGGTTTTTACCGCATTCATTTGTGAACTAACGCTTCTCTACTGGGGCGCAGCTGCAGAGGGAATCGACCAGCTTTTGCCGGAGATACCCTATAGAAGCCGCTGGACTTTTCTCTGCAGGGCCGTGTGAGGGATCCATCACAAATCTCTCCAGCAAGCCCAGTGGCTGGCGCCATCATCCTGCACATGTGCAGAAGGACTCCCGGGTCTCAGACCTGTCCGGGGATGGAGCCGCATCGCAAAGGACAGCTCTAATCACAAGAGCTGTACTCTGTGTTACTAATCAGTATAATCACATATGTTAGTACATATGCTATTGGTATGGATGTGGTATCCGGCGGGGATGGGCGGCGGATGTTAGAACATCCTGCCCAAAGTCTGTTATCCGACTGTGACACCTTATTAGGGGATTCTTATGGATTGAAGGGAATATATATTACAACATTTAAACCATGCTGTATAGAATAAAGGGAAATGTGGCAGAGATTAGCACAGATTTACTATAAATCCACACCATATTCTAGATATACACATAGGGGGTTATTCTGTTTTACTGTATGTGCTTGGATGCGAGTGAACCAGATCCTGCCTTGCCAATGGTGGTACGCTGGCCCACCATTTGCAATGCACGTACATTTCCACTGGTTACATATGGATGTTTACATAAACATCCATTCCCAGCCTTCGGGGTAACAACCACATCATCATCAAATGATGTGGAATGTGCACGCAGAGTCCATAGCACACAATTAAAAAAAACTAAAGCATTTTAGTGGAAGGGACCTGTACCTGGTGTCATGGAGCCGACAGCTGTGCGGGGCACTGGTGCTGAGAGGGGGAGTGGTCATTGGTGAGCTGCGGCAGGCCCCTGCTGCTTGTATATGATAAAAAATAGAGTATCATTCAGCCACTCACCACATCAGTTGCAATAGCTGCCAGGCCTCTCTCCCTGCGTCACATCATACAGCTGTTGCAACTGCTTCTTTTCCGTATAGAAAACAAACAATACAATCATGTATTATGCGGTATTCAACCTCCCTGAGAAAGTCTGTAATGATTTGATTTGTTTATTCTAACCCCAATTATTAGAGTTTATATATAATGTGAGAAAACTGCCAAGGTTCATTTTAAGTAATATTCATAAAAGTGCGACTATTAGTGTTGAGATTATTATTATTATTAACATTATCATTATTTTTATTGTGTATACAGTATGTTACCATTACCATTATTTTTTAATATACTGTAGATGGTTTTAAACCAAAATAAATACATTTATGATTATATCATCACAGTGCGCTCTCTTAATTAATTGTTTTAGTACATAGACCTCTGTTTTAGGTGTTGTTCCTTTAAGGATTTCTTTAGTTAATGGTTGATAGATTTTTTCAATCAGTTAGGTGGATGGGTGCATTCATATGTTTGGTTTTGCATGGTTTGGCGGCAGTAAAACGGCAGCATTTATACATTTGTTTATGTTTTAGGTGGTGAGCTGTCCAATATACAATGTGATGGCCAAATTACAGTATTCCCTTTCTGGAAATTAAAGTTGGTCCAAGTGTGTTACTGATTTATGGAGAGTTGGATGCCAATTTTTGGATTGTATACTGTGTTTTTGTCCTGCTAGTCATACGTTCTAGTTGGTGTGCTACCATTATACCAACTTTAACATGAATCTATAATTTAACCAGAATACATCTATGCATTGCACAAATGTTCTTCTTTCAATCGCATCTACTACACATATGACTGTAGAGGCGTAACACTGCTGTAACAAGGCATTGTCATGCTGGTAGTTTAGTGAGGGCATATCAACATTAATACGGCCTATGCAGATGTGGACGCTAGCAAAAGTTTGTCTCTTTAGAAATTCATTATTTGCTCCTAATGTAGAATAGTTGGACGTGTGCACTAATGATGATGATGACCAGTAGCAAACCAAGAAGACACAAAGGTGGCAGGTGCTAAGCAGGATGTGTGCAACCCTGCATATGGGTGTATACACATTATTTTCTATATACGCAATATGGATACAATATATGTCGTATATGTTGTATATTGTCCAACTCTTTATTAGGCCATTTGTTATAGATCACCAATTTACAAGCTGAAATTTTAAAATGCATGATTAAATATATTTTTTAGCTCAACTCTAACATATAAATGACCTTATCTAGACAAACAATCGTTTAAAGTTTACTAAACTGTTCACCAGATGGCATAGCTGGTTTAATGACATTATGCCAAGCCTGTTCATAAAAAATGTATTTTAGTCGTGAGACGAGCAAGTTTAACCTTGCGGTAAGTATGTTAAGCTAATTAAAAATAATTTATAAACCTCACAACAAGCCTCATCCTCACCTACTAAACAAACCATCCTGCAATGCGCTCTCCTTCGTCTGCATCCAGCCCTTGCATTGAAACAATGAGGCAGCATCATCATGGTAACAGTAGATACTATTCCCACTCTTCCCTCCCGAATATTCACTTTCTGACTGTGCTACTAGTTCCAGCTGCCAGCTTGCACCTCGTGTCATTCTCAGCAGCTGCGATAGGTTCACCTTGGCGCATATGTGTGTGAAAAAAGAACAGGTGTTTTTCTTCTAACTATACTGGCTCCCATGTGAACTAGATCTCATTTTTTTCCTTTTTTGAAGCCAAATAGAAGACTTACATTCAAACAGCTTCCATCCCTGCTCTTATTTTAAGAGCAGCAATGTATACCTGCTTCCCCTTTCTGTTACTTGGCAAAGTCTTCTGTGTAAACAGCAGGTCGTACTCACTGCAAATTATTTTTCTGGAATCACTAGCAAGATGCAGCAAAGCAATAACATGATGTATTGCTACAGCAACGCCCAGGCTGAATCCAAACTGATAGACTAAAGGGATCCAAACATAAAAAAAATAGGAACAAAGTGATGCACATACTGTACATTACACCTGACATGACACCGTACACTGACAGAAGAGTTAAGAAACTTCTCCCATATATGCTGGAATTCTATACTATGCAATAACGTATAGCCAAGGACATACAATCTTGGTACAGGAGGTTAGATATTATACAGTAGTTAGTATTTTTTTTTTATAATTTAAACTACAGCAGCCAATCCCAAATTATCTTTTATTCCGTCACCTCAAGGTAAATAATGAGAGCAAATGTCTGGCTGGATGGCATAAGTGTAAATTTGCACATTTGAGCAGTTTTAATAAGTAACCGTCAGAGTCTGTTTAGGGATATGTGTATAATGGATACAACTATAAAATATTGGCTCATACAACCATAGGATTTAAATGAAAAAGGGACATGAATGGTAGGCAAAGTAAATGCAGACATGAAGCCAACCATTAGATATGGCTACGATTATGGTATACATATTGATGCCAATCCCGGTGCAGTTTTTCAATCCCAGGATTCAGGATTGAAAAATGCTCAATTTCAGGATTCCCGGTATACCAGGCATTGAGTTACTCAATGTAATAATGAACTGTAATCCCCCAAACCCAGTGCCTTGCAGTGTCACTTACCCAGTGGTGGTAGGCAGCAGCAAGAGCACCATATGAAAGCTTCGGATTGGATTCTAAGATAGTTGAATGGATAAGAGCGTGGTTGCAGGACAGAAAACAGAGAGTTGTAGTAAACGGAGTACAGTCAAAGGAGGGAAAGGTTACAAGTGGAGTACCCCAGGGATCTGTACTTGGACCGGTGCTTTTTAATATCTTTATTGGTGATATTGCAAATGGAATTGAGGGTAAAATGAGCCTTTTTGCAGATGACACAAAGGTATGCAACAGGGTAGACACACCAGGAGGGGTAAAACAAATGATTGAGGATCTAGGCAGATTAGAGAAATGGTCAAGAGCATGGCAACTACAGTTTAATGCCAAAAAATGCAAAATCATGCACTTGGGTCTCAGAAATCCAAAGACTAAATATAGTATAAATGGCACTATAATGGAAACTACTGAGGAAGAGAGGGATCTAGGTGTCACTATTTCAGGGGATATAAAAGCAGGTAGGCAATGTAACAAAGCAATGAAGAAGGCAAGTCAGATGCTTGGTTGCATAGGGAGAGGTATCAGCAGTAGAAAGAAAGAAGTAATAATGCCACTGTATAGGTCATTGGTACGACCTCACCTAGAGTATTGTGTTCAGTTCTGGAGGCCATATCTCCAGAAGGATATAAATACATTAGAGACTGTACAAAGAAGGGCACCTAAAATGGTGCATGGCCTACATCACAAAACGTACCAGGAAAGACTAAAAGATCTTACTATGTATACTTTAGAGCAGAGAAGGGAAAGGGGGGACATGATAGAAACTTTCAAATATATCAAGGGTTTTAACAAGGTACAGGTGGGAGACATTCTTCACAGGAAGAGGAGCAACAGAACACGAGGACATGCACTGAAACTCGAGGGAGGAAGATTCAGGGGAAATGTGAGGAAGAATTTTTTCACAGAAAGAGTAGTAGATAAGTGGAATAGCCTCCCAACAGAGGTGGTAGACGCAAATACAGTAGTACAATTTAAACATGCTTGGGATAAGCATATTGATATCCTTACAAAAAAATAAGGATCAAATATGGTTTGAGGTAACATGTTTAAAAAAAGGGGCAGACTAGATGGGCCAAGTGGTTCTTATCTGCCGTCAAATTCTATGTTTCTATGTTTCTATATGTTCGATATACATACTGTATAGTCTTTATGGTCAAATGGTCTGAACATAAAAATGATCAACATAAGTTTTTCAAAATGTTTTTCATTAATTGGACTTTTTCATGTTACCATCCAAGCAGAGTGCTGAGTACAGCGGCAGCACAGTGAGGCATATGGCCCGAACCATGGTAACAGTGAACTATGTGAGGGAATGCAGTACTCTAATGGTGTCATCATGCTTACAGTAGGTGTTCACTTTAACACCAAAAAATTTGAGACCTTTTGTCGAACTTTTCAAATGTAGAACATTTTTGGGATAACATTGTCCATGTCCATTAACTGTCGCTATACCACACCGAAAATCAATGGGCGGGATTCTCTAATCTAAATGTGCGGTAAAAACCCTGTTATCGGGATTTTTACCGCATTTTTATATGCACCAAAACCCGCACAGCGGGTTTTTGCTGTGGGGGGTTATCGCCAGTAAAAGCCTATGGGCTTCTTAACGCACTCACGCCACCCGGAATGGACCCCCGCAACCTCGCACCGCCCCCCCCTCACCTGTGTCCGGGCAGCACAGCGCTGTGCTGCCAGATCCTGTGACCTCCTCCTCCCTGCACTGTAATCCTCTTCCGGGTGCAGGGAGGAGGAGGAGAGCCCACCCGCCCACAGCAGCACAGTGTAAGCCGGGTAAGGGAGGGAGGGGGGAGCCGCCGGGACCCGCTGGCTCACCACAAAGGACAGCTCTTAACGCAAGAGCTGTTCTTTGCCATAATTATCGCATCTGTTAGAGCATATGCGATAATTATGTCTAGGACTATTGAGGTCTATGTAGCTCTATCCCTGATTGCTCCATCACTTAACTTTGCAATGCTCTCTACTGCCCCCTTCTCTGATTGCTCCACCAAGTCACACAGCAGGGATGCCCATAGAAGGTTTTCTGTCAATGGCTTCATACAATCAATGTAAATAACTGACGGTTCCCTTTGATGGTTATCTCAGTAAAAATGCTCATTTCCATACACTGGAGGTTATTCTGGTTGATTCGTTCACACACAGTGTGTTTTTTAGCTCATTACGCATGCGTATCGTCTGCAGTGCGCATGTGTAGGTTTGATCACCTGTACATGCTCGCACCCTTGCCAACAGAAATACGCTTGCGAACAAGCTCTACCAATGTAGGCATGATGTGAGTGTTTCTGTGGGTGCGGCCTTGAAAGTTGGCATAAATGGGTGGAAACAGGGGCATACACAAGGGTGTTGCCCACAAGTGCTGGGTGGTGGCTTCACAGCACTGTGCGAACACTTGCAGTGCTCGGGTTTTTAAACATTCGCAAGAAAACAGTGACTCTCAGGCCTCGCAGGGCAACAGCTTAGCTGACCAATGTTCGCTAGTCCAATCAGCACGCACAATAGCTAATATACATGCACCTGCACACAATACTCGCCCATGCACCATACAAGTTTCTCTCGTTAACCAATGAACTAACCATATCTACTAAATGCAGGCACACAGTAAGCACACTATTGCACTTTAACTATGCCAGTATAGATTACAAACATAAAAACTTATTGTAAAATTTATATAAAAACACACACTTACAGTATGATATTTTTACATTCACAGCATCTCTAGGATACATAACTAATTTGAGTTTTGAAATTAATCCATGTAAAACACATTAATCAGCCATGTACTAAAACTTTGTTGATTATTATAATTGCCCAATAAATAAGTAATGAGTTCCAATAAACAGCATTTTAGAAGACTAATTATATCATTAATTAATGGTTGGAGAATGGGTTGGAGAATGGGTTGGCTGCATGCGTATTGTTAGGGTTGCGAATGAATTCGCACACAGAGGATGTTCGTACGCACACACAGTGGCTGAGCTTGCGGATACGCCAATGTGTGTACGCACATGCAAGTGTGCGGGCAGTTTGAGTCCAATCCAATTTGAGCACCGTTGCAAACACTATATTCGCATGTGGTATGGGCATAGCATCGCATAATGCGTGCATTTGCCGTTTGCACGGGTGCATGCGAATGTGTATGCAAACCAGTCAACCTGAATAAGGTCCACTGTACATTCCATGCAATGAGTTGAACATTTTGCACGGACATAATCAGTCCCCATACAAGTAACAGAATTTTAGTTTCGGTTCCAAAATTTATTTTATTGAAACGGGCGGTACTAAAAGTTGGACTTTGATATGATGGCTCTACATAGCATGTTTTATGTAATTTAGCAGAACCAGCTCCTGAATATGGAGAGGAGGCATGCAAACTGTGGAACACTGGATTGTGCATCTAGGTGCACTGGTTCCAAATCATGATGTGGGAAATCTAATTAAATGACCACATTTGTATGTAGGCTACAATTCCTTTAGTTTTACAAGTTATTCGATTGCCAAACAAATTGCTGCATAGTACTGTGTACAGCAGCTCACATACCGAATACAGATGTGATTGCAGGTGTACATTTCACTTGTAATAAATTCTACGACATTTTTTCTACTTTTCAAGAATCAATCACTTCGGGCATGCGGAGCTGACTCTAGTATTATATCTGGTGTTAAACATGTCATGCATGGATAAAAAGATATTTTACATTTCATTTGGTTGCTACAGCAGAGAATTACGGCATGCCTGACATTAATACAGTCTGATAAACAGCCCCCTAGTTATGTTGTGATATCTCCTACACAACTAATGTGTCACTTGCACATAAAGCATCTGTGCCTGTGCTTGATTAGAGGAAGAATGTATGTGCTAGCAGTTCTATCCTTCAGAAAATCCACGCTTTGCCAAAGTCGGGTTACATCTGATGGAAAGGAGAACAATGGGAATGTCAACTATTAGTTTACGTCTCTGTTAGGGTGAGATGTACTAAGCTTCAAAAGTGATAAAATAGAGAGTGATAAACAACCAACCAATCAGCTCCTGCCTGACATTTTTCAAACACAGTCTGTGACATGGCAGGTAGGAGCTAATTGGCTGGCTGTTTATCACTCTCCATTTTATCACTTTTGAAGCTTAGTACATCTGGCCCTTAGTCTGTGTACATTTTTCTATTCTATCTCAGGGCCGGTGCTAGGCGGGGAGCTTTGCGATGCAGCCGCCGCATCGCTACAGGGGTGGGGGTGACGCTGTCGCTCCACGGTGGGAGTGGTGGCTTGGGTTGCCGGGTGCGATGCAGCCGCTGCTGCTGCATCGCTCCATGGCGGGGTTGGGGTGGCGGCCGGGCGGCCGGGATGCCGCCAAGTCATTCCACAGGGGGGCGATGCGGTGGTGGCCACTGAGGTTGCTGGGGGGGGGAGTGACAGCAGCCACTCACCTCCATACCTCCATCCATACCTCCCTCCAGTGGCCGGCGCCCTAGGCAAATGCCTAATGATGCCTAGTGGTGGCGCCGGCCCTGTTCTTTCTACATAATAGAACAAATGTTGAGGTAAACTGATTTATTTTTATTGGTCAAAAGTACATTAGTACACAGCAGAAGACTTTCTAAAAAGTAACAACATGAAAATACGGAGTATGACAGGTTCAAATGTGAAATATATAAAACACATACAGATTGAGTATCCAAATATCTGTTATCCAAATTATTCCAAAAACCATAGTCTCCAAAATGTAAATTTATTTTAATTTTTTGCTAAAAACCTACTGTAACTGGCACTACTTGGGACATCTGTAACTGGCACTACTGGGGACATCTGTAACTGGCACTACTGGGGAAATGACTTGTAACTGGCACTACTGGGAAAATGACATGTAACTGGCACTATATATTTACTAGGACATGATTGCTGGGAATTCAAATTCAGTGTCTGCGATTGTACACAAACATTGTTTCATTTAAAACCTTGTTTCATGCACAAATAAAATATATTTGTGTGTATTTCATGTGTTTTATGTGCTTATACAACATAAATGCCAGATACAGTACCTCAAGATACCTCATTCAAAATGAACATGACATTGAATAGGTCGAATGTATTCAACCTAAGCTTGTAGATAACAGATGATAAGCTTGTAGGTATCATCCTGGATTGAATACCCCAATAATGGGAAATGTTATCTGGTTGAAGTTACGTAAAAAAAAGAAAAATGTTTAAAAAAGAACATTGCAGTGAGCCCTGTGATATTAACACCAGCTTCAGCTGGCGAATCACAGGACTCACTGCGAGTACTGGCTCCTGCACATCTTTCTCTAGGAAAAGAAAGCAGTGCAGGAACCCATACATTGTGTTCAGCTGTGTGTGTGTGTGATGGATACACAGGCAGATCACTCTGTAACACAATGAATAATAAAAAACAAAAAAATGTGACCCCCGGATGCAGTAAAGTAACACTGAAAAGCAGTAGCTCACTCGGAGGTTACAGAAGCAGGAAAACCCAAAAACTGGCAGTCCTGCAGGAGCTGATACCCTAATGGTGAGTATGATATGCAAATGTTTGTGTGTGTTTGTGGGGGGGGGGGGTTTGCTGGTGGCAGTACCAGCGATGTCTAGGTCGGTGGTGCTTGCGCAGCACAGCATTGGGGTATTATTTCTGAAAAATACCCCGATAGTACTGCGGTGACCCATCACTGGAACAGAGCTTTATCGCAAGCTCTATCCCTGCATGTAATTACTGAGACATCCATGAGATGTAGTCAATTATTATATTAAGAGTTGGGCCGATGTTATCACAGCACATCCTCAACCTCAGATAGGGATGGTGATAAATCGGTACAGTTGTCATGAATGCTGTAATCCTCAGATTTCCTAAAGTTAAGATTTAATTGTACAGTTAAGTGGAAAGCTCTCCTATGTCCAAGAATAGCGAATGTACTGCTCATACATGCACATTCTCAGCCCGTTCAAACTGTTATATAAATCTTGAAACAGCCGATGAAATGCAAAACAGTCTAAAAAAACGAAGGCACAAATAAAACCAAGACAGCCAAGCAGCGTACTACCATAAGGGAAATTGTAAAGAGAAGCAATAGATGAACAAAATGTTTTCAATACATAAGAAATCATAACAGAACGATACATCATAACAAAAGTAATAAGCTCCCTATCATAACTCAAAAGAGTAAATCAGTACTAGCTCTGGAAACAAAAGGAAATTATTTACTTACTTCCATAATATAATATGAAACCAGGATATTAACTCAGAACAATATATGTCATTTCAGAAAAAAAGGGAAACAATAATGGAAATATGACTATACTGTAAGTCAATGTAGTACTCAGGGGATAATTATACAAGGCACAGACAAAATATCAAGAAACCTCCAATAAACAAAAAAGCTGCATAGTTTATACTGTACATATAGCATACATCAAATTAAGCAGCAGACAGAATGTAAGTAATAAAAAAGACATTCAGAAACATACTAAGGGGTAAATTTACTAAGATGGGATGTTTCCCATAGTAACCAATCAGATTCTACTTATTTATTTAGCACCTTCGAGAAGATATTAAATAAAAACTGGTTGCTACGGGCAACATCCTATCTTTAACAGAACTCCCATCTTTGTAAATTAACTCATTAATCTGTTTTTTACAAAGGCATGATAACATGAAATCCTTATGAAGCCCACATGGAGTCATGGGCCAGTATTCAATGCCTCAGATTCACCGTTTTTTTCAGTGAATCTGGCAATTCGCTGGGTTAACGGCGAATTTTCTGTTAGAAAAAACAATTCGCCATATTCAATGGAGGCAATTCGCCACAAATGAACAGTGAATGTCTGCCGATTCGCCGTAAATGATTCTCCACAATTCGCCTGTGATTTTCAATGGGGTTTTTAGTGGAATTCGCCGACAGTGTATTCAATGCTGAAATGGAGAACTGCTTTCTCCATTGATTTTCCCCCGGATTCTCCATTTTACATTCGTCATCTTTTTTTGGTGAACTGTTATGTGTACTTGTAAAATAAATGTTTTCTTTTATTTTTTTATGACCAAAAAATCAGTTTTAATTTTATTTGAAGGGTCTTGCTTTTTTTTACACCTTTACAAGCACCTCTTTTTTTTTTTTTTTTTTTCTCAGCGAACTGGCCAGATGAGCAGGGGGACGGGGATGCGGGGGACGTGAGCTGCTATTGGAAGGTACAGCCGGGATGGGTCCAGCAGTAGCAGCAGACCTCCGGCTACAGCAGCCCCAGCGTGCTGATAGTAGATGTCAGCGCTGGAGCCGGAGGTCTGCTACTGCTGTGCGTGTGACGTCTGCTGATGCGCAGTCAGTCAGTTCTGCCGGAGGGGTTATTACAGTATGCTCCCTGCCAAGGGAGTAGGAACCGGAGGTCTGCAGGAAGGGGAGAGAGCCGGGACAGGACGCCAGTGACCAGTAAGAAGATGGGTCCAGCAGTAGCAGTAGACCTCCAGCTCCAGCAGCCCCAGCGTGCTGATAGTAGATGTCAGCGCTGTGACTGCTGGAGCCGGAGGTCTGCTACTGCTGCTGAACCCGTCCCCATCCTCAGGCTGTCATTGCGCTCCCCCGCCCGGACTCCACTCCATTCCCTGCAGTGCAGCCGCAGCAGCAGCGGAGAGAGCCGGGACACACACAGATCTGTGGTCCTGCATTCCACCATGCCCACGTATGTGCCTCTAGGTTGATCTGCCCAGATTTGTGATCCGGCATGCCCATACACCTGTCTCTTTGCTCTTAGGTCCCCTTTGCCCAGATCTGTGGTCCTGAGTGTTGCTATGCCCATTTATGTTCCCCTAGGACACCACTGCTGAGATCCTTAATGCCTCTATATCCATGTTAGCAGATCCATGCCCATTCTGCCCAGATCTGTCACTCTAAGGTCCCACACCACTGTGTGTGCCCCTAGGTCATCGCTGTCCACACCTCACAGATGCTACATGTCCCTGTACCACTGTCTGGCACCCCAGGACATCTCTGCCTATAACTTGCTGATGCTACATGTCCCTGTGCCAATGTCTGTGTCCCAACGCATCTCTGTCTGTGCCCACACCACACTCATGCTGCATGTCCCTACACCACTGTCTGGCACCACAGGTCATCTGTGCCCACACCTTGCTGATGCTGCACCCATGTCTGTGCCCTAGGACATTATGCCTACACCTTGCTGATGCTGCATGCCCCTACACCACTGTCTGGGCCCCAGGCCATCTGTGCCCACACCTTGCTGATGCTGCAAGTCCCTGCACCCATGTCTGTGCCCTAGGACAGCTGTGCCCACACCTCGCTGATGCTACACGTCCCTATCACCAGGTATGCGACCTATTACGTCTCTCTTCCGGGATATGTGGTACTGTACTCCGCTATACCAATGACAGTGGCCTGAGCACCCCCGTTCCAGGACCTGTGTAAGCTTGACAGCCCGTAAGCCTAGGTCTGCGCAGCATGGTGACAACTGCCCGGCTATACGTCACGACATGCCAACCGTACTCACCCATCAGGATCCGCATCTGCTTCTTGCCGAAAAGCCGGGAGAAGAGCGAGGAGATGGTGAGGCCCATGTTCGGGGTCGGTAGTGGCCGAGGTGCTGCTCTGCTGTGTGCCCGGCGGCGGATACTCGTCTCTCTGCCACGTCACGCTCAGCCCCGGCAGCGCTTCCAACGCGGTCCCCGTGCACCCCCGCCGTTTCTCCAGCTCCATCACCAGAGTACTGTCCCGTCGCCATCCTTCCCGGCAGTAGAGCACTGACTGTAATTGGAGCTGGAGGACTGTTGCTGCGGGCTGTGCGGGGGGGGGGACACGGGGATTCGCCACTACATATATTCGCCTATATTCGACGTCAGGGGCAGCGAGCCCCTGACGCATTGAATAGTGTGGGCTGGGGTTGGCTCACGAATGAAAGAGGAGCGATATTTCCTGGCGAGCGCACAGCGAATCCAAAACAGGATTCGCTACCTTGCGCTCGCCAGAGCATTGAATACCCCTAACGGTCTCCAACCTGTCAATTCAATACATTTCCGTTCAAGCTGGAAAATCATCTTTGCTCAATCCCTTTTCTTCTCAATGATCAATTAGCAAAAACTTCAGTAGGGAAATACAATGGGCGGTATTCAATGAGACTGATTCGCCAGGTTTTTATGGCGATTTTGTGCTGTAAGGCGAATTTCTGACTAAAACGGTGAATCACCCTATTCAATGACCAGATGGCGAATACATTTCAAGGTTTTTTTTCACCATGATTCACAGAGTAGCAATCGCTATCTTTTTATGGTGAAGTGGAAGGTGAACTTTTAAAATAAAGTGTTTTGTGTTTTGCAATTGGTGTCAAAAAATCTGGAATTTTATTCTGAGGAGGGGCATGCTATTTTTATTCATGTGCTGTAAGCACATGAATATATATTTAATTTAAAAAAAAAAAATTTTTTTTTACACAGACCAGCCAGCAGGGGGCCGGAGCCGAGCCGCTCATTAGATATGCATATATTCACTTGACCCGATCATTACATATTCATGATCGGGTGTAGTGATTAGTGAATTTACCCGGTCCCCTGCTGGCACCCCCGGGGGGCAGCCTGTGCTGCCTGGCACCCGGGGAGCCTACCTCCCCGCCACAAACGTTCTGGGGCAGGCAGGGAGACTTCCATCTCCCTGCCTGCCACCGTCCTCAGGCTCCCTGCGGCGTCCGCCGCAGGAGCTCAAATTCGCCGGTCAGGGGCAGCAAGCCCCTGACTTGTTGAATACCGGAGCCGGCGAGGCTCCGGAACACAGTGAGCAGTGGCGAATGTGCAGCGAATCCTAAACAGGATTCGCTGCACGTCGCCAGTATTCACATTGAATACTGCCCAATGTCTCTGGAAGGAAGTGCCTCGCCACAGATAGGAAAATGATCAGTATTTAGAGTTAAGACCTCAAGGTTATTTTGAGGGATATCGTAAATCATTCTTTAAGGGCTGTGTGGATTTGCATGTGCTTCTTGCATTGATATTTTATGACATACTTACTATATCAGCTTTTATATTGCCAGACAATGGCTGCTCTTGTAAGAATGTAAAGAAAGTGCATGAAGAAAAAGGGAATCCATTAATGTGAAGTGGCAGTGAATGCAGCTTGTGCAAAGTACCTAAAGGGCCAAGATCTGATATTTGGATGCAGTTCTTCAGCTGCTGTATCTTTGGTGTATGATAAAATACAAATGCAGGAG
This sequence comes from Crinia signifera, assembly GCF_055691185.1. Classification (NCBI taxonomy): domain Eukaryota; kingdom Metazoa; phylum Chordata; class Amphibia; order Anura; family Myobatrachidae; genus Crinia; species Crinia signifera. The sequence goes on along the minus strand of NC_139219.1, from coordinate 270,375,749 downwards.
GAAGTGTCTTGTGTAATTAGACCCCTCGGTACATGTGAATTATCCGGGCTGCCGATTTTGTCCTTAAGTTTAGTTAACTTAAGGACACCCGACCAACGCGATGCCCGCGATTTACCCCCAAATTGCGGGCATCGCATCGGTCGCGGCCGTTATAAGGGGCCGCGACGCGACCGACGCGATGCCCGCGATTTCCCATAGACAGTAATGTTAAAATTACTGGACCCGAATTCCCATGTTAAATGTATGACAGTAATGTTAAATGCTGTGCAAAATAAAATGACAATGTGAAATGGGCCAATATGGCCATTTCACATTGGATATGTTTTTAAAAAAAATGTTTAATGGCCCCCCACCACCGTTAACGCCACCCCACTATTGACGCCAACCCGAAGCGTTATGCAGGATGGCCAGGCGGGTCACACAGCTGTGCTCAGGAATAAGTTGTCTTAAGAAGATACATAGGCCCACATTTTTGAGAATGCTGCCAAACTCCGCCCACCCCCATACCTTTAAATCATCCTTGGAGGCACTGCATGTACCTGTGCAGCCACCCCACCATCTGCATTATGTACATCTCTGATTCAAACCCTAATGGGGCCCATACACTACCAGGGGGCGATACATATCGATATTGCACTCACTATTGTTGTAAATAATTATCGCATAATTAGCTTTATATGTATCAATTTGTGAAACTAGATGTTGTCTGTCTCTTTTTTTTTATCAAGAATAATAAAAGTTATGTTTTACTTATTTACATACATTTAACATAAGTGCCCCCAAAAGCTATTATTTATTTTGTTGCGACCTCAGAATTTTTCTCTAAACTAGAGATAGTATCAGCTGTATAAGGAAACTGAAAAAGGAATTGCAGGAGCTGTAACAGAAAACAAAACCATAACATAGAGCATAGGAACCAGGATTCTACACTGGGAGGAAACTAGGGAACAACTTATATACTGTACCAGGTACAGCCAATAAACACTACCTGGTAACCACACCGTCATTGCACCTGACCCCTGAAGGCAGCACACCTGCATTGCAGCTCAGAGTGACTGAAAGTTGACCAGACAGAAAATCATAACACTTTCCTCTTCAGTAACAATACATTGTTTTTCTTTAAATTCCATAAAGATTATAAAGTACTGTGGGCCAGATTCTCTAAGCTTCAAAAGTGATAAAATGGAGAGTGATAAACCGCCAGCCAATCTGCTCCTGTCTGACATTTTTCAAACACAGTCTGTGACATGGCAGGTAGGAGCTGATTGGCTGGCTGTTTATCACTCTCCATTTTATCACTTTTGAAGCGTAGAGAATCTGGCCTACAAAGAATAACGCATTACTGTCTGTGAGTCTTTCCGATTTCTATGGTATGTATATTATCATTCATTTCATGTAAGAACATTATCTGTCCAGCTTTAAACATGCTTTACCTCAACTATGTTCCATGGAGAGAGAACATGCACCCATCACCTGAAGATGTTTAACAAATCCATATGAGAGGTCATCCTTGCCACTTGCATTCCCTGTGGCAGTGTTAGACCTATTTACATTTTCTATAGACTCGACTGTACAGTAGCTCATCATTACCTTTATATATAATTACATCAAGAGAGTTCAACATAGTAGCACTGAACATTAATCTAAAAGTAATTGCATTTATAATCTGGTTCAGCTGAGTAATATAAATACATAGTGAGGTTTCAGCACCAATCCAGATAAAGAGAAGGTCAATCAATTCATCTTCAGAAGATGGGATGATAAAGTGTATGACAGTGTTCAAGCTGGAACCTAAAGGCTTCACAAACATTGGGGCCATATTAGTTCCCATTGTGACCCTTTGTAGTTGTTAATACAACACATTTTCAACATACTGTAGTGTTTTTGGTGCAATATCACTAAATACTAAATATCATTAAATAAAATCAAACATTTAATTTGGAGCTTCATGGGAGTTAGAATTACTAGTAATAGAACTCTTCACAACATTCATGGTGTTCATTCCAGCACTCTGCATCTTTCGAAACCCCTGCAGTTCCTCTTTCCTACCTGGGGTGTCACTGTTTGCTGTGGTGTCTATTACATTGTGGGCTATATCTCAATACAGAACAGGCTGTACTACCGTGTTTCCCCGATAATAAGACACTGTCTTGGTTTTTTTTTTCAAGAAAAAACACCATAGGGCTATTACAACAATGATGCTTTTACCATGTTATAAATATAAAGTTTACGTATTGACATGCATAGACAACCTCTGGCATTAATGATGGGAATCACAGTAGTGTAAACCAAAAATGTATATACCTTAGGAAGAGTATATATAATGAGTCTTATAGTAGGATGGTCAAGGTTTAGAAGCCTTACATTGCCCTCCTACAGATGTGACCTCATACTTCTAATCTCAACACGTGAGCCCCCAGGTCCATGTAACTCTGCTAGCTTCAAATAATGCATCTTGGTTACAATTTGATGCATCCAGGAATCACTAATAGACTGCACTGATCATTTGATATTTGACACTTGTGTATCAATGTACGACTGAGTCTCTATACGGAGTACATTGGAACTTGTATTGGAAGAAAGCTGAGGCAGCAATATTATAGAACTTCCTATACAGATTCATAGGGGGAAATTTACTAAGATGGGAATTCTATTTCAGATTGGATGTTGCTATGGGCAACCAGTCAGATACCATCTATTATCTTATAGAAGGTGCTAAATAAATTAAAGTAGATTGCCCATAGCAAAACTTCATGTGAAAAAGAACCCCCAGAGACTCAGTCACACAGCTGTGCAAGTTTGTATCATCAAACTAAACAACACAAAATCCTGGGGACACCTAGATGCATCATGTTGTAATTAAGACGAATTTTTGGGAAAAAAAATATAAAAAAGATTCCCGATGTCTCACAGGACCTGGGTGTCAAGACTGCAGCAATAATGGATGAGGAGATGTCTGTATAGCCAATACCGCAGGTGTTCTCAACCTTGGTCCTCAGGACCCCCCAATAGTGCACATTTTCCAGGTCACCCTGCAGGTGCACAGTTGCACTCATTATTCACTGACACATTTTAAAAGGTCCACAGGTGGGGCTAATTACTTCACTTGTGATTCTGTGTGGAGACCTGGAAAACATGCACTGTGTGGAGGTCCTGAGGTCAGAGGTTGAGAACCACTGCAATACTGTGATGACTTTACCATGATGATTCCATAAGTAGGATCATGTCAAGGTTTTATAGCACTGTTAGGGAGATGCGTTATAGTGGCACTTATAGTCCTGCTATAACACATCCTGCTCTGCCTTATTACCGAGGGGAAGCAGGAAGGACAACCAAAAGATGTATCAACATCTTGTCCTCCGGAGCATGGGAGGGAAAACTGCCCCCTCCAGTGATTCCCCCTTGTGCCACAGCGCATCAAGGACGCAGTCTCTCACTGCCCGGCCGGCTGTATGGGGTATATGCAATATCGCGCTACTCTGTCAAGATCTCATGTGGAGCCTGGTGCCGGGGTTGCAACAATCAGGGATGGCATTGCCCCTGCTGTGTAGATAAGGCACCGCCACCCTGCAGCTGTCTAAATCCATAGCTGCATGTGCTCATACATTGCCTTGCATTATCAACATGCTATCTATGAATGGATTAATTACATATACATCCATTCGCATGCCAGTGGGAACCTCCTACATATTTCGATGGTCGCCGACCATCAAAAGATGTGGTGCGCATACGCATATATATATATACTCTAAAGTCACTCTTATATGCGTGTAAGTTCTCACTGTAATGGGTGGGCAGCTGACTTCCATGGGAACGCCCATGAAATGCTGGGCGGTCCAATGGCTGAGTACCCCTGCCAGCCACCCCACGCCCACGCCCCACCCACCGGCCGCAAGGTTGGGTGTGTTCACCATGGGCACACACACCCAGCGTCTGCACATGTGCAGAAATGCTCCTGCGCATGCGCCGACGCAAAACATCGCCCGCGTGTGAACACATACGAACTAACAAACGGACCAGAGTAAGGTCCTGTATGTGCTCTTTAAATACAATAGCAAACAGATAAGGAGCTCTAAAGATGTATTTCTTTTTTTCCAAGTAGCATAAATGTTAATTATACAGCGTGTTATAATGGAACAATATTTTCTCAGCGCACACCTACAGTATAATTCCATTGGAGTGTTATGTGACTAATTAATAATGCACTAGTACCAGTTCTGCTAATCCACACTCTCTCTACAGTAGATAACTTAGTACTTATGCTTAAAGTAGTATGCTATGAACAGTGCAATTGGGATGGTTATTCACATAGACATTAAAAGGCAAACAGATCGCCTGTTTCAGAGCTGTGCAATTACAGTAACACTAAAAGCTGTCAATTTGTTTCTAATGAAGACCCTTTAGCGTTACAGTAGTAGCTGTTGTGGTGTTCCATCTCCATAATCGGCCATTTTTAAATTGTGCATTCTGGGGAAAGAAATTAAATGAATAATCCGCAACATCACAGGGTATTAATTATTTACTGCAGCTATTTATGTTTTTTATTATTTGTTCTCCGAGTTTTTTTGGCCATGTTTCTAAAACTTCTACAAGTAACATTTTCAGTATGTATACCAAGATAATGTATATCCCTTGGTTATAGTAGTACATTAAGCTAGGCCCCAACTAAGGGGGTAACAACTCACAATCAGGGGCAAACGCAGGATTTTCAGAAGGGGGCTTCTAGAGGGGCGGAGCAAAGCACAGAGATAGACACTTAGGTGACCCAGTATATGCCGGGTCAGTTAAAGTATTATAGATAGACCAAATGTATATAAATAATAATAATAATAATAATAATAATAATAATAATAATAATAATAATATATATATATAACAACAGAGGGGTACCCTTTCAAATGCGCTTTATAAATTTAATTAAGGCAGCAACTCTGTTAGTCCCCCCCTGTTAGTGGGGGAAGTGGGAGAGAAATAAAGAAGAAAACAGAGTGTGCCCCTATTTCAAAGTATCCGAACAATAGGAATTCCAGACCAATCTCCATTTTACAATTTAATACAAATTAAAACAACAAGTAAAACACTTTTTCATCTGTATGCAGTGTAGTTCGGTATGGCAAGGAAAATTTTCCTTGCCATACCGAACTACACTACACTACTAGTTTCATTACACCATGAAACTAGACACGCCCTTTGGGTGAAGCTTGACACGCCCCCTCAATGGGGCGCCTTGCAAAATTCTATTACCGACTATAATCTCCCTGAAACAAGTTTTCAAAAGTAGGCAAGCAAGTATGCAGTGATTGCATGTAAATACAGTGATTGCATGTAAATAGTATGGCCTTATTCTTACATGATTCTCTTTTGCTTTTGCGTATTCTGGATAGAAGTTTAAAAGACAACAGAAATGCGAAAACACTATTATCTATTTACATTATATATGAAATTAAGTAAACCCAGTGCTGTCAAAATATATAAATCTCATGGAAAAAAATCTGAAAATATTAAGTTATTCTGTAGTTTATAAAGTCTGTTTTTCTTCAGTTCTGACTTAATGAGTGTCCGTTACTCTACTGAAATACTCAGTTCAAAATCTTATTATGTGGGGTTAATTAAATAAATCTTAGTGTGGCAGAAAAAGTAATTTTTAGCTATTGGGTCATAATGTCATATTTGCATTTAGTCAGTGGCAAAACATTTAATGGACATTATGCAATAATATCAATAAATATGTGAAGCAATAATAATGAGTCACAATTGGACATCCTGATGACTTAATGTAGCACAGTGGTTCTCAAACTCTGTCCTCGGGACCCCACACAGTTCAAGTTTTCCAGGTCAACCGGAAGGTGCACAGGTGCATTCATTACTCATTCACACATTTTTAAATATCCACAGGTAGAGCTAATTATTTCACTCAGGACCCCACACATGTGCTGTGTGGGGTCGTGAGTGCTGAGTTTGAGAACCTGTGACATAGCAGGATAGTGCAATAAAAAGCTGAATTTGTACAGGTAGCAGCCTGATAGAGAGCCAAGTGAAGCATAAGTGTTACAGGTAATAGAATATTAGTAACTCTATGCAGGCATCCATATTGAGGGTCTAGAGACAATGGCCAGTATTCAATGCTCCCGATTCATTTTTTCGCCGAATCTGGCTGTTTTCACTCCTTGCGGTGAATCTTTTTCACTGAAAACCTGATTCACCCTATTCAATGCTCACTGTTCGCCGAAAGCGAACAGAGAATTCCGGCCAGTTCTTTGTTTCATTCTCGCTGAGATTCACTGGTGTATTTCAATGGGGTTTTCACTAGGATTCGCCAAGAGTGTATTCAATGCTAGGATGGAGAACTGCTTTCAGCATGATTTTCGCCATGATTCACTGTTTGGCATTCGACATCTTTATAAGGTGAACTGGAATGTGTTGTTTTAACATAAAGGTTTTTTTTTTTTTTTTGCTGTCAAAAAATCAGAAATTTTATTTTGTGAAGGGCATGCTATTTTTATTCATGTGCTGGCAGCCCATGAATATATATTTAATTTGTATTTTTTTTTTACACATTCACCAGCAGGGGGTGGGGAGCCGCTCATTACATATTCACTTCACACTGGTCCCACTCATTACATATGCACCAGTGACCAGTGCAGCGGCTCCCTAGCCCCGTCCCCTGCCAGCTCTCCTGGGGGGGGGGGCTTCTGGTGCCTGTGTCCCCAGGAGCCCTCCTTCCTCCCCACACATTCCGGTGCTGGCAGGGAGGCTTCGATCTCCATGCCTGCCACCGTCCCCCGGCGAATGTGCAGCGAATTCTAAACAGGATTTGACGCACATAGCGTTAGTTAACATTGAATACTGGCCAATGTAGTAGAATAACAATTTCAGAGGTATTTTGTAGATAACATCAATAAGCATTCAGGCAAAGCTAAAAAAAAAAAAAAATGAACAGTGGTCAATTTCAGTATTTCATGAAAGGTTATGCAGAGATGGAGCTACCATTGGTGCAGTACACTGGGGCCCCTGAGGACAAAGGGGACCAGTGCTGCCCCTGTCACTCTCTTCCTGTCAGCCACTGCTTTTCCCTGTAACACTTTTCTCCCTCTGCTTCTCCGTCACCCACTGCCTTGTTGCGTAATGTGAACTTGGGTTGGGGTGGAGGAGGGGGGACCAAATTATATTTCTGCACCCCTGAGCTTACCCACAATTTCCACCACTTAGGTTATGATATAAAGGGCCAACAGTCAAAAGGTGAACAGTGTCTAGGTTAACCTCAAATGGTCTTCATGGACAAGGTCAACAAACAATCATCAACACATGCAAAATACCAGCACTGTATATGTTTTTTGTTATCATTTGTACTAGATTTCAGCACATGGTCCCCTCACATTGATCCTCACTCATCAGACACAGAGCCTCTCTAAGCTCAGCACAATTTACAATTCCCAATCGAAGTCCACGTGGTTGGTAAACTACAAGAACATTTACAAAAACAGCAACCAAGAAAACTCATGTTGACCTTTTCATAAAGTATGTGCCACCGTTGTTATGTTGGCCATGTCGACCAAATGGTGTAGACCTATTGACAGGATACCTTATGAAAATGTATATACAAAACTTAATATTCACATTTTGAATTGATATTAAAACTGCACTTATATACTCTCTTCTATACCACATGACTAAATAGTTTGCAAATAAAATACTATTAGATTTTCTCAATTAATCCAGGGTTTAGAATATTGCACTTTATTTCGCTTTATTGTTAAAGTCATAAATGTTAACAAAACAAATTCTAACATTAACCCTTTGATTGCCAACATCTCTGCAAACATTAAAGGTCATTATGATGACTAAAATTGTCTGCTTGGCAATCTTCGCACCAATTTTGACAAATTCACTTGGCAATCAAAGGGTTAAGCCAATTTCTAATATTAAGCCAATTTCTAATATTTATTAGTTTTTTAATATACATGTTTCACTATTGTTAACCCCTTCATGACAGAGCCAGTTTGTGCCTTCATGACAGAGCCCTTTTTTTCAAATCTGACATGTCTCACTTAAGTGGGGATAACTTTTTTTTGCTTTTACTTATCCCAGTGATTTTGAGATTGTTTTCTCGTGACACATTGTACTTCAAGTTAGTGGTAAATTTTGGTCGATACAGTCTGTGTTTTTTTGTGAAAAATACCAAAATATCGTGAAAAAATGGAAAATTTAGCAATATGCAAAATGTCACATTTTCTGCTTGTGAGACAAATAATCATACCACTCAAAATAGTTAATAACTAACAAAGACCATATGTCTACTTTATGTTGCAATCATTATTTCAACCTCCTTTTCATTTTTTTGGACACTAGGAGGCTTCAGATATGACTAGCAAATTCTCAAATTTTCAAGAAAATTTCAAACACTGATTTTTTTAGGGACCAGTTCAGTTCTGATGTGACTTTGAGGGACTTGTATGTGAGACACCCCCATAAATGATGCCATTTCAAAAACTGCACCCCTCACAGTATTCAAAACAGCATTTTGGAAGTTTGTTAACCCTTTAGGTGTTTCACAGGAATTAAAACAAAGTGTAGGTGAAATTTCAAAATTTCTTTTTTTTTGCAGAGTTTCAATTTTAATACATTTTTCTAACGAATACAGTAGATTTTACTAGAGAAATGTGACTAAAAATTGATTCCCCCAATTCTTTTGTTTTCAAAAATATCCTATATGTGGCCCTAGTGTGCACGTTGACCAAACCACAGGCTTCATAATAGAAGGAGCACCTACTTGATTTTGGAGCCTCCTTTTTATGAGATTTTTTTTTAGGCACCATGTAGGTTTCTAGGCACCATAAGTGCTAAAAGTTAGGAACCTCCCCCACAAGTCACCCCATTTTGCAATCTACACCCCTCAGGGAATTCATCTAGGGGTATAGTGTACATTTCAAACCCCCAGGGGTTTCACCAATTTTGGTACAACTGGGATGTGAAAATGGAAAATTACATTTTTTTACACAAACATGCAGTTCTGGCTCAAAATTTTTCATTTTCACAAGGAATGAAGGAGACAAAGCACCCCAAAATCTGTGCCCCAATTTCTCCCAAGTACGGCAATGCCTCACATGTGACCAAAAAATACCAGTTGGGCGCATGGCAGGACTCAGAAGGGAAGGAGTGATTTTTGGATTTTGCAGCACAGATTTTGAAAAAGCTGTCCCTGTGTGACAGCGAAACGCGTCAGGAGCTGCTCTACTCTCCTGCCCCTAACTGCCACTTCACGCACTTGCACTTTACTCGTTTGGGATCCAACCAGCCGCCCTCACCAGTGGACCGAACCAGCTTTCCACAGTGCTACATTTGGTCCTTTTCAAATTCCAGCATCAAGGGAAGACAAAGCCGACACGCTATCCACAAAAGGATTAAAGATCTCCCAAGCTACTCATTATAAGGACTGCACTGGTAACTATACCTCTTCTAAATTATAACCTGGATAAGGGAAGCAAATATCCCCCGCTTTCACCAACTGGTCCCCTGTTTTCACCAACTGGTCCCCTGGTCTTTCATCTGGCGGCACAATAGGAGCGGATCCCCATTTTTTGGTTTCCCCTCCCCCTGGAAAACCTATTGACAGTAGTGGCTTTTTGTGGGCAGTGAACTTTGATTTTGTTTTTAAGTTTTCAATTTTTAATGTGTTTAATTATGTGCACCAATAAATGATAATATTTTTATTGTAATCCTCATTGGTCCAAGCGCTACCTTTTCTTTGTCTTTTCTCTATATATTTTTTTTGGGACCCACTCAGTCCCAGTGGTAGCAGCTTTACAAAGCATCCTCTGTCAGCGCTCATACAGCTACCTGGTAGCTTCTTGTCTGTTGCCATGTTGCATTAGCAAGACTCCCAAAGCACCAATACAGTGGAACCCCCCCACAAGTCACCCCATTTTGCAAAGTACACCCCTCAGGGAATTCATCTAGGGGTATAGTGTACATTTCAAACCCCCAGGGGTTTCACCAATTTTGATACAACTGGGCAGTGAAAATGAAAAATTACATTTTTTTACACAAAAATGCAGTTCTGGCTCAAAATTTTTCATTTTCACAAGGAATGAAGGAGACAAAGCACCCCAAAATCTGTGCCCCAATTTCTCCCGAGTACGGCAATGCCTCACATGTGACCAAAAAATACCAGTTGGGCGCATGGCAGGACTCAGAAGGGAAGGAGTGATTTTTGGATTTGGCAGCACAGATTTTGGTGGAATGAATGGTGGGTGCCATGTTGCATTAGCAAGACTCCCAAAGCACCAATACAGTGGAAACCCCCCACAAGTCACCCCATTTTGCAAAGTACACCCCTCAGGGAATTCATCTAGGGGTATAGTGTACATTTCAAACCCCCAGGGGTTTCACCAATTTTGATACAACTGGGCAGTGAAAATGAAAAATTACATTTTCTTACACAAAAATGCAGTTCTGGCTCAAAATTTTTCATTTTCACAAGGAATGAAGGAGACAAAGCACCCCAAAATCTGTGCCCCAATTTCTCCCGAGTACGGCAATGCCTCACATGTGACCAAAAAATACCAGTTGGACGCATGGCAGGACTCAGAAGGGAAGGAGTGATTTTTGGATTTGGCAGCACAGATTTTGGTGGAATGAATGGTGGGTGCCATGTTGCATTAGCAAGACTCCCAAAGCACCAATACAGTGGAACCCCCCCACAAGTCACCCCATTTTGCAAAGTACACCCCTCAGGGAATTCATCTAGGGGTATAGTGTACATTTCAAACCCCCAGGGGTTTCACCAATTTTGATACAACTGGGCAGTGAAAATGAAAAATTACATTTTTTTACACAAAAATGCAGTTCTGGCTCAAAATTTTTCATTTTCACAAGGAATGAAGGAGACAAAGCACCCCAAAATCTGTGCCCCAATTTCTCCCGAGTACGGCAATGCCTCACATGTGACCAAAAAATACCAGTTGGGCGCATGGCAGGACTCAGAAGGGAAGGAGTGATTTTTGGATTTGGCAGCACAGATTTTGGTGGAATGAATGGTGGGTGCCATGTTGCATTAGCAAGACTCCCAAAGCACCAATACAGTGGAAACCCCCCACAAGTCACCCCATTTTGCAAAGTACACCCCTCAGGGAATTCATCTAGGGGTATAGTGTACATTTCAAACCCCCAGGGGTTTCACCAATTTTGATACAACTGGGCAGTGAAAATGAAAAATTACATTTTCTTACACAAAAATGCAGTTCTGGCTCAAAATTTTTCATTTTCACAAGGAATGAAGGAGACAAAGCACCCCAAAATCTGTGCCCCAATTTCTCCCGAGTACGGCAATGCCTCACATGTGACCAAAAAATACCAGTTGGGCGCATGGCAGGACTCAGAAGGGAAGGAGTGATTTTTGGATTTGGCAGCACAGATTTTGGTGGAATGAATGGTGGGTGCCATGTTGCATTAGCAAGACTCCCAAAGCACCAATACAGTGGAACGCCCCCACAAGTCACCCCATTTTGCGAAGTACACCCCTCAGGGAATTCATCTAGGGGTATAGTGTACATTTCAAACCCCCAGGGGTTTCACCAATTTTGATACAACTGGGCAGTGAAAATGAAAAATTACATTTTTTTACACAAAAATGCAGTTCTGGCTCAAAATTTTTCATTTTCACAAGGAATGAAGGAGACAAAGCACCCCAAAATCTGTGCCCCAATTTCTCCCGAGTACGGCAATGCCTCACATGTGACCAAAAAATACCAGTTGGGTGCATGGCAGGACTCAGAAGGGAAGGAGTGATTTTTGGATTTTGGAGCACAGATTTTGGTGGAATGAATGGTGGGTGCTATGTTGCATTACCAATACAGTGGAACCCCCCCACAAGTGACCCCATTTTGCAAACTACACCCCTCAGGGAATTCATCTAGGGGTATAGTGTACATTTCAAACCCCCAGGGGTTTCACCAATTTTGATACAACTGGGCAGTGAAAATGAAAATTTTTCATTTTCACAAGGAATGAAGGAGACAAAGCACCCCAAAATCTGTGCCCCCATTTCTCCAGAGTACGGCAATGCCTCACATGTGACCAAAAAATACCAGTTGGGTGCATGGCAGGAGTCAGAAGGGAAGGAGTGATTTTTGGATTTTGCAGCTCAGATTCTGGTGGAATGAATGGTGGGTGCTATGTGGCATTAGCAAGACCCCCGAAGCACGGTGAAATGATGAACCTAATAATCCATAGATGTGTGGTATATTTTGAAACACTCCTTTATACATAGGCCGGGTTTGTCGGGGCAAGTTTCACAGTGGAAAATAGTTTCCTTTCTTATTCCCTTTTTATAGCAAACTTTGCACCTTTTTTGTGTCCTGCCCTTTCTTGCAGTGGAGGGGATTTCGTTGGGAAAATGCTGCCCTGGTACAATACGGGGGCCAGTACTAGAAGTACTGGGGCCCTCTGCCTGCTGGTTCCCAAATATTAGGCCCTTTATGACTTCCTCTTGAAAGTGCATAAATGTCCCCCTCTGGCCGGTAGAACGGAATAGCACGTAAGCGTTATACAGTGCCATCTGGATGATATACACGGCCAGCTTCTTGTACCAGATATTTGTTTTCCGCAGGGCACTGTACGGCTTCAGTACCTGATCTGAAAGATCCACTCCGCCCATGTACTTATTGTAATCTAGGATACAATTTGGTTTTGAGGTGTGGGTACTGGTACCTCGTACAGGGATGGAGGTGGTACTGTCTCCATGAATTGTTGTCAGTATAAGGACATCCCTCTTGGCCTTATATTTGACCAACAACATATTTTCGGTGCATATTCCCCTGCTTTCACCCCTTCTCATTACTTGGGCAATGTGCGTTTTTGGGAGGCCTCTTTGGTTCTTACGCACAGTACCGCAAGCTGCTGTACCTCTTGAACCAAGGGCCTTAAACAGGGGGATGCTGGTGTAAAAGTTATCCACATAGAGGTGATAACCCTTATCCAGGAAGGGGTGCATTAAATCCCAGACAATTTTTCCACTAACACCTACGAGGGAGGGGGGGCATTCTGGCGGTTCAATTCTTGAATCCTTCCCTTCATATACCCTAAACTTGTGGGTGTACCCTGTGGTGCTTTCACACAGCTTATACATTTTTATGCCATACCTTGCCCTCTTACTGGGAAGGTACTGGCGGAATTTAACCCTTCCTTTAAAATGTATAAGGGACTCGTCGATGCTAATACATTTATCAGGGATGTATAGCTCTGCAAATTTGGCACTGAAATGATCAATGACCGGCCTGACTTTGAATAGCCTGTCAAAGGTGGGATCATCTCTGGGTGGGCACTGTGCATTATCGGTGTAATGTATAAATTTATGGATTGCCTCAAAACGAGTCCGAGTCATGGCCATACGGTAAAATGGGGTGCTGTACAGAACATCTGTACTCCAATATTGCCTAATTTCTGGCTTTTTTACTATGCCCATATGAAACACCAGACCCCAAACCGTCATCATCTCTACTGCATCTACAGGGTTCCACCTAGCAAATGATGACGTGGGGTTTTGAGCAATAAACTGCTGGGCATATAAATTAATTTGGTCCACCATTAAATTTATAAAATCATCAGAGAAAAATAATTTGAAAAAGTCAATTTCTCTGAGACCTGTGGAATCAAATTGGATTCCTGGCATGGCCAAAAACTCAGGAACCTGGGGCTCAAAATTGTCTGGTGGTGGGGTCCATACGAGATCAATTATTGGGGGGGGGTCTCAGCTGCTCTACGGGGGCGTCTTTGAGGGGGTCCCTCATCACCAGAGGAGGAAGAGGAGCTTAAGACGAATCCTTCAAATTCCCCGCTTGCCTCACTGGCTGTGTCAGAATCAGAAGCAAGCATGGCATATGCCTCCTCCACTGAATACATTCTTCTGGATGACTGGGATGACATTTGGGATGACATTTGGGATGACATTTTTATTTTTGTGTTACTGGTAGTGAAATGTTTCAACACGTGTATAGTGTAGGGGGGGGTACAAACTTTATTTCAACCCGGGGGGTATGTAGTGTGTAGTGTGTATGTAGTGCAGAAAAAAAAATACTTTATACAAAAAAAAAAAAATTGAAGGGGTTAAAAAAAAAAAAATTGAAGGGGTTAAAAAAAAAAAAATTTGAAGGGGTTAAAAAAACAAAAAAAAAGGTCCTGCGCCAAAAATTGAGCACAGATGTTGGTCAGTAACGTCCGTCACTGAACAGCGCTCAAAGGCAACAGGAATTTGATCAAAAAAAAAAAAAATAGATCAACCCTGTGCCGAAAAAGCTGATCAGTGATGTACGTCACTGATCAGCGCACAGTGGCCACAGGACACCCACAAAATCACAATGTGTGTAAAAAAAAAATTAAAAAAAGACCACACAGCACCCACAAAAAAAAAAAAAAGGTGATCAGTGATGCAACACTGATTACCAGTGAGGGGCAGCAGGTGCACAACCTTTGGTGCAACTGGCAGCAACTGACAGGTATATATATAAAAAAAAAAAACCTCTGCGCCCCCAAAAAGTTGCTGATCACCTCAGATATAGTGATCAGCACAAAAGGCGGGGGTAGCAGACACAAAATATACACTCTCTATCACTCTCTGTCACTATCTCTCTCTATCTCTCACTATCTATCACTATCTATCACTATCTATCACTATCTATCACTATCTATCACTATCTATCACACTGCAGCAGCAGCACTGACAGTTATATGTATAAAAAAAAACCTGCACCCCCAAAAAGGGGGGGTAGCAGACACAAAATATACACTCTCTATCACTCTCTGTCACTATCTCTCTCTATCTCTCACTATCTATCACTATCTATCACTATGACACTGCAGCAGCAGCACTGACAGTTATATATATAAAAAAAAAACCTGCACCCCCAAAAAGGGGGGGTAGCAGACACAAATCTCTCTATCTCTCACTATCTATCACTATCTATCACTATCTCTCACTATCTATCACTATCTATCACTATGACACTGCAGCAGCAGCAGTGACAGTTATTTATATATAAAAAAACCCTGCACCCCCAAAAAGGGGGGGTAGCAGACACAAAATATAGCTCTCTCTGTCACTATCTCTCTATCTCTCTCTCTCTATCTCTCTATCTCTCTATCACACTGCAGCAGCAGCAGGAATTCTCAGGAAGTCAGATCCAGGAAGCGTCCAGCACGCTACAAGCAGTGATCAAGTGATCAGGTAAGGTATTTGCAAGGATCAGGTAAGTATTAGCAAGGATCAGGTCAGTATCACGGCAGATAGGCACGGTGACCGCTCTGCACGCTATTCCAGACCGGAATGGCGTCTGCAGCGCAGTCACCGTTAGTTTAAATGTCGCGCCTTGGCTGTGATTGGTCCGTGGGTCCCACGGACCAATCACAGCCTTGGGGGCAGGTGGGGTGAGGGTGGGGTGAGGTGTCATCGTCACCGATGACCCCCTCATGCCCCCTGACGCCCGGCGGTGATTGACACCTGTGTTACCAAGCGTCTGATTCGCTGGTAACACAGGAAAACGCTGTGAATGGCTGTTCACACTGAACAGCCAATCACAGCGATCGCCGACGGGGGGCGGCATCGCAGCCCCCCCTGGGCATGCAGGGACATGTCTGCTGTCAGGGACAGCAGACATCGTCCCTCTGTCACTGCGTCTCGAGACGCAGTGACAGTTTAAAGTCATGACGTATATATACGTCATGTGTCGGGAAGTACTTCCCGGCCATGACGTATATATACGTCAAATGTCGTGAAGGGGTTAATTATGAAATATTTTTTTAAAGTTTCTTTTAAAGGGCATAAACATTTGTGACAATAACAGTTAGAGATTTATTACAAACGTAAACCCTCCACTGATTTGAAAGTAGCTTAAAGGGGATATTCAATCGCCGTCGAGCATCTCCCGTGGGGGAGATGCTCGACGGGCCCTATTCAATGCTGTCTTCCCCGACAGCATTGAACAGGGTTTCCTGGCAGAACGAGCCCGACATCTCTAGCTGTCGGGCTCGTTCTGCCGAGAACAGCCGGGAAGTGAGGAGCTGCCGGCTGCATCTCGTCACTTCCCGGCCGCAACTCGCGGCCACGCCCCCTTCTCGTCCCGCTGCAGGCGGGACATTGAATCCCGTCTGCATGTTCTCGGTCGAGCTGACCGAGAACGGGACTGGGTCACGGCAGGCGAGCAAGCTCGTCTGCTGTGACCCGAAGATTGAATACCCCCCTTAATCTACTGTTAGTGGTAACTATGTTGTGCCTAAAGATTGAGTGTTTTCTGATATTTGTGGCTGTGTTTTATGATAATTTATGCCCGGTTGTCTGCCAAGGATATTGCTCATTTATACAAATTAAATGGTAGCAAAAGCATAACAATTTACAACAATCTGAGGCGGCCAAATAAAATGTGAGTTCTACAAACCAGCTTTCATTATTTATGTATGCTGGTAGACAGGGACAAGAACCGGGTTGCTTGTTTTTAAAGGAGCATCTGTAATGCTGTCCAATGATTTTATCCTATCTTTACTCTGCTATACAGTACCGGAGCTACTTTATATCTCAATCAACTTGCATGTCAAGTTACTGTACACATGTTGTTTGGTTTTCCTTGTCTCCTGTTTTTTTTTCAGTATAACACTTATTGCAATTGCAAGTCCCAATAGGCTCTACTAACTGCTATGAATAAATATTAACCAAGTTTCAAAAAATTACATAAAAGGTCAGAAAAAGTGACATAAGAGTACTATAAGGAACAATAATAACCATTCATTAAAAAAATAAAATATATAAATCACTGCAGAACCAGTATTGTATGCTGCATAAAGTGCTTGAAGCAGTGACGGCGAGTGAATTTAGGCTTGCAGACCAGATTGAAAAAAAGTGCAGTATTGCTGATCAATCATCCATCATGATCTTCAATGGGTCAGGGAGAGGGTTGGGGAAGTGGAAATCTGCATCTCCACATCGAAGGACCGTATCGCCCCACTTTCTGTTAAAGTGAACACCATGGTGACATTGACAACTGTGCAGGGCGTCTCTCCACAGCGCTGTGTGGGGGTTCTGTCACGGATATCTCACAGCATGCCCCGCGGCCGGCACGGTCAGTCTGTGCATGCGCAGAGGGATTCTCGGGTCTCGAACCTGGAAGTCCGGAGCCGCATCACATATCACAGCTCGTATCGCCAGAGCTGTTCAATGCATTAATAATTGCATAGGTTAGTGCATATGCGAATATTATGAATGCGGTAGCCTGCGATGTGTAGCGGATGTTAGAGCATCCCAGCCCCAATCAGAAGCTTGTTATTTCATTCAGTCTCTAACCTGGATCTCTAGAGAACTCACCAAGACAAGGGAGCTCTTTACAAATAATCAGGCATTTTATTCACAGAACAAACCAATATTCACAGTCAGAGAGTGATTTAGAAATACAGCAATCATCAGATAAACATATCAAGAAATGTATTTCTTCCTTCAAGATACATACATGCAAATTTACAATACTTTCTTAAGGCATACCAACAGTTTTGTTGTTGCGACTAACGCTGCTCTAGTACCAGTTCTCCGATGATAACTTATAACTTGAAGTAGTATCCTACACATAGGGCCTTATTTTGGTTCACTCTTTCTGACAAAATCCTTCTTAGATGGACAAAACCATGTGCACTGCAGGGGAGCATATGCAAAATGTGCAGAGAGAGTTAGATTTGGGTGGGGTTTTACTTCAAAGTGAGATCTATATTGAAGTGTAAAAATAAAGCAGCCAGTATTTTCCCTGCACAGAAACAAAATTACTCACACAAATCTAATTCTCTCTGCACATGTTACATCTGCCCCCCTGCAGTGCACATGGTTTTGTCCATCTAAGAAGTATTTTGTCAGAAAGAGTGAACCAAAATAAGGCCCATAGTGCTATTGGGAGGTTATTTAACTAGCCATTACCTACAGTCCCTGCAGGAGGGGCCCGACTAATGTACTAGTGGATGCAGTTGTGTAATTTACTGCAGTTGTATGATGTAAAATTAATCTTTTATTATTTAATAGATAAATATTTTACAATTATCTATCCAATTATAACTAATTAAAAATTTAATTAGTAAAACATAAGCATAGAAAATGTCAACCTACGTAATGCCGTCACTTATTAAATTTATCAACAAGACAAAACAAGGAAAACATTTCCCATATTTATCATAATGAAGAAAATGGATAATGAGTTTAGAAGGTCAGCACGAACCTGATCTGTGTTTAGATTGGTTAGATACCAGTGTGGCATACTTTTTGGTATAGGAGTTTGTTGTTTCTACATTTACAAGTACTTGAAAAATCACTAATTGACTTTTATCCTAGTAATATTTTTCGACAAGTGTTTTATTACAAAACAGCACACGGCTTTTGGTACAATCTCCTTTCAGAGCCTGATACTGGAGGTAACATTGTAAATGGGCACATGGGCGGATTGGCCTGCCGGGAAACCGGGCAACTTCCCGGTGGGCCGGCCCATATGAATCAAAAACCGACTGCTCACCCCTGCTGGGCCGCAGACCACGCAACCGCGATCTCAGTGGTTAGCGGCCACGGCTGCAATGTTTTGCCCAAAAAAAACATGGCTGCGGGAGGGCTTCTGCGCACACAGCTCCTCCCGCGGTTCTTTGCTGGTGTGTGTGTGCTGTGTTTGAGTTGTCCCTAGCAGGCAGCGCTTCAGGAGTTTTTTGCGCGGCTGGGGATCCTATTCAACACGGCATGGGATGCGCTGGCAAAGCAGCATATGCAGGTGGCACAGTCTGAGGCAGCACTGAGGTCTGAGGTACATTATGTCATGAAGGAAAGTGTCCGGAGGAACAGCCCTCGTCCCCGTGCACTGCAGCCAGAACTAGCCCTGCTCCTGCTGGGCAAACACGGAGGAGGGGGTAGGTAGCCGGTGAAGGCATTGCTATATGAAAAGGGGCTTTGCAGCAGTGGCTGGCTGGGCAGGGTGCCGCCTGCCCCCCAGGCTGCAGTCATTTGAATGTTTTTTTGTGCCACATGTCCGGCTGCACAGAGACCAGCAGATCTGAATCCACTTCTTCTTCTGTGCTACAAGTTTCTTCCGTCTGTCTCCCAGCCAATTACATATATCTGCCCTGCATCCTGCAGCCAGGGAAAAAAAACTATTGTATTTGCAGGAGAGCTGCTGCTTTGCGCTTCCTGCGTGTCACAGTGCTGCGGAGCTGCTGCTTTTCTGTCCTTCTCTCTACGTGTCTCTATTTGGGTCCAGTCTCCTCCCCCTGATAACAGCTTTACAGCTCTTGTGTGTCCCATAGATAAAGTTAACTTTGACAAAGGTACCAGCCCCCTCATTAGTGTCAGATTGGCAGACAGGTCCCCAAAGGATCGGAGAGGGATGCAGGGACCTGGCATCCATTTACAGTAGAGATGTATGGCTTCCTGCATCTCTAAACGTCAGCGACATCGCAGCGCTCTCTGTAATAGAGATGGGACACTGGGAGGAGACACCCGGAGACCAGAGGAGCCAACAAGCACACAGGGAAACAAGGTTAGTTATTTTGCCACTGAGGTTTTCAGAGAAAAGGGGGGTTGGGGATTACAGATGGGAGAGGGGGATGTTTGGAGGGGACTCAGGAGATGAGCAGTGTTGCAGAGTTTGTATTGCAAATGTTTATAGCAGTGATTTGATACTTGTGTCATGACACAACCCATTTACAAATCATTTACCGCAGACAGGGGCTGGCTGGCAACTTTCAGCCCGGGGGCCAACCCAAGCAAATGGCCCAAGCCCGAAAGGTGGGCAAGTCTCCCGAATCACCGCCGCAGCCCCCCTCCCCCCTATCCCGCTGTATAAGATCACAAATTTTGCGGGTCCACGGGGAGGGGGCTAAAATTACGCAAATTGCTACTTCAGCTACTGCCACACAGCAACCACTTCAATCCAATCAGTTTAAAAAAGTCAGTCCACACAGTCTCAAGCGCTCTCCCCCTGCAGCTGCTGAATCCCAGGTAAAAATAATCAATCAATGATTATTTCAATGGACAATCCGATGCAGAAACAGGGATTATCTGCAGCGCTGGGTTAATGTGCAATTCTTTATATGGGGTTCGCAGGTTTTCAAAAATAACAGATTATTCCAGAAGTTTTTTCTTCTTTTACTTAAAAAAACTTTTATTTATGAAGCCAATATATATGCAAAAAAACTTTTGCCAAAGATATAAGTAAAAAACTTTTCCCAAAGATATGAATAAAAAATTGCAAAAAATACAAAATATAAAACACAGTATACAGTCTCGTTCCTTGCAGAAAAAAAGTTTTAAAATAGGCTCACCGGACCTCTCGGGGGCAGAATCTCCTACCACTTAGATGTTTCTCAGGTGGATTTCTTTAGCAGGATGAAATGCTGCTCCTTCACTGGTACTCTTCCCTTCAGGCACCACACTGCCACTGTGGTGACCCTTCGGGTTTTCCCTGTGTTTGGATAAAGTATTCCCTCGTGTGTAGGAGATAGTAACAGGTAATCCTTAGAGCAAAAAGAACACACAGCCTGCGTTCCTCTCCCCAGCCAGCACCTGCCTGCGCTCGCAGTCTGGCAGGGTCACCGGGACGCTGATCTTTAAATGTATGCTGTGGGGCTCCGATGTTATCTGGATACCTCTCCCAGGCTTCACTTGAATGTATGTGAGCCTCTCGGGGTGCGATTGTATATACCCCGGTACTGCTCCCTTGTGTCTGGCGGCTTTTTACTTTTCTGTGAGCTCCAATCTCCAGCTGCTCAGTTTGGAGATTTTGCAGTGTAAATGATTTTGCAGTGTAAATGATTGCCGCTTTAAAAAAACTGGAGATTTCTTCCCAAATCTCTCACTTTCTGAATCTCTCATCCTATTAAATCTCACCCGTAGTTTCAGGTGAAAGCTGGAGGGCCATAGTTTGGACATGCCTGGCATAGGGGGTTATTCTGGTTCATGCCTTGGCAAATTCCTTCTCGAGTGGACAAAACCATGTGCACTGCAGGTGGGGCAGATGTAACTTGTGCAGAGAGAGTTAGATTTGGGTGGGGTTTTACTTCAAAGTGAGATCTATATTGCAGTGTAAAAATAAAGCAGTCAGTATTTACCCTGCACAGAAACAAAATAACTCACCCAAATCTAATTCTCTCTGCACATGTTACATCTGCCCCCTGCAGTGCACATGGTTTTGTCCATCTAAGAAGGAATTTTCCAGAAGGAGTGAACGCAACAACCCCCATAGTTTTGCATTGTAAGTGATTGCTCCTTTAAAAAAAAAGTTTGAGTTCTGCCGGCAATTTGCATGGTTGCCGAACTTGGGCGGCATTTCACCCCACCGAGAGTGAGATAGCGTGTCAGAGAAAGAAAGAGAAAGAGAGTAAGAGCAGAAGTGTGGGGAAAGGAGATAGAGGAGAAAGATAGAGACTAGGGGCAGAGTAGGGATGGCCATCGTTGCCATTGCCATCAATGGTTGCCATCGATGGCAATTCTGCAACTGACCATCGATAGTGCTAAACTATGCAATAGATGACCATTGATATTTTTACACATCGATGGTCATCCATTGTGTTTGATTGATTGGCCCGTGGGCCAATCAAAACACGGGGGCGGGGCTTTGTGGGTGTTGGGGGCGGAGCTATGCTCAGTGTCCCGGCACTTTGAAAAAAAAAGCAAAACATCGTTTTGCTGTCCATCGATGGAGGGAAACCATTTGGTTCTCCCCCATCGATGGCAAAGTATTAGACATTGACCATGAACCATCGATGATTTTGAATCATCAATGGTCGATGGCCATCCCTAGGGCAGAGAGTAATACAGAGGTGAGACAGAGGGTGAGTAATACAGAAGGTTCTTATAGAAGGTTCCCTTATAACCATTCTCCAACCCCATATACAACCCTGTATACTCACACTATTACACAAGTGAGCGATCTATATGTGAAACGGATAAACACAGGGGAATTGTCAGTGGAGAAGGATTTGGGGTACTCATTAACCGTAGACTTTAGGCCGCTACACACTAGGCAATATTGTTCACAATATCGCTCAGAAAGGGCATTCTGAGTCATATTGTGAACCATATCACCTAGTGTGTACACTTTAATTGGTTAACAATGCGTGCCCCTGTACGTCGTCCAAACATATTCGGATGAGGGAAACCTCATGACCATCGCTCCCCCCCCATCATTGGACCCCTCACGTGCAGCATCGGCAAGTGTGTGTGTGCACTTGCCAATGCCTGCCCCTGCCCCCACCCCCTCAGCATGGATCTTCTAGTGTGTATGGGGCTTGGTTGTGTCTAGATCCACTTCTGTTTTTTGACTAGGATGTGATGTTAGGTGAGGGCGGAAGTTGTTAGATGCCCTCACAGTGTTTTTTATTTTAATTGTACTTTAGGTAGGTGTAGGTTATAGTTGTTTATTTTATCTGGATTGTACTCTCACGGGTACTTCCCTCGCTTTGCTCGCCACAGATTTATATCCCCCCTCCAGGTATACGTGGACCCAGTGCATGAAGGGAAAAGTAAAAAACAAACAGTGGTTCTAGCCGCAACCGTTAATATATGGAATACTCTGCAAGAGAAGGATGTGATAGGAGAATTCAGATGATATGTTTAAAAATGGATTGGACAATATTTTATTAGAAAATAGTATACAGGGCTACAATCATTAATATAATGTACTATAGTGGACACAGATTGGACAGCCACTGTAGGGGATCCGGAGTTATAATGAATAGACGGTAACCTCATCTGGGTCATTTACACCACAGGAGATCAGTTATAGGTTAAACTTGATGGACGAATGTATTTTTCACGCACACAAACTATATTCATTACTAACTGACACCATATTCTGGGGAAGATGTATGAAGTAGTGATAAGGGGGGAGAATTGAGCCAGAGGAGAAGTAACCAACCAGCACTTAAGTCACATCTTTTATTTGCATAATATGAAATTATACAGAGCAGCTGATTGGTTGCCATGGGCTACTTCTCCTCTGGCTTATCTAATCTCCCTTATCACTGCTTCATACACCTACCCCAATATGTGCTGCATTCATTGCTAACTGACATACTGCAGAGATCCACAAGTGGTCTGTAGATCATTATGTAACTTGAGGCAAACTCACAGGCTGGGCCTCCTATTTAATGTCTTGAAGCCCTAAAAGGCCCCCATACATTTGGCCGACTTGTCCTAAGGACAAGTCGGCCCCGACTTCTCCTAAGGACAAGTCGGCCCGACTTCCCCTGAGCTCTCCCGGCAGCTCCCCGGGAGAGCTTGATAAGATTTGGCACTTGATGTGCCATTTTTTACATGTGATAAATCGGCTCGATTTATCACATGTAAACCCGGGGAGCAGCAGGAGAGCCGGCTCCCCTGCCCTGCTCTCCGTTACTGCCGCCTCTGTCCCCCACAGCGTCCGCTGCCTCTACCCTACTGGCAGTGACCCCCGCCATCCGCCCCACAGCGTCCCCGCCACCCTGCTCCCTCCACCTTCCCGGAGCACAGCTCCCTGCTCCGGCGTCCCCTGCCCGGCTGCTCATAAGATTTAGCAAATCTTATGTGCAGCCGGTCCGACCTCCGGACTCCGATCCGATGCGCACGGGAAAGTGCATCGGGTCAGACCGGGTGTCTAGACATGCGATTTGGCCTGATTTCACTGCCCAATCCATCTGAATCGGGTGAAATCAGCAAAGTGTATGGGGGCCTTAAGTCTACATGTGTAGCTGCAGCCATGTAAGATCCAACGGAGTCACACTGGGAACCGACAGATGAGGAGGGAGCTGTACAGAATGCTGGTCAAAGGCACCAATTATAAATACACCACTGGCTGCACTGCACCCAGGTGTGATGATCCATTGGAATGGTCCTAGAGCCGGCCCTGGTCATATTGTTCAACAATGGAAACTGATTTGCAACATGAAGAGTTGGTGAAGCTGGCATAGAGTCTGAGACACTTAAACTGCAAACTATGGCAGGGCATGCTGGGATGTGTAGTTCCACAGCAGCTGGAGGTCACTTCCACTAGGTGCAGTGTATTTGGCCAATGAGTAGACAATCCTATCCAATACAAATCTGTTGGACAGGGCGGGATCCCCAGCAGCCAATGGTGCACATCGGTGTATGTACAGCATCACCGGTCTATCAGCTAGAGGAGAAAAATGTGTATAACTGGCCATGGCCTCACAGCCAGATACACCACCAGGTATGGGGAAGAGGTGACAATAAGGCAGCTGTATAAATCTGCGGTTCTATGGTGGTATATAGAGGTGTATGGTGGTATATGAGGGTTTATGGGGGTCTATGGTGGTATATAGAGGTGTATGGCATGTATGGCGGTATATGAGGGTTTATGGGGGTCTATGGTGGTATATAGAGGTGTATGGCGGTATCTGAGGGTCTATGTTGGTGTATGGCGGTATTTGGGGGTATATTAGGGTATATGGGATCTCCTGCCATAATATAACACTTGTGAGGAACCACTTCCAGCCACTGTGACCACCAGAAGTTTATAGAATGCCGGGAAGATCTCAGGTAAGACAAAGACTTGAAGTAGCCTATTGTGTCATAGTCTATGGGGGACATTTACTAAGATGGGAGTTCTATTTCAGATGGGATGTTGCTCTGGGAAACCAATCAGATACTGTCTGTTATCTTCTAGAAGGTGCTAAATAAATAAGAAGTAGATTCTGATTGGTTGCCCATAGCAACATCCCATGTGGAATCGAACTCCCATCTTAGTAACTTTTTCCCTACGTGCTCTATAATGTGCCGTGGATTCAGGTAATAAATCAGGGACAAAATAAAGATTGTTATACAGTATAGAAATGAGTGAATGATAGAAGTGAGGAAATGACACACACACGCGTGTACACATCCCTGTATATCTCACATAACAGGACCCTAAATACACGGCACTGCGCTTAAGGTTTGGGTACAGCTGTATCATCGCCAAGGGCAACAGAACTGTTCTCAGGCAGCAATAAAGGCCAATGTTACTTTCACTTCAATGTCACCAACATAGATAGAAGCGCACAGATCCCTCCACCGGCAACTTTTCCTTCCTCTGCCTGCACTCCATGGGCCTGATTCAGAACTCATCATCCAGCAGCAAATTAGTAGCACCATGCTAACAGTTAGCCGCCACCCCACCAGAGAATAATACCTCCCTTCGCAAACCTGTGAATGGGCAGCTCACTCACCATCAAATGATTTAACCACTATGAGCAGCTTGGGCGTAGCTCTGGACTCAGCGGCTACAAGGAAATCAGCCTTATCGATCCCAGAGCTAACGTCACACACCCTCCATTCCATAGTTTTTCCCTAGGCACGCCTGCGAATGTCCAGCGGTAAAAAAAAAAGTAGCAAGCATTGATTGCAGGATGGCCTAACACATGGGTACTATGACCTGTATGCATGCAAAGTCTATCGATAATCAGACGTCATGTGAATTGGCACAGCAACAATCAGTTACGAATCATGCCCATAGACTGGGATACAGTGCGGGATATAGAGCAGGTTGGATACAATGCGGGATACAGTGCAGATTAGATATAGAGCGGGACACAGCTGGATACAATGCAGGATCCAGAGTGGGTTGGATACAGAGTGGGGGTGGATATTGTGTGAGTTTCATATAGTGTAGGATACAGTGCAGTTTGTATAAAGTTTGGATTGGATACAATGTGGGATACAGTGCTGTCTGGATACAATGCAGGATGGATAGAGTCAGGGCCGGACTGGCCATCTGGCACTTCTGGCAAATGCCAGAAGGGCTGATGGGCAGGTGGGCCGAATTTGAGTCCTGCTGGACTCTCTGCCGTTCAGCGGCGCTGGCCGCGGCTTAGGGAACATGGCTGCAGCTCAGGGAACATGGCTGCCGGCCTCCTACACTGAGGACCTGTCTAGACAGTGCAGGAGGCCGCTACAGAGGGCATGGCTGTGGGCGGATGAGGGGGCCATAGGAGGAACCCGGAAGCAGCGCATCCAGCCTGCCTGCCTGCCTGTGCCAAATGCTGATCCTCACACAGATCCATCGGTCCATTGGTATGTGCGGACCGAGTGCCGGAGAAATTGGAGCACCCGTTGCTCCCGCCCCCAGCCTGAGGGAGCTGCTGCAGCGTGGGGCTTAGCCTGGCAACAGTGGTGCTGCTGGGATGGCCGGACACCCGGAGGCAGTGACGCGGTAATCATGTCGGCGGGTGGTGGTGGACAATGCCTGGACTATACAGGACTGAGGAGTCAGGACACCACAGGCTTCTCCCAGAGAACTTCTCTGAGAGAAGCCTGTCGTGTTCTGACTCCTCAGTCCTGTTATTATGCAGGGGGAGCAGCCTGTGGTGTCGTTATTGTGCAGGGGAAGCAGCCTGTGATTATTGTGCAGGGGGAGCAGCCTGTGGTTATTGTGCAGGGGGGGCAGCCTGTGGTGTTCTGTTATTGTGCAGTGGTGCAGTCTGTAGTTTCCTGTTATTATACAGGTGGAGTAGCGTGTGGAGTCCTGTTATTATACAAGGGGTGCAGTCTGTGGCGTCCAGATTGTGTCATATTCTGTAATGGGCATTACAGTGTGTTCCATAATGTGTAATGGGCATTACGGTTTGTTCCATAATGTGTAATGGGCATTACGGTGTGTTCCATAATGTGTAATGGGCATTACGGTGTGTTCCATAATGTGTAATGGGCATTACGGTTTGTTCCATAATATGTAATGGGCATTACGGTGTGTTCCATAATGTGTAATGGGCATTACGGTTTGTTCCAGATGAAAAGCTTTAACCCGGTAATTTGCTTCCGATGTGAAATAGGGTCAGTCTGCACCCGGCAAAATGACCTGACACTCAAAAATGCCGGGTAATTGCCAGGTGGGCAGTGTGAAAGGGGTATTACATACATCCCAACTGTCCCGCTTATCGTGGGAACGTCCAGATATTTTGGGACATTCCTGCGTCCCCCCTGCCGCTGGCAGTGTCCTGCGGTGGGGGGGGGGCAGTTGGGAGTCCCCCCTGTCGTCCGTGAGTATGCTGAATAGACGGTGTGCAAAACCATGTGCACTGCAGGTGGGGCAGATGTAACATGTGCAGAAAGAGTTAAGTTTGGGTGGGGTGTGTTGAAACTGAAATCTAAATTGCAGTGTAAAAATAATGCAGCCAGTATTTACCCTGCACAGAAACAAAATAACTCACATAAATCTAACTCTCTCTGCATATGTTGCATCTACCCCACCTGCAGTGCACATGGTTTTGCCCATTTTGACAACAAATTTGTACTGCGATCAGATCTGAATAAGGGCCTATATCCATAGTCATGGCTCTCCCATACTCAAACACTCAGTGACCATCTTGGTCCACATACTCATCTCCATCATTGGCCATAAGCCTCTATTAGTACATTGATCTAGTCCTCACTACTTATATTGTGTCCATGGCTACGCTCACCATGCTTCAGGCCGACACCTTTATTCTCCCATCATGCCCTATTGGATGATAGGGCATGAAATACCGCCTGTCGGCACATGTTGGCTCCAAAAAAAGTGAAAAACCCCATGTCGACCTTTAGACTGGCGACCTTCCCCATGTGGACCTAATGCTTGTGTCGACCTAATGCTTGCGTCAACCTTTTTGCATGTCAACCTTTTTTGCATGTCAACCTTCTTGTTTGTCGACCTAATGGTTGTAAACCTTTTTGGTGTCTACCCGTTGTCCGCATACCTCCCCAATAGTCTTCAGTTTCCCATTTTCTGTGAAATTTAAATATGTGACTGTCGTAGCCATGGACAGTCAACATGGACACATTTAGTGTCCATGTTGACTGTGTTGACCTAAATCTTCGAAAAAAAAAATAATGATAATAATGACATTGTCAGTCAATGTTTATGGGCCTGATTCAAATCCATTCGGTACTGCGTGCATTCACATGCGCAGGCGGGTATCTGCGCATGTGCCGGCGTGGGGGGCGGTGATGGGCGGTGGGCGCCGGGCTGCTCCATTACCATATGGGAATGCCCAGCGTTCCATGGGCGTTCCCATGAGAATGCTGGGCGTTCTCATGGTAATGAGGCAGTGACGCGGGTATGGGGGGCGGGTAGCTGACATCGCCGGATGTCAGCTGCCCGCCTATATCCACGCCAGCGTGCACGCAAATGTAAGTAACTGAAAAGTCACTTACAGTATATATATGCGTGCACGCTAAACATCATTCGATGGTCGGTGACCATCGAAAGATGTGGGCGGTTACCCGAGCCATGCGAATGGATGTTTATGCAAAACATCCATTCGCAGCTGCTCGGGCGAAGCCGCACTTTGAGGGGGCGGCGGGGGGCGGTCGTTCGCCGGGCGGGGTTTGGTGGACTCGCAAGGCTGCGAATTCGCAGCCTTGCGAATCAACCTGAATAAACCCCTATGTCTCTTGTGTTGATATCCTATTCTCGTCTGCCTTTCTAGACTATGGAGCTGGAGGGAATTTTATTAACAGCAGCCTCATCCAAAAATGGTTACCATTCTCTAGGGCAAACCACTGACTTAGTGGCATTGACAGGAACTTACTGTATTCCTGTAGGCTTTATTCAATTGCAGGTTCTTCTGACTCTACCTTTTCATTCTAAATAAAGAGCTCATTTTTTATTTTGTTATATCTTAAGACCCCCATACACTACGCGATTTGACCCCGATTTCACCCGATTCTGGAGGATTGGGCCGAGAAATCGGGTGAAATTGTCCAAATTGCGTAGGGTATGACATCTGATCTGATCCAATGCACGGTCCCGTGCGCATCGGATCAGATCCGGATGTTGGACGGTCTGCACATAAGATAAATCATGTGCAGTCGTCTGGGGGAGTGGCAGGAGCAGGCTGGGAGTATGGACCGGTCCGGGTGAGCGGCATGAGATGTAGCGGCAGACAGGGAGCGGGGACCGCAGATGCAGAGCAGAGAGACCGGGGGCGCGGCGGGAGAATAGAAAGAAATCCTATACAAAAGACTGAGCGGTCGCTGATTGTCTGGGAATTCAGCCAATCAGCGGCCGTCCAGTCTTTTGAATAGGATGGTTTCTATTCTCCCGCTGCTCTGCGGTCCCCACGGCGAGCAGGAGAATAGAAACCATCCTATTCAAAAGACTGGGCGGCCGCTGACTGGCTGAGTTCCCAGCCAATCAGCGGCTGCCCAGTCTTTTGAATAGGATTTCTTTATATTCTCCCACCGCGCCCCCGGTCTCTCTGCTCTGCATCTGCGCCGCGGTCCCCGCTCCCTGCCTGCCGCTACATCTCGTGGCGCTCCCCCGGATTGGTCCCCACTCCCAGCCTGCTCCTGCCGCTCCCCAGACCAGACCCCACTCCCAGCCTGCTCCTGCCGCTCCCACCTCCCCTCGGATAGGTCCCCGCTCCCATGGACCGCTAGCTCTCCTGCAGCTCCCCGGGTTTTTACATGTGATAAATTGCATCCGATTTATCACATGTAAAAATGGCACATCAAGTGTAGGGATGGCCATTGACGATCAATGTTCCCAAAACATAGATGGTTGGGACCTAGTGTTCGATGTTTTGGGCATCGATAGTGGATGGTCGAATAGTTTTATGCCATCGATGGATGGCTTCCGATGGTAAAAGTTGTGGGTGCAAGCGCACTTTGGGCACATGCGCACTGCTTGCGCAGTGTCATTGCGTCCAGCGGCATCGCTGCGGGCGGCCCGCCCCGCCGGAAGGTGCGCGCATCCGCAAAAGAAACTTAAACTGGATTGATGGCTAAAGTTTTTTCTGCGCATGCGAGCGGATCCCGGCCGAGCAGGCTGCCCGCAGCGACCCTTCCCGTTGCTCTGCGATGACAGGAACCATCGATGGTGTGAGATAGAATGGTTTATAGCCATTGATGGTTCCTGCTCTAGAAGCCATCGATGGCAACCATCGATGGGGGATGTGCCGATGGCCATCCCTAATCAAGTGCAAAATCTTATTAAGCTTCCCCGGGGAGCTGCCGGGGAAGCTCAGGGGAAATCGGGGCTGACTTGTCCTTAGGACAAGTCGACCTAGTGTATGGGGGCCTTAAGGCCTCTAGTCTGCTCCTTCTTTGTCTACAGTGGCTTCAGAAACATGGATACGAATGGTAATTCTGGACAAATGTTGCTGCCCATTATAATTTATCTTGTGATTAGAGTAAGATTTCCCAAGGCCTCTATACCTGTAGCATCTGTAAAACACTGTGCCCTTGATATTCTCACTGCATTTGTGTTTACCGAGCACAAATCTCCTCACAGACCATATGACTATGAGAGACCACTTAACTAGAAGCATTTCACCATGGGGTCAAGTCTACCCTTTATCAATTCTTGATTTTAAAAACTATATTGAATATATTATATGAACAAGAGCAGAGGTTTCATTAGCAAATCCATCTCCCCTGTGCATGCTAGGTTTTATTGTGTTTGAAAGAAAGGACCTCTCACACTGTACAGCTTGAAAATGCCTCAATATTATCACAGTTAAAAGCTATTATGAATATATAGCTGATTGATTGATGGAGAGGTCATTTTTACAAGACTTAATTTACATTGCTAATACAACTTGATCATGGATTGAAGAGTGGAATAAACCTGCATTCAATATATAGAATGTAATAGCAGCCTTCCTGTATTGTATTGTCCAAGTGTACTCAAGTGGAAGATTAGATTTCTATCCAGATGTTATCCATATTAAATCTATGGAAGGACTAGAAAATAATATTGAAGCCAAATTGTGGCTACAAATGTACTCAGACAAATGGGGTGCCAGACGGCTCCCCGACAGTCGGGATTCCGACAGTCATTACTCCCGACATCGGAATCCCGACTGCTCCTTCGTGGGGTTCCACGACCCCCATAGAGGGAGAATAAAATAGGTGGCGAGCGCAGCTCGCCACCGTGCCTGCAGCGTGGCGAGCGCAGCGGCCCGCAAGGGGTTTCATTGCGCTCCCCAAGCTGCGCAGTCGGGATTCCGACGTCTGAGTAATGACTGTCGGAATCCCGACTGTCGGTGAAATATACCACACCCGCCAAATGTGGCACTACTCAATTCAGACCTGGTCGCACAACTGCGAATTAGTAGGCTGGGAAATTATCGATAGACTGTGCATGCATACGGCCCATGGTACACATGCGCTAGGCCATCCTGCGATGGAATCCTGCTACTTTTTTTAATCGCTGGCTGTTCGCAAGTTAAGTGACAGTAAGCCGGCGTTTGGGGGTGGTAACATTGGGACCGGGTTTCTGGGAGTGTCTGGGAAAACGCAGGTGTGCCCGGGAATTTAAGGGGAAGTTGTGTGACTTCAGCTCTGGCCCGATCAGCCAGTTTCTATTGCAGCTGATGAGTAAGTCATGGGCTGCGCACAGACTACACACACTTGTAAAAACTATTCGACCATGAGCAGGTTATGAATGGATTTGCAGCTAATTATAAGCCTGTAATAGTGTTGCAAGCCGTGCTAAGCAATTTGTAAGGGGCGTGATTTCACCCTGGTGGGGCTGCGTATACCTGATCACAGGGCTCCAAAAATTAGCAGCCGTGGAATCATGTCTCAATAAGGCCCTTAAACTGGTTGACTCGCTCGGGTGTGAATTTGCACCCTTTGCGAGTCAACCATTAGCAGCCGTGGAATCATGTCTCAATTAGGCCCTTATACTGGTTGACTCGCTCGGGTGCGAATTTGCACCCTTGCGAGTCAACCTTGCAAATGGTGGTACGTTCACCCCCCGACCCCCCGGGTTCGTTCGCCCGGCATGCGAATGGATGTTTTACATAAACATCCATTTGCATGCCAGTGGGAACCTCCCCCATCTTTCGGTGGTCGCTGACCATCGAATGATTGTGAAGGCGCACGCATATGTAAGGGTGGTCCATTAGACCAGGTAGAATTCCAGGGAATAGGGAGGGCAGCTGATATATACGGTTATGTCAGCTGTCTGCCCGCCGCACGTGCATCACAAATGCATTAGCATGTGTACGCAAAGCGTTTTCATGAGAATGCCCATGAAACGCTGGGCATTCACTTATGCTAATGGCATATTATTATTATTCAGAAATGCTAATTGCCCAGGCCGGCACCCCACGCCCCTCTCCACCCCCTTGAAAGTCTCTAGCGTATACACATGCGCAAAAATGCTGCTGCACATGCGCATACGCAAAACAATGGTCCCAGTGCGAATTTGCGCCAGACCGAGTCAACCTGAATAAGGGCCTTAGTCTGTTGGACTCAAAGCTACTCAGACATCATTTAGCTTTAACAGTTGTTAGAACCATTTTATTAATATATACCGTCCTAGCTGCTCTTGCCATGATGGGCGATAACCTCCACAGGTGGCATATTTGAAGCAGTCAACAGAGGAAACAGAGGTGACTTTCACAGTGGACAAAATGCAACCAGGGAATAAAGGTGCCATAACCTTTGTTTCTATAAGAAATGTCAACCTTTTGTCAACCTTGTGCATGTCGCCCTTTTGACAATGTCAACCTTGTACACATTGATCTTTTGTCAATCTCAACCTCTTGCATGTTGACTTTTTGATCTTGTCTTCTTGACTGTCAATCTATCATCCTGATACTGAGCAAGCATGTGGGTGCTTGAAAGATCGATGATGTGTCCAAAGTACATCCGATGGTGCATCTTTAGTATGCAAGTGGTGGATTAGAGACACCACTAGAGAGCGAAACCGGTATATATACCTGTTGCTGCAACATCTGCATATATTTTCACCTATCTATGTGACAATAGGCCTGAGACATAACAAGCTATAGTACACAATAGGTCTGAGCAGAGGCAGAACTCTGGGAGGCAATGGAGTCAACTGCCGCCGGGCTCCTACTACCAAGGGGGCACCTCTCCTCCCCTGTGAGTTTGAATTAGCTAATTGAAAGCCGTTGATATGGCTTCTGTGGCTGACTTCTTCTCCTAGCAGGACTATAGATGTCAAACTCTTTATTCTAAACATAATATCCATAACATACATACACTCATACATATATTTATATAAGATTGTGTGTTGGGGGGGGGGCACCAATATTTATCTTGCCTCCGGGCAACTGGGACAAACTTACGCCACTGGGTGTGAGACATAACAAGCTATAGTAGATACATGCTCGATAGATGCTACAGACGTCTGTAGCTTGCAGTAATGGAATTTGAAATGTTCCTTATACTTTTCTTGTTTGCAGTTGTTTTATTTGTGCAGTTCCTACTGTAATTAGGCTTTTTGCCAACCCAGCAATCAGTTCATATCAGTGGGCAAACGAACAGCTTGTCTCATGAAGCTTAGAGCCAATTGAAAGGAGAATTACAGCTGATGAAACAGGTGCCTCTACAGACCATTTCTTTTTTTGAACCTGTGTTGCTGTAAAAGGAGAAAGAAAGAAAACGCCTCACAGAGCTGTAGGAGTTGCAGTGAACTAATTATCCCGTGTCTGCATAAATCAGACAAATTAAGATATAATTGCAAGAACTCTGCACAAAGGTAAACACATTTTTGTTACATAAGTCATGTATAATTTGAGTCGATATACATCTACAGTAATAAAGTCCATACCGGGACCCAATTAACGCTCATCACCAAGTCTTATAGTTTGTTACAGTACAGTATATCTGATTTTATGTGACTAATAACACATAACAGGTTCATCATTATTTAGTAACCAAAAATAGAAACAAATGAATAAACAATATGTAAAAAAGTAAGTACAGTACTGTACAGATGTATCCTCTTCCTCTAGCCTCAATACGCCATGCAGCGTGAGATTGTTAAGGTGCCCATACACGTGGCGATTAGCACCGTGCGTTTTGAACTAGTTGGCATCGCATCTAGTTCGAAACGCATGAGATGTGGCAAAGCTGCGTGTGGTTTGAACTAGATTGCAATAGGATCCAGTTCAAAAAGTACGTGCAGCGCATACTTTTTGTGCTTTGCGATATGCTGAGCATGGCATCGCTCCGTGTATGGGCACCATCAGCAAGAGTGAGCAAACAGGTCCTGTGAAACTCCGTTTGTGAGTGGCATCTTTTTTGCTGAAAATGTCTTAGTCGCCATGTGACTAGGATGTGCCAGCAGACTAAGCTGATTAATTTGACATGCAGGGGTGTCATAAGAGAGGAGGCGCCTCGGTTGCAGCCTCTTACATCTGGGTCCCCTACTCTCTGCCGGGAGCAGTGGCAGGAGCGCGGGGTGCGGTAGGGCCTGAGCATTACAGCACTCAGACCCTACTGTGCATGCGCGAATATCCACAAAGATGGCCACCATGCCATTTTTCTGACGATTTCGGCAGTGCCCCTGCCATCACCACTGGACACCGGTTGGGTAATTATTACCAAATTGGTGCAGTGGGCACTGCACCCATTATAAATATGCCACAGTACACATGTTGCACATGTATACTGTCTGTGCGCAACCAAATCTGTATATGGAGCACAACAGAAACGGAAAAAAATCAAGGACGCTGCATCACAGGACTCCGCATGTAGATTTAGAGACTCTGTCACACACAGATTCAAAAGTATTGCATGCAAAATGAATCAGTACCGTTTCCTGGTGCATCTCAGTTGCAATTAGGGTGCAATTTTCGGCTAGCAAGATACCTGAGGCTAGTACCGCATCATGGATTTGGTGTGGCAAAAGGGACTTTTTGGCGTGTCTGCAAAAAAGACGTATCAGGACACTTCTGTACACCTTAAAATTACCAGCAACAACACATGAAGTCATTGTATTCTGTAGCGGCTGATTCAGAGCTGAACTGAAAAAAACGTCCATACTCCTCGTACGCAGAGTTGTATGTATCTCTGCAAGCTATGTGTACGCTTGGCTTCATACTAATTATCTTTGTGTTTTCAGACAACTTGGCATCACCTCCCCCTCCAGGGCTGATGATATATCCTCTCTGAACTTAGTGGAGAATGTGTATTACAGCCCAGTTACCCCTCTGCAGTGGCAATCAGACATTCTCAATCATCCACAGAGCAGAAGCCAGACACTGAGATTATCAGTCTCAAACTATATTTGATGAGTTTCTGGGCACTTCTTATTCTTACAAGACTTCTTGTTGTTCAATGGCAAATATTGCCATGTCAGTTATTCAATTGTAGATGATCTGGTTTGTGTAGGATAAGATCATTGTCCCGATGCATTGTCTAATTCCAGTCAAGCTTCAGTTTTTAGAAAGATGGCATCACATATTCCTCTAGAACAGTGATTCTCAAACTCGGTCCTCAGGACCCCACACAGTTTACATTTTTTAGGTCACCCCACAAGTGCACTCATTACTAACTGACACATTTTAAAATATCCAATTATTTCACTTGATCCTGTGCGGGGACCTGCAAACATGCACTGTGCGGGGTCATGAGAACCGACTTTTAGGAACTGTGCTCTTGAATACTCTGGGATATAGAGTTTATTATGGACTGTATACATATGGATGACTGGCGGTCTTATGACTGATGTCGACATCCTGAAGCAGGGAATCCTGAGAAGGGTCACATAAGTATACTAACCTTCCTTCTGCACCCCTAACCCTCCCTTCATGCAGCCTAATCCTCCCCGCTAGTGTCTAGTCCTAACTCCTGTAAACCACCGCCTAAACCTATCCCCCCATCCTGCAGCCTAACTCTAAACCCCCCCATAATCCTAAACCTAACCCCCCTCCCCCAGCGTAATGATAACACACACCCCTCCCTTCCCAAGTTAGTCACCATTCATCATCCTGGCAGTCAGGATTTTGGTGCCGCTATTCCACCTGAAGTAGAGATTCAGGTGCTGGTATCCTGGCAGTAGTTGGGATGCCGGCACCAGTATGGTGAAGATCTGAAACGGGACTTATCTCTATTTATATCCATAAAAAATTGGGTAGGTTTAGATTTCTTAAGAACCAAATTTCTAATTTTAACATACAGTATGCTGTGTTAATGGAAACAAGTCTTCCTGGATGTAGCTCATAAAGATTCTTTACAATATATCATAGCCTCTTATGATCTGATCTATCAGTGAATTTGCTGGCTTGTGCAGTACTGGGAAGGTTGGTAACTGTCTTCACGGATTTCAATTTGCAAATAATGGTACTCAATGTAGTATGATGGACTTGTTTGGAAATGTCCAAATAACTCTCCCCAGATTAATAAGCAATAAAAATTGCTTCTCTAAACTCACTGCAAATGTGATTTCACTCGGTGTTAATACAAACCTACATACTGCAGACTGATTTGCCAATGATTCTGTAGTTAAATACAAATGGTACAGTAGCATGTTCTGATGACCACATAACAATGTTACCGGGATTGGAAACCAATCTTCTTTACTGATATTGAAGAAGTACAGGTGTACTATATAATGCTTCTGAATGGCTTTTCAATACAAAAAAAAACACCAAGACTGCATCTTATCCAGATCTTATCCAGTGTACTGTATGTGATTCCTTGGCACAGAGCATATACATACTGTATATATATATATATATATATATATATATATATATAAAATGATGTACAATATCTCCAGAATTTGCGCTATGCTAAGTTGGTCGCTTGATAACACTTAATCCCCTACTAGAGAGATCAAAAAGCAAATATCCAAACCAAAAGTGTTATATAGCGCCCTGTATATTGGTCAGGATAATTCCTGTCTTTCCTTTACAATATCAAATGGACCATAAACAATTTCAAAGTAGAAAAACATTTATTTAAAACATTTAAAACAGAAACCTCATAAAATCTTATGAATGGTTTTTCTAATACAGGTGTATTCTTGGTTTATGGATCACAATAGTAGTCAATGGTTACCCAACGCGTTTCGTCTCTTTATGAGACTTCATCAGGGGTGTAAATAGTATTGTAGTGAATCTTCTAAATTCTCTAATAAACAGTTTTGTATAATTGTAGTGGTAGTTGGTCCGGTTCTAGATTCAAATAGTATACTTATTAGGTCTTTTAGTATCGATAACTTTGTTGATTAATAGTGTAAGTTCAAGCTGTTTGGCTATGGTGGAATAGGACCCGAATATCTTTAGTTTGAAAAATGATATTTGAGCAACAAGTGGTGCCCGATATGGGATTTGTAGAACTTCTATTAGAAACTTCGGATATTAGGCACCGTTAATAGAGATAATTAGCTTTAAATCGATGGTCGGTTTTTAAATATTGAAGTGTGGTCCCATTAGAATATAATCAGGGGTATACTCCAATTCCAATATGCGATCTCCTTGATGTATATTCGATGATCTTAAGTATGTTCAAAAAATCTTAGGGCGATGGGCGGTGCCCAATTTAAAATTTGTAGAACTTCTATTATAATGGTTCGGGTAATTATATACCGTATAGTGAGATAATTAACTCTAAATCAATGGTAGGTTTTTTAGTATTGAAGTGCAGTCCCCTTATAATATAATCAGGGAAATTCTCCAATATCCAAAATGCGATCTCCTTGAAGAACACAGGAGTATGGATGAGGTCTATAATAAAAAGATAGAGACCTTTCTGGCTCCTAGAGGTGTGTGCTCTCCTGTGTCCAAACACTTGGTGTTTGGACACAGGAGATCGCATTTTGGATATTGGAGAATTTCCCTGATTATATTTTTAAATTGGGCACCGCCCATCGCCCTAAGATTTTTTGAACATACTTAAGATCATCGAATATACATCAAGGAGATCGCATATTGGAATTGGAGTATACCCCTGATTATATTCTAATGGGACCACACTTCAATATTTAAAAACCGACCATCGATTTAAAGCTAATTATCTCTATTAACGGTACCTAATATCCGAAGTTTCTAATAGAAGTTCTACAAATCCCATATCGGGCACCGCTTGTTGCTCAAATATCATTTTTCAAACTAAAGATATTCGGGTCCTATTCCACCATAGCCAAACAGCTTGAACTTACACTATTAATCAACAAAGTTATCGATACTAAAAGACCTAATAAGTATACTATTTGAATCTAGAACCGGACCAACTACCACTACAATTATACAAAACTGTTTATTAGAGAATTTAGAAGATTCACTACAATACTATTTACACCCCTGATGAAGTCTCATAAAGAGACGAAACGCGTTGGGTAACCATTGACTACTATTGTGATCCATAAACCAAGAATACACCTGTATTAGAAAAACCATTCATAAGATTTTATGAGGTTTCTGTTTTAAATGTTTTAAATAAATGTTTTTCTACTTTGAAATTGTTTATGGTCCATTTGATATTGTAAAGGAAAGACAGGAATTATCCTGACCAATATACAGGGCGCTATATAACACTTTTGGTTTGGATATATATATATATATATATATACACAGATACAGTGTGTCCACATACTTCTTTGTTTTATTGTGCCGTGTATGGCACAATTTGGCACACCTTGGACTTTCTAAAAATGTGCTTCTCTATTCTATTACTATACTGTACTTTATACAAATTCTACTGCTGTAAAAATGTAATCAATCTACTTGCTACATTTGGAAAAACAGCTAAGCTGTGTTTTGCATGTTGTGCCAAATTGAGAGAAATAGGCAAGATGTATGTGAACACAAATTAATTCTCTCTCTCTCTCTCTGCTCGAAGAAAAACCTTCAAAACCTAGTCTACTATTTTCTGTGTTTGTGCATGTGTGAGAAAGAGATGTAGTTTCACTCTCTGCCAGCATGGCAGTGTTTCGGAGACTCATGGACACTATATATATATATATAGGAGGTATTGATCAGGTGGCACTCTCGGATTTTGGTGAAAGCAGAAAACTTGGTTTATTTCTCCAACATGTTTCGGGCTATTGCCCGTCCTTTGGTTCACTGAGGAGTGCCGCCTGATCAATACCTCCTACATACTGGGACCTACGGGTCCAGAAAGGAAGGCACCAGGTAATTATTGCAAGTTACTTTTTGTGGAGTGCCGGGCGACATTGGAAATATATATATATATATATATATATATATATAAAAATGATACAGTATATGTATATATATATACACACATTTCTGTCTTTTCTTCAGAAAGTATAGTATATCTTAGTAACTGCTTTGGGGCTCATCTGCATTTGGATGTGTCATTTTATGACACCCTTCATAGATATAACAGTACATGTCCGTGCTTCTAGGTGTCACCAACACAATGGGGGTATTCAATGTAGGGTCACGACTGTCGGGCTGGCCCGACAGCCGTGACCCTGTCCCATTCTTGGCCGGCTCAATGGGGATTTTGCAGGCGGGATTCAATGCCTGCCGAGCACCGAGAAGGGGGTGTGGCCATGAGAAGTGGCTGGAAATCGGCAAACTGTGGCCGGGAGCTCGTCAATTCCCAGCCGTTTTTGGCAGAATGTGGACTGCTTGTGAAGTTGGGCACGTTCTGCCGAGATCCCTGATCAATGCTGTCGAGGAAGACAGCATTGAATAGGGCCCCGCCGCCATTTCATTGGGAATGGCGCCGGGAGATTGAACCCCAATCTTTCTGAAATGCTTTTTCAAAAGCAGGCAAATATGAGTATATACAGTATACATTCTTAATCCTAAAGAAGGCATGGATAATCCTAGGGGAAACAGAACCTTTTTGCATTCTATAGAGAAGGGGTAAAAAATTGGATGGAAACGCAGTGGCGAGCGGTGGTGTGAAACAGAACCTCCTCAGATATTTACCTCACCCTTTTACTCATGTCGACCTTTTCACCATATCAACCTAATACATGTTAACCTTTTTCATGTGTAGACCTTCTGCATGTCAACCTTTTCATTGTCGATCTAGACACTGTTGACCTAATGACCGCATACCATGTTACCTAGAGTTGTCCCGTGTCTTTATATATAACGTTAACCTTGGGCAGGTACACATGTCAAGCAATGTCTCCACACCGCAGGTTGCATCGTGATCCATGTTGTGGGGCGCTGGGTCCATAGTCTGGTGCCTACTCTGCCTGTTTGGTAGTCCGGCACTGACAGTACGAATGACAGAATATGAGGCGTGATGTTCTAGAAGTCTGTGCTATTCCTACAATCACTTACGCAGAGCCTTGGGTTAAAATGTGTATTTCAAAGGTCAATAGCAAATCATAATAATATAGAAGAGTAGAAAGAGAGTTCTGATACCAGGATCCATCCAGCCCAGAATACTGTAGGATTGTAATAGAGGGTACACATGGTGATATATTCACTATTTTTATTTTTATTTCATTTATACAGATTAATTTTTAGCGGGGTCTGCCGCCGGAAGGGGATGCACGCTCATGAGACGCTCGCACTTCCCCTTCTGCCGGAGCTCCCCGTCAGTCCCTGCCACCGCCCCATCGCTGTCCACCTGTCCCCATCACCTCCCCGCACCCCCCACCAACCCTGCTAGTCCCCTTCAGTTGAAAAACTGTGACGCACGTGCATGTGAGACGCTCGCACGTCCCAGTTAGCTGAATCGCCATCGGGAACATTCTGGCGATCCACGTTGCTGGCTGAGAGGCGCTCCATCTGTAGAAGCAAAATCGAATAGAAAATTTTATAGAAAATCGAATGGGCATCGAATGGTCTTTCTACATTTGGTGCAGATTTGATCCCAGTGAGCGCTCCCGTGTAGTGTAAATCCAATAGAAAAATAGTCTGGTCAGGCAGAACTATATAGTACATATCTGTACTATAGTCAAATCAAATGCATTTTGCATAACATTCAATTCAATCACTATTCAATCCAAAGGCGTAACTACCATACAGTAGGTGCAAGGGGTTCCCAATCGAATCAGGATTGAATCACAAGCAAAATTGCACTGTGTGTGTACCCACTATTTAGCAGTCCATATTTCTACCATTACAAATGTTCAAACATTTAAGATGAAGTGTAAATGCATGCACAATGTAACTGTACCAACCTTAATTTGAATAAAATAAACAAAATATAGATATAGCCTGCAGTTATAAAGCACTTTGGCCATCATTTACTAAAGCAAAATATGCCTTTTCCGCAGCCTGGAGCGATCACTTCTATTTACAGTAACTGCCCACTCAGAGCATTTTACTGTAAGAAAAGCCATTACCCAATTAAGCATGGAGAGGCAAGGTACACGCATGAATGGACATGCTTAATGTCAATTAATGCAATTCAACTTAACCCCCTAGGTGCTGAATACTAGCAGCAACCAACCACTTACATAAAGGTTCAATTATAATACAGTTGTCATGTTTTAAAAAGAAAACAACTGCATTGTGTGATAAAAGCTGAGCTTTGTGCCTTTGCCTGGCCTCCTATCAGTTTGTTACTGATGTTTTCCACCTCCCACTGATTGTTCTCCTTTTCCCCTCTTGCTGTTTTTCCAGTTTCCACTTATTGTTTTTCCTATGTGTTGCTGTAGCAGTTGCTGTCACATTGGTTCCTTGCTGGACGCCTGATGTCAACAGCCATATGCATAGGTACAGTAGTTTGGCTAATTGGAGAAGCTGAACACAAGATAATGATTACAAATAATAATTCCAAACTGCATTAAACTTATAGTGCAGTAATACTGTATGGGATCCTGGCGCTTGCCATGCCGGTGGCCAGAAGACCGCAGGCATCTCGCTGACGGTGAGGATCCCAACATCCTGTGGGTAAGTATGCAAGTCCTCTACCCTTACTTCAGTAACCCTCACTCTCCCTATCTGGAGCTTAACCTTAACCACCTTCCCTACAGCGTAACCCTAACCGTACCTCCTCAGTGCCTAACCCTGACATTCTCCTGCAGCCTAAAGGCCCATACACACTGGGCAACTTTGAGCTGAAAGCCGCTCAATACATCAAGTTTGAGCAGCTTTCAGCTCAAAGCCACCCAGTATGTATGGCCCGGAGATGAGCGGTGATGCGCACTCACGCATCATCGCTGGGAAAGCCGCTCATCTGCTGGTATTGCCCAGTGTGTATGATCCTTAACTCTAACTGTACCCTTTTAGTGCCTAACCCTCCCCTGATAGGCTAAAGTGAACCTCATGAGGTGTGCCCCTTCCTCCCCAGACTAATCCATGTATATATATATATATATATATATATATATGTTCAGGATGCAGATTTATGTATTGGCACAAATGATTGTTACTGCACTGCTTGTATGTAGACATCTCCAGGGGACTTGCCCTCTTCTCATCAGCAGTCTATGCACCTGCTTTACAACAAGTTTTTAACAACAGTGTGAAGAATACAAAAGTCAGGGACAGAATTGCCTCTGACTGAAGAGCGCTTTAATCTGTTTGGCTTCCTTATAGCAGCTGCTTAAATGGGGTGGGTCGGTCCCCAAGAAAATCAAAACGAAAAGAGAAATGTTGTAAGCAGCGCTTAAAATTAATGATGGGTGAATCAATTATGTTAAAAAAGAACACATTTAATGTAATACAAATGAATAAAAAAATTGCAATAGATATAATCTTAAAAACAATGTAAAGTAGTTAATCCAGATCTCACGTGGTTAGGAATGTCCACAATCGAAATTTGTATGACCTGTACTGTCCTTACAGTCAATGGTACCTATAAAGGGCAAGGTCCAACAACAGTGTGTATTTATATTCACCTGTGATGTAGCACTGGCAATATAATGTACATGCATATCACCCAACTTCTTGTATGCCAGAAGTGGGACCCTCGTCCGGCATAGCCGCTCGCCATGCCAAAAGGAGGTGTGGCCTATGTAAATGAGGGTGTGGTATATGCAAATTATGTCCCACCCAGCCCCACCCCCTTGTACACACTGAATAGACCCTGTGCGCATGCTGGGGGGAACTCCCAACTGCCCCCCGCTGTGGGACACTGCCGGCCCCGGGCAGGGGGGTGGGACCATCCCAAAAAAAAGGGACAGTCCCACGAAAAACGGGACTGTTGGGAGGTATGTACATATCCTAACATTGGGCCTTATTTTGGTTCATTCTTTCTGACAAAATCCTTCTTAGATGGACAAAACCATGTGCACTGCAGGGGGGCAGATGTAACATGTGCAGAGAGAATTAGATTTGGGTGAGTAATTTTGTTTCTGTGCAGGGAAAATACTGACTGCTTTATTTTTACACTGCAATATAGATCTCACTTTGAAGTAAAAACCCACCCAAATCTAATTCTCTCTGCACAAGTAATATCTACCCCACCCGCAGTGCACATGGTTTTGCCCATCTAAGAAGGATTTTGTCAGAAAGAATGAACCAAAATAAGGCCCATTGGGACTGTTAGCAAGGCTGCAATTTTTGCAGATGGACAAAATCATGCTGCACTGCAGGTGAGGGAGATGTAACATGTGCAGAGAGAGTTAGATTTGGGCAAGTTTTTTTTGTTTCTGTGCAGGGTAAATACTTGCGGCTTTATTTTTACATTGCAATTTAGATTTCAGTTTGAAAACACCTCACCCGAATCTAACTCTTTCTGCACATGTTACATCTGCCCCACCTGCAGTGCAGCATGATTTTGTCCTTTTGCAAAAACTGCAGCCTTGCTAACACGTCTAAATCAGACCCATTGGCTTCATTTGCATGGAAGCGTCCTTACTGAACCTAATATAAATGATAATACCACTTCCTGTTCATGCTCTTCTCTGTTCTTACGTTTTGAAGTATCTATATTACTTTACAACCTGCAATCATACTTGTATATATCCAGTTTGTGGGCATGTGCAATGTGACTG
Organism: Crinia signifera; assembly: GCF_055691185.1. Taxonomy (NCBI): domain Eukaryota; kingdom Metazoa; phylum Chordata; class Amphibia; order Anura; family Myobatrachidae; genus Crinia; species Crinia signifera. Next base: position 270,332,151 of record NC_139219.1, on the reverse strand, counting down.
TCACGCTTATTGGCACAGCGCCCTGAATCCGCCAGTCTGACTGTACAAAGCGCTGGAAGATTAATTATGAAGATCGGTAAGAATATGGAATTAAGAAGCTAACCTGATCATAGGGACGCCCACTGCTGTCGCACCATTTCCATCTGACAGCGAACAATTGCTGAAACAGACGTGTCCTCCTTATACATCTAGCCTCAATACAACATGTATGGCGAGATGCATGGCCTGAGTGAGCTGGCAGTTTCCAACATTGGGCATCTTTTTTGCCAACAATTAATCTTATTTGCATCCCTATGCAAATACAAGATGCACAAGCAGACCTTTCTGATTAAAATTATATTCAGCATGTCTACAGTCTTTATGTGAATATCACTAATAAATGCTATCACAACCAGGGCAGGCGACAGGGGGGGTCTAGGGGGACACCTGTACTGGGCCCCAAGCTTGTGAGGGGCCCCAACGTTCTGCGGCAGTGCAGTGCTTAGCAATGGTTTATAAAGGCACCCGCCTGGATTCCTGTAAGGGTACTTGCCAGTATTAGTGATTATTAATTATGTTTATTTTGTAACACTAAAAAAACACGTTCAATGTGCAGTGTACTAAAAATGTTCTGCTCAATGGGGCGGGGTTAGGGGGGCCCGCCAAAAATATCAGTGTACTGGGCCCCAAGATTTCTGTTGCCAGCCCTGATCACAACTAGGGCTGTTTAACAGGACTGCAGCAAAAATGAGAGACAACACATCTGTATTTCAGTAATATCATTGAAAATTGGGACATTTCGCAGATTCTGAGTGCCTCGGCAGACATCCAGGATGAGCTGCTCTTCGGGACGCAGCGATCTCTCTAAATGGCAATGACATGTGTTCATTTATATGACCACACCCTGCTACCACTGACAAATGCACTCACTTTGCAACTAATTCTGAAGTGCGACTACCATTGCAATTCAATTGCTTCCCATGTGCACTGCAGCTCGGATGTCAGCTCAGTAAGACAATATCGTCCGATTTGCAAATACACCTGAATTAGTACCCTGATCACCTAGTCCCTTGCTTTTCCGGTCCAACCACCCTCCCTATCAGTATTTAAAATTCCATCAGGAAACCATGTATCCGCAACAAGAGAGGATCGCTATTTTACAATCAAGATTCCCTCCGGCGGTAACCAACATGGATTCCCTCATACCACTCTCGGACTTTCCAGACAATGTCATCCTCATCATAGCGAGGATCCCAGCCGGTGTGCTTCCATTCAAAGGACTATTCTTCCAGCAGGGACATCTGTGGTAACTATTATATGCAGACCTGCTGGTGGTTTTAATAGGCATGCCATGACAGGAACTTTACATTGGGTGGAAATATAGGAACAGATTTTTGAGAACGTATATTATTGTTGTATTGAGAGACAGCTTATTTTATGTAATTGAGATGTATGCTTTTTACTCAATAAGGGTGAGAAGCCCTGAAAGTGATCAAATTGAGAGTGATAAACCACCAGCCAATCAGCTCATTACTGTCTTTTTTCAAACCCAGCCTGTAACAGCTGCTGATTGGCTGGTGGTTTTATCACTTTTAAAGCTAAGTGCATTTGGCCCTTTGGGTTTTATGACTGCCAACTCCTATTGATTTATTCAGCACCACTCTTCTATTTTTGTGTTTTGCTACTGCCTACTTGCCTGACAATACACTGTGTGGCAGCGCCCGTTAATATACTTCGATATATACCTCTTCATGTACATCTGAATTAAGACCCTAATCACTCATGGACTTTTTATGGTCCATGTCCATTTTTTAATGTCCATTTACTGTTCCGTATTCCAAAAACTTTTAGAGTTGTCTATAACTTAAAACAGGGGTGGGGAACCTCAGGCCCCCGTAGCCGGTCTGAGTGGCCCGCCAACCCGCCCGGTGGCTTTGCCGGGAGTCAAGTACAGGGGAAATCTCGCGAGAAGTCGGTAGTTCTCGTGAGATTCCTCTTAATCCACAGCAGCCGGAGACTGTCAGTCCTAGTCAGCGGCAGCCGCCGGAGCGTGGGACGGCTGCAGCAGGACAATTTGAAAGAGAAATTTTTACATATGGCCCCCGAAGGATTTTTTCCCCATACAAAGGGCCCTTGGCACAAAAAAGGTTCCCCATCCCTGACTTAAAATATAATGTCTAAACTGTAAACTTTCAAGCAATAGGCTTATTATTTTTTACATTAAAAATTAGAGTAAAATAAAATAGACCCGTATGGGTCAATAAACCTGCTGGGCCAATGACACATACTAGTGTGCAGAACAATGGTAGTTGGCTTATTATACTGTCATGGTCTGCATTATTTTGTTGTTACAAAGAAAATGTCACATATGAAATACTTGAAATATGCTGAACATTATTTTTCATTCCTGCAGAGGACTTTTGTGTTAGTCCATTAAAAGGAAATCACAGTCTATAATAAAAATTTCAGTACATGGGTCCAAATTGACTGTAAATGTTCATTCTACAATAGACTTTACATTACTTAGAGTTAACCCACGGTCACTTGTATCAGGTTTTTTTGTTGCTGTTGTTGTTGTTTTTTGCTTTTTTTTAAATGCCAAGACTGTTAAAAGCTTTTTCAAAAATAAGCCTACTTTTCAAAACAAATTATAAACAATGGCACTGTGATCAGGGATTTTTTTCAAACAAAAGTTTCAATAAGATTCACAATTACAGACAAATTTAAGACACAAATATATAATTTAATACCATTATTTTCCAGTTGAACACAACATTATCAAGAGTTCACATTTAGAACATCAATCATTTCATAAATGAAAAAGAAAATGAATAAAAAAGTCACATTTACTCTGTAGATTAAATATGGTACACTGAGTAGCCAAGTCACAAAAGCTGGCACATTTGTGAACAAATGGCTGCTGATTAGCTGAAAGAATCAAATTCCACTACTTTATCAGTACAGATGGAGCAGCTCTCATTTGAGCTGCACCTGGCGACAGAATCGCCATCCACCACTGTCCACCATCCGACAGAAGCGGTCGCGTGGCTCGTTCTATTGGAGCCTGCCATCGCCCTCCAACAGCTCCCCGCTGCTCCTCCGTCCCTGCCTACAGCCCTCGCAGCCAACCCTGCCCATCTCCCTGAAGCGGAGACGGGCAGGAAATCCTCTCCCCACCGCTGTGATGACGGGGACCCGCAAGCGTGTGAGATGCTCACGCGTCCCCATCAAATGGACCTCCTGTCCGTCAGCCTGCCCCAGCTCAGGGGATCTGGCAATTCCTCAGGCTGGCTGACAGGCGTGCCATCTGTATGTCATTAAGTATATAATGGCTAAAGAGCTAACTTATTTCTACATGTTTGTCCAATGTAAAGTCCATTGTCATCCACTGCTTTCTCAAAGGAATGCACATTTCATATAAATAAATTATTTTCCATGGACATACAATACCACAAAGAAATACCAATGTGTCCACCAGGCTCTGTAGTATACTATCAAATTCTCATTTCCTTCCTCACCGGATGTTACCAAGAAAAAATAAAAAGATAAAACATATAATAATATAATATTATAATGTAACCAATCGGTATAGTAAACAGGTCTTTTGAAGTATAGTGGACTAGGACTCGTCATACCATTTTTGTATATCTACTTGTATGGTAGACATAAAGCACATAGGGAAGGACAGTAGCATCACCAACAGATTGAATATAGAGGAAGCGCCGCTCATTCAGTCTACCTATGGTGCAAATACCGCCAGCCCGCCATGGCGGCCCATGGCGCAAGGCGTCGCAATACATTATAACAGCTTGGAAATTGGCAGTGGCATCCACCAGATGTCACTTTTTGAAATCTTCACTGCGCACCCGTGAAATGTGTGCTGCAGCATGTGCATGAAGTGACTACAGCAGGCATTCCCAACCACGGTCCTCAAGGCACACCAACAGTGCAGGTTTTAGTGATATCCAGGCTTCAGCACAGATGGTTTAATCAGAATCCCTCAGATGCTAATTAAACCATCTGTGCTGAAGCCTGGATATCTACAAAACCTGCAGTGTTGGTGTGCCTTGAGGACTGTGGTTGGGAATGCCTGGACTACAGTATTAAAAAGCTCTGTAGCGCAGGAACAAGTTTGCCACTACTGTACTGTTCAGTAAGCTACATTCTTGTAGACACTAATAAATACAATTACATTGAAGTGTGTATCATTACACTATTTTATAACTTGCTATGGGCACAGGTGCTAATGCATTTAATTGGCTTGGTCAAAAGGCGCTAGGATGAATCTGAGTTGAAGCTTTGCCACTCTTATCAGGTATGTAGGCTAGGGGGTAAGCGCGCCGCTCTGCATGTTGTACATTAAAGTACAGTATGCCTGAGTTTGATTATTGAAGGGAATTTTTTTTTTTCCCTAAAAATGTAAAGTAGGTCAGTTACTGTATATTTAACATACAAAAAATCCTGCCTCCCTATAAAGCTTTCTATGCGTCTGCACGGGCACAAACATCTTTCATTGCATTGTACTGTAATGGCTAAAGCTATAAGTGATATCTCTAATATAATGGGGAGAGATAAAAGCTCCTCCCTAAGTTCCTGGATGCCAAAACATTGTGTGCAGCCTCTTTGTACAGTATTTCCTATTTGCAGTACTCAGTAGTAATGTGCTAGGTGGACAATTGGAGGGGACCCTACATACGGTTGCTTACCGCTTCCCTTACTGATGTCATATAAACTACTATTTAGTCAAGAGTCTCCTCTTTCATATGGTGCCAGTCTCTAGTCTCTAGAACACATAGAACTGGAGATATCAGGGTGAAAAGTAGACACATTTTTCCCCATTGACTAGAATGGACCCGTTAATTCAGACCCACCATGGTTTCTGATGCTTGCATTTACCCATTCCGGGGTCTCAGAAACTTGTTCATATCCTCTGGTAGATAAAGGTTTCCTCTTCCATACGAACCCAGTTCTGAGCCAATTGAACCACGGTAACCAGAGAAATTAAGTTTTAAGCTCATTTTAATTTATCCATAGGGTTAAGCTTTAGCAATGCTATGTTAGCAGGCTTTTACACCAACGCTACTGACTCTGTAACAAATGCTATGGTTCTTGCTGCATGGAGTCACACAAAAAGGCTTTTATGGAAAAAAAAAATTGTGTGTGTGCTTAGTTTTATTAAATATAACTTTTATAAAGTTTCAATTGAAAATTAAATAAAGTCACAGTGATCGAACACAGGTGTAGAGCAGCGCAGTTATCCACTAGCCTACACCACTGGTGATGTGTATGTAGAGTGTGCTCCCATTCAGAGGCAGCCATAGCACCATTCCAAAAACTTGAGTCGCTACAGCGTCTAAGACACTCACATTCTAGTCAGCAGAGAAAAATGTGTCTTTTTGCACCCTGGTATCTCCGGTTCTATGTATCCTAGAGACTTGAGACTGGTACCATATAAAAGAGGAGAATTTTGTCTTTTTGGACGGGACCCTACCTATGGTTGCTTGCCGCTTCCCTTACTGATGTCATATAAATTAGTACTTAGTGCTTCATTATTTCAACGTTTCGGTTGTGGCGCCAATATATATACTGGAAACCCCCCTTTGCAATTCCTGCATTTGCACCTGCTCCCCATTATATTTATAAAGATATAATTTATAGCTGTAACTGTTACAGCAGAGTACAATAAAATCTGTCTGTGCCACTTAGTACACAAAGTTCTATTGAGTACGCTTCTTATTACTCAAATAGGAAAAAAACTCTATGGAGGTGCTAAGCACAGTGTTTTGGCAACCAGGAACTTAGGGAGGAGATTTTATCTCTCCGCATTATACTTATAAAGATATCACTTATAGCTGTAACTCTTACAGCAGAGTACAATAAAAGCTGGGTCTGAATTAACGGATCCATTCTAGTCAGTGGGGAAAAATGTGTCTTCTTTGCACCCTGATATCTCCGGTTCTATGTGTCCTAGAGACTTAAGATTGATATCATATGAAAGAAGAGACTCTTTACTTTCATAGCAGTAATTTATATGACATCAGTAAAGTGGCAAGTAACCGTAGGTAGGGCCCCCTCCAATATTCCACCTAGCACATTACTACTGAGTACCGCAAATAAGAAATACTGTATAAAGAGGATAAACACAGTGTTTTGCCATCCAGGAACTTAGGAAGGAGCTTTTATCTCTCCCTGTTGTACAGTACAGTTGGAGCCGCAGTGATGTTCACAGGGATGAGACGCACGAGCGTCTCATACTGTAGTATACTGTGTAAGCTCGGCGAATGGCGGGGTTCCATCAGAACAGTATGTCAATTGAGCTGCTAGTTTGGTGTAGCATTAGCCACACAGCGGTGGTGATTTTTATTGCATGGTGAGCATCCACGCCCCTTGGGGGACAGGAGCGCAAGAGGAAAAGAGGGTCGCCAAAACCTCTGCCATGGCGTGCTGGCGGCAAGAATGAGAGGCGCTCCATCTGTATGTTCCAATTCACTATCCCACCATGTCCATGTAAAAACAGATCCAAAGTAGTGCAGTACAATTTTTAATCAACACTACAAATACAAACAGATGCATGTAACATGACAGACTCTCACACTGTGATTTGGTCTACACAACAAATGCAAACAAAATGGCCGAATGTAAATCCACAGGCTTCCCTGGAAGCCTCCACCGGGTTGAGAATTGGGCAGTCCACCATCTGTGATTCTAAGCCAATGCATTTCAATACTATACATATCTTTTTCAAGGCACACGGAGACAACAATAGAAGCCAATATTTATACCCCCCATTAATGGGACAGGGGTAAACCTAATGGGGTGCCGTATATGTAGCTGAGTTCAAAGGACCCAGCTATATGTATACAAGAAACTCCCCACGTGGGGAAAACAGCACTCACCAGACTTAAGTAAAGTGTTATTAAGGTTCAAAGTCCCGATGGTTTAATAGTATACACGCTTACCGACGTTTCGGTCCCTCAGGACCATTCTCAAGGCAGCAGGATACAGTCAAAAATCAACAACAGCAGTAGATGCGGAACAGGGACCGTCCCTGTTCCGCATCTACTGCTGTTGTTGATTTTTGACTGTATCCTGCTGCCTTGAGAATGGTCCTGAGGGACCGAAACGTCGGTAAGCGTGTATACTATTAAACCATCGGGACTTTGAACCTTAATAACACTTTACTTAAGTCTGGTGAGTGCTGTTTTCCCCACTTGGGGAGTTTCTTGTATATATATATATATATACATATGTTTAAATCTGATCTCCAAGGGTTGAAAGCAGGTTCTGTACTGTCCATGTGGAGCACGATTGACATGATGCATGGGCCTCATTTCTGAAGACAGGGGTGCGATGACCCCAACAGAGATACAGTATATGGCTGATTACAGGTTGCTGTCCCTGAGCTCAGCCTTCACTGCCGGTAGGCAGGAGTAGGGGAAGCATAGGGAAGCCCTATTAACACTGTCTGAGGATTGTATTATCATCTCAGCACTCCCACTGGTATTTTTTTACTTCTTTTTTCTTTTGTAAATTCAGGCATATCACATTTCCCATTACAAATATGGAATATACAAGCTGATTACTAAGAAAAATGCAAAGTTAAGGGATTGGAGGATCATTTTTTAGTTCTCCAATTAACAATTAGTAAATTTAGTTGATACAAAATAATATGAGAATGGTGATTTTTTACACATCATTCAAAAATGATTTTGATAAATATGCCCATTAATAAGATCAAAGAGAACTAAATAAGTATGCCTCTTCAAATCTATTGCTTCAAAATATTTATTTCTTTATTTTTTTATTTGTAAGGTTATTTATTTAATTTGGTAATTACTGTATGTACAGTACAGTATGTGTGTGTGTTTGTGTATTTGTAATGTTTGCAGACATAGGTAGTACTGTGCGGCTGCAATGTCTCAGCCTATGCCATAATGAGAAGTAATGAGCAGATATTTGTAGATAAAGAAGTGCTAGAAACATTCACTGCATTACGCACATATCCTGTATCCAAATCCAGCATGCTAAGTGCTTTATCATAGTTATGCTAATATTTGGTTTTCGATTACGCCTGAATACTTTGAAAGGTCAGTAGAAAACAAGCTGTTACAGTTGCAGTGTGGTGTATACCTAATTTGTGCAGGAATGTTTTATCACTGAGCTCAGAATTGTATATCAATAAAGTCTGTTATATTCAGCATCTAAATTCTATTGAAGGGAACTATATTGGGTTGCATAAAATTGAGACATATTTTATCTGACTGTCCATATTTATAGGACCAGGCCCGACAATGAATAGTAGAAGGGTATATGCTGAAGCTGGCATTACTAAACCCTACTGGATAGCTTTGACAGAAGAATCTGTGGAGTATATATATACTCCACAGTCTAGTTTCCATGCGAAACACTGCCATCTGCTGTCAGCGAGTGAAACTACATCTCTTTCTCTTTCACACATACGAGAACACAGAGGCAATCACACATACAGAAACACAGAGGCAATCACAAGGTAGCAGACTAGTTTCCGAAGCTTTTGGTTCAAGTGGTCTAAGCTAGCTTAATTGCAAAAATTGCAGCTTACCCACCCTGGCAGAAACCCGCCCACCCACCGCCGTATAAAAATACATTCCCTCGCCGCATGCCCACAGCAGGAAAAATTAATAAGTCAGTGGAGACTGACATATTTGCAGGCACCGGGACGAAGACAGGGCGGGCGGCTGAAGTCATGGCACACTTTGCCCGGCCCACATTTGCATGGGAATGCCTATCATTTTAATGGGGATGCCCACAAAATGCTGTACATTCCCATGTCCCATCAGCACCACTGGCCCACTCCCTCCCTGCTGCCTGGAAACAATGTAAATCACAGAGGCCGCGCACAAATGCAAATGCACAAGCCCCGACCATCAGGGCAGGGGCAAAATTTGGTTTGCTCTGAGTGAACCAGAATCGTCCCCTAAATTCCATAGGCCTTCAGTACACTGCCTTATCCTGGATCTCATTCTAATCATCTGCTTGCCCTTTTATTTCTCTTAAGTTAAAAAGTTACCTATTCTCTCTGGATCTTTCTTCATTTGAATGTCATCTTGTCACCTCATACTCAATCTTTAAAATGCAAAGCTAATAAAATTCCCACAGTCTCTAGAACTTACCTTCTAGACCTCCCCCCCAAGCTCGCTGAATTGGTGTCATTCTTGACTAAGATCTGTCCTTTGCTCCATACATTTAATCTATATTCAGTTGTGTTACATATGTCTGATAACCATTATACGCATACTGTATATCTCACATAACACTGTCCAGAAACTTTTATTAATGCACTCATTATCTCCTGCATTGACTATTGCAATAGCTTCCTTATTAGTTTTCTCCTAGTCACACTTTCACCTGCACCATAGCTGCCTACCCTCCTGCATTCTGCAGGAAACTCCCTTAAATAGCAGCAATCTCCCTCTCTCCCTCATTAGTCTAGCAATCGCCCTCATTTCACTTGGCTCACATTATGCAGCTGTTAAATTTTTTTTGGGGGGGGGAATTGAATATTCAGCAACATTTCCCAGCATTGGTGATAAAACACAATGATCCCTATGGCTACATACATGTCTTGTGGCCATTTATATGGAACCACGTGTAAAACACAATAGATGAATAATCCCTGACACATATCAGTTTTCTTTAGTAAGTACTGTATATTATATCTTACTAACTGCTTTGGGGCTCATCTACTTTTCAATTCAAGTCATTTTAAAAGATTCCTCATACTGTATGTAGCAGTACACCCATGCTTCTAAGTGCCATGTTCACAATCTCTCCATATATGGAACTAGACACGCCCTTTGGGTGTAGCATGACACGCCCCCCCCTCAATGGGGCACTGCGCAAAATTCTGCTACCAACTATAATCTCCCTGAAAATAGTTTTCAAAAGTAGGCAAGCATGACCTGCACATAGGGCCTTATTGTGGTTAATTTGCTCGGACGTGAATTCGCAAAAGGACCAATGTTTTGTGTATGCGCAACAGCATTTCTGCGCATGTATAAATGCTAGGTGCATGCGAACTCGGTGAGTAGTCTGGTCGCTGAGTGAGGGGGGGGATTGGAGAGGGGCGTGGGGTTCTGGGCTGGGGCATTAGCATATTTGCGCGCCCTGTATTTCATGGGCATTCCCATTAAAACGCTGGGTGTGCATATGCTAATGCAGTCTTGACGCACATGCAGGGGGTGGACAGCCAACCATCGAAAGATGGGGGAGGTTCCCACTGGCATGTGAATGGATGTTCATGTAAAATATCCATTTGGAAGCCTGGCAAACAAATTCGGCCTGCGAGTGGGTGGTGCGGGCTAACCATTAGCGAGGCAGGGTTTGAGTCATTTGCAAGGGTACATGCACACATCAGAGCAAATGAACCAGAATAAGGCCCATAGTGTATGAGATACAACCACTAGGCTGATTTTCCTCACAACAGAGGCGGAACTACCATTGGTGCAGCAGGTGCATTGCACCGGGGCCCCTGAGGATTAAGGGGCCCGCTGCTGCCACCCACTGGTGCGCGGCATATTGTGAACTAGAATTGGAATGGAGGAGGGGGCCCAAATTGAATTTTGCCCCTGGGCCAACCACTCACAAGTTCCACCACTGCCTCACAAAACATTGTGTTCCAGCCACTCCTCACTTTCAGATCCAACATTGGTTGACTGAATTTTACAGAGTCCAATATAAAATGCATACTAGATCAGAACCAAAACGACACCGTTTTTTTTTTAGCAGTCTCAAAATTGATCCCACCTCTACTCTGTAAACAATTTGTGTTGACCATTCACACTTATCTTCTCCCTTTCCTGGTTCCTGGGACAATTCAGTGACGTGTACTCTTTTGCTTTTGTTTCTATTAATGTATATACTGTTCAGTGGATGGTGGTGTTTAATGAATCACTTTGGCTCATTATATGGCCTCCGGCTATGGCCTTTATTGCAGCAAGTCCCAGTGCAATTCTCTGACTGTACTGCAAATAGTTCCGCAACTGCATGGGTCAATCCTGCCAGTAACAGGGTCACTGAAACAGACAGATGTCGCTGTGGTCTAAAACACTCCATGTGGTGATGGGTTAAATTGAGGAAGAGGGTCTAAAAAAGAACCTCTTCAAGATCTGAGATTGATATTTTTAATCCAAATGATTTGAGTGCAGGTAGATATAGGTGAAAAGTAGAGATGTGCACCCAAATTTAGGGCATCTTCATTCCGAAGCCACATGATTTCAGCAGTAAAATTAAAAATAAACTAGACTTGGAATCTTGCAATCTGTGCCTGGGCGGACTTGGCTTCTTTATACAGTGTGTGGGATACAGTTTTCAGTCAAGAACTTACAGGGAAAAAAAATGACACTCAAAACAAATAATCCTCATAGTCACTCATAAATCACCCCGGGGTGAGTGAATTCAACCATCACATTTACCAACACAGATACGTCTAAAATTGGACTGGTCACTTAGCAGTTACACTACACCTGGGTGCAATGTACACTAAGCGACGAGTAATGTCAAGTCTAAACATTTTGGAACTGATTCAGAGTTGGGAGCAAAGTAAAGAAAAAGGAGCAACTTTGCACCCAAACAAATCATGTGTCATACATTTGTTTTAGTTTGTTTTGCATCCCGATTAATTGCATTCATCCCACAAATACTGGGCAGCTTTATTACTACAATTCAGAATATAGATCAGGGCACATCCTTCCCAACTTTTTGCCGAGGTATAAATTTAATCATTTTTTGGATTTTGCTTCCAATTTAGAATGCGCCCCTTTATATTCATGCTTGCTGCATTTGTTTCGCTGCAATACACAAAAGTAATTAAACTGTGATCATAATAAAGCATTTAGTACTGTACAGCAGAGGTTCCAAACTTTATGTAATCACATTGCCCTATAGGAAAAAGGTTTTACATTAGGATATTATGAAAAAAATATATGAAATTAGGTAAATAATGCTTACCTACCACCCCCAAGTTCAGTTATGCAGTGGAGGACAGGGCTGTGCTACTAATTGGCAATACATTGTAAGACTGGCAAACATGACCACCGATTTTTCCTATAACATTGACCATAAATGATTGAAATTGACTTGTGTCACTCCAAGGCCTGGGAACCACAGCTGGACAGTACTTAATGAAAAAATAGTCAATGTCAGTCCTCCAAACATAATCTCTTCATTCAGGCTTGGGGCTTAAAAGATCCATAAACACTTCAGACAAAATCTGTTATTTGTGTTTTATAGAAAATAATTGCCCCCCATTCTATATGTCCTGAGGCATACTGGGATATGAGAATTACAACACAGGCTACAGCAAAGGTTTGTAGAATTCATCTTTTTATTATCATTGGTATCCTTCATTTATACTGTACATGTCATTGTCACTTCCATGTAAAGATGGCAAATGATGAAGCGTATAGTATTCTTTCACTAGATAAGTATGAGTTACGGCTAAGCAATATTATTGGGTACAACATTCTCGGCAATGAATATAGTGACCAATGGGGAGCTGAATGCAAGTCGGTCAAATTAGCACGTGCATTGTGTACATGGGAAAAGACGCGGAAATTTTTGCTATGCTTTCCAGCACCCCATGCTGGCCAAGCCCCACAAATGCATGACGCCATGACTCAATGCTGAAAGGGGAGGGGCCGATAGATCCTGAAACATAACCTTAGGGTGACCTACTTGGCTGTAAGGGCTGCGGTGTGCATTTCTGGAGCATCCTGGGGGTGCCATTTTAGGCTCCCTGGTAACTAGATGCAAAAGTCTTATGCTGCCCATACAATTTTGCAATTGTATTGTATGCGACATCGAAGTACGATGTCCATCGAATCCAATCGCATTTTTGGGTGCAAAACTTCAGCATCCGATGTCGCATGTCATCTTCCGATGGTACATCGGGTGCTGGAAGAGGGTGGCCGGAGGTGGAGTAGTGTAGCACTAGCAGTAGCGCTTGTGGGTGGCAGGGGTCAGCGGTGGCGGCAGATTTGTTTAAAACACTGGGCTGCCCTGTGAATGGCTGAGCTCTCTCAACCAATCACAGGGCAGCCCAGTGTTTTAAACAATTCTCCCGCCACTGCTGACCCCCGCCTCCCGCAAGCGCTACTGCTAGTGCTACACTACACTACAAGACCCAGACAGTTTTATAGTATTATGGATATCAGCAGTAGCCCTATACCTGGTGCTAGAAGTCCATCCGAAAACAGACAGGTCTTTGTGTACACAAACTTCTTCATAGCCTGCAACTCTGTCAACACACCTTAGATAAACCTTTGTTACGTGTAAATATTCTAGCACCACCCAGCTAAACCCCTTCACCTGAAAGTGTAGATACAACTGAGATGTGAGCAACCAAACTGCCTATAGACATGCAGGCTCAGCTACGGAGCATCATCGTGTGAAAACATGCAAGGCACTGTCCAAGGTACTGAAGCATTCTAGCTCCATTATCATTTGTTTTTAAATACACTGGCCACATTTATCAGCATTCGCTCTGATTTCCGCCATTCTCCTAAAATAACGTTAATTATGGGGCACTTACAGAAATAAGTACTTGCTGTTTTATTTATAGGGAGGAGATCAAGAGGACAAATTAAGAAATAAAGGCAGTGTGAGCGAGCAAGTGCTCTAATAATAATTACAAGGCAGCTGTAACAGAAGGAGAAGGGCTGGTGGTCTAAATGTGTGGTGACCTTTCTATGTCACTGGTAGAGCAGCTGCCTGCAAGGGTCTGAGTGCTGAACGCTGCATTATTAATGCTTCTGTGCCCTACTTTCCAGCTTCTGGGCAATATACATAGGAGTCTGTGATAACGTATTTTGATGCATGATCTGTAATGAAATGTAATAAACACACTCATTTATAAAATGCACAAAAATAGTTTTGCCCTCTGGGTACTTCAAGTAATATTTAGAACTTTCCAACAAGGTTGGCACATTAATCTGCGTGTACAGGTTCACCTGATAGGCAGATTGTACATGTGCTCTAGAATAGCTGTGCGACATGGGTTTCTTGTTCCCACTCTCTTTAAGGAATGGTAATAATGTTACATTTGAAAAAACGAAGATCATTTCATTAATATCTATCTATGCAGTGCTTCGTAGACTGAAGAATTGCAGCACCCTAGAGTATTAAAAAAAAATTTCATGGCTGACCTAGGATAATATTCTTTGCAACTGTATTCAGAAAAACATCTTAAGTGAAGTAAATTGTGCCTACAGGTGTGTACTGCTACAGCTTTGTTGTGTATAGCAGGTTGCGGTAGTGGGATCACGATTCGAACGCATTGTGAAATGCCACATGTGCCTGCAACACTGCCATAAGGAGGAATGGTCTGCTGCTGCTGGGTATGGGTAAAAACTAACAAGACCCAGACAAGACCCCGGACCACCGGTGTTCCGTCCTGGGGGTGACCTGTCCGGGTGGCTTCACGTGACAGCTGTCACCAGGTAAAAGAGGATAGGGAGAATAAAGCCTCCATGTATGGTCCGGGCATGTAGCAAAAACCGTAACGGTCCGGACCACAAGGTGAGGCTGTAATCTCCCCTTCCACATGTTCCTGGTGAAAGCTATCACAGGCATCCTCCCGGACAAGACACCCCCAGGACGGGACACCCCCCGGACCGGACACTACAAGCTCTGGACTGCAGATTTTGATGTCCGGTCCCGGGTATTGCTGCTGCTTGCTCCCATTGTAAATTATGCTTAATGGCATTCACTGTAAGGGGACCCATCTGTATCTGCCATCCATAGCTTCAGTTATTTGGTGAAGTTGGTATATATAGCACTAATTAACAGATTAGTGCTTTTTATTTATTAGATTCATTTTTAATTAGCCTTTTTATGATCATGTTTTCTCATGCACCCGGTTTTAACTTACTAATTATACTGTAGCTCGTGTCAAATCTATTAGCCTAGATGCTGTACAATAGGTGTGTTGGTATTGGTATTTTAAAAGCAAAGTTGCTGTGAGTTAAAACCAGATATCAAACGTGGAGTCTTACCCTAATGGGATAGCTATGTACTGTATATGGCATACATAACTATGTGTTGTTTACAAAACTATGTGTTGTCTGAAAAAATATTTCTGCCTACAAAAATCTGTGCATGGCCTGCATTAGCCACAATCTATGTTTGCTCATACACATGATCAGATTAGACAGCCCTGCAGTAGCAGTTTTAGATGCAGGAAGCGGTTCTAAGAACCCTGCTAGACAGACGCAAGGATTGTAGGGTATGGGTAAAAACCGGACATCAAACTCTGCATACCGGAACTTGTAGTGTCCGGTTTGGGGTTGTCCTGTCTGGGAGTGTCCTGTCTGGGGAGGGGCTGCCTGTGACAGCTGTCACCAAGGAGGAGGAGGCAAGAATAAAGCCTCCCTGTATGGTCCGGTCATGCAGCAGAAACCAGAACGGTCCGGACCACATCGGGAGGCTGTCATCTCCCCTTCCCCGTGTCCCTGGTGAAAGCTATTACAGGTACCACCCCGGACAAGACACCCCCTGGATGGAACACCATTCCCGTGTCTTGTCCGGGTCCGGTTTTTACTTAATCCCAGGATTGTAAGTGAGTAGCAGTGCCATTCACGAGACTCTGCACTCTGTGCTTAGCCCACTTTAGCCACAATCTATAGTTACTCATGCACAGTGTGAAAAAGGTAGTAAGATCCATCTGCAAAACGTCCTTGCATGCCATTCAGTTACTTAAGGTGTCAAAATCAGCCCTTCTATGTATATATACTACATTTATTCCCCAGTTTAAGCATTTGTTTGTTTATTTTTTGTTTTACGGTATGCCAGATCCCCTTTTTACCTTTTCAAAATTGGATTTTAACTTCTTTTTGGGTCTGGCAATATATGGATAGTTTTGTACTACTTTAGCAGAGTATAATGTTAGATGCGAAGGCAGCTGGCAACATGGCGCCATGGTTGGAGACATGACATACCTTATGAAGGTTTATGGCACGAGAGCAGCGGCAGTGAATGTGGACACTAGTAATGAGAAGTGGAGATGAAGAGGATGTATTATAGGAAATGCATAAAGACCACACATTTTACCGCATTTTGATACAGTTTCTTGGACCAAAATAATTTGATTTCAAGTCATCCTTATGGGAAATCAATTTTCGTTTAGTCCTTATTAAGTTAGCACCCCTGTTTTCCAGGATGAATTACCAGCACTAAGCAGGGGATTGCTGGAATTCCTTAATAACCCACTTTTGTTGCAGCTTGGTACCGGGGAGAATAAAGCCAGGGTTATAGTCGAACAAGTGATTTCTCGCATCACATGCCAAGTGCAACATTACATAAACTGTGGCTAATACATTTAATTAGATGATATTTCATTTTAGCAATAAGCACCCGTAATATATTGCAAACCTCATCTAGATGGTTTGGGATTTTCTTTCTGTATGTCTGCTTCAGGAACCATGCATCCAAAAATCGTTTTTATGGATTACAGGACTTGATTCCAAAATCAATAGGAATTAAAGATGTGAAAATGATCCTCGGCTGAGGCTGGAGCCAGCGGAATGTTCACACTCAGCTCCTTTTCCTCTTATATTTCTGTGTTATTAAACTCAGCACCCTTACTTAGATACAATTCCATAATCCAAAAACATTGCTGTATAACCACTCTACTTACCATCATTATCAATACATTGTATAATACAGACTTTCACTGTGTTACCTGTAGATGTCTATTTGAAGAGCATTTAGCTACACTTACAGCTGCATACTGTACCTCCAAACATTAGTGGCAGTTCAAGAGGGACACTTGGATGCATGAAAATAGGTGGAGCTTGGCCTTACTGACAAGGGGCGTGTCTTATCATTGCGGTACTCCCGCGAGGGCGTGCCACCATTTACCCCACTGTGGGGGACATGGCCAGCGCTCTGAGAGCTGCTGTCCATGCCCCCCCAGCTACTCTGTCTCACTGAATAGGCAATGTGTGCATGTGTGCAGCCTCTACACCAATAAGTAGAGCAGTGGGTAACAGGGGGGACTCCCAACTACCCCAGCCCCTCCCCACCAAGGGACACAGGACAGTCTGGGAAAACGTACTGTTCAGTCAAAATTGGGACAGTTGGGAGGTATGTAGCTGTCAGTATACAGTATTTAGGTAACCAGCATTGTACATCCAAATATTCTGTTTAATATACAGTATTAGCCAAATGTGACTTCCGTGGTATAGGACATATCAGTGCTGAAATAGAAATATTCTTCTTTATGCTACTGCAGACTGCCATATACTGCACTGTAGTTTACTCCAAATGTGTCTAGTACTGCTGGATTTATCTACTGGACACGGTCCATCCCAAGGACCTCAAGCAAAATCTCTCTCTCTCTCTCTGTTCCTTTCTTTAAAAACTGTGAACACCCCACACCCTCAACAAAGAAAGGGCCCGATTCAAACCTGTTCTCTAGGCTGTGTATACTCGCAGCCTAGTGAACAGATTATTTGATGGTCGCCGACCTTCTAATGATTTTTTTGCCAATCGCACATAAAAGCCAGTTGAAACTGTCTTTTATTATGCCTGCAGATAAAAAGATGGCGGGCGCTGCTGTCATGTGACGCCCCGTGTGCAGGGCAATGCCCAGCATTTTTATGGGAACAACGAAAAAAGTCTGGGTGTTCCCCTGAATGAATGTCTGTGTGTATGTGTACATGTGGTAGGGAGTAATTAAATAAATATATATATATATATATTGTAAGCTCCACTGGGGCAGGGACTGATGTGCAACAATAAGTGCTGCGGAATATGGCGGATATTCTAGTTGATTCGCAAGGCTTCAAATTTGCAGCCTTGCGAGTCCACCAAACCCCACCTTGCGAATGGTTGGCTGGTCACCGACCATCAAAAATGTCAGTCTTCCGAATAACTAGCATGCTAACTTTTCAGGGACCACTGTCACAGTTTTCATTAAAAGTTCAATAACATAAAACATTCAGATTTTTTCCATTTCAATAAAAAACCAATTGAAATGTGTCCATAGGTTAAAAAAAAAGATTATGCATTCTCCAAAGCAGAGGCTTCCGTCCTCAATCTCTGTGAAAACCTTCGTCAATTTATTCATTTGCCTCATACTGGCCTATGGATTTGTATTTCAGAGAGTGTGACTAACTACACATTAAATTTATTTTTCAAATAAAAAGGTTTAACATTTGATGGCGATATGACTGTAGCGAGGCTAATCCCACTCATACAGGAAAGAATTCTGCCGCAAGTAATTCAGATTGGAATGCCATTGTCACACAGTGCTCTATGCATTCCATCACAAAACTCCTTGTAGTCACAGGCAAAATCACACTGATAAAGCTTTTATAAAATAGCAAGAATACATCATAAACGGAAAAAGTACGAAGACAAATTACTGATGAAAGCTCAAGTTCTTCTGAGCCAAGATTTGAAAATGCCATTATCTGTCCTTAGCAATATGTGATCCAGGTAATGTGCATTATAAGGAATCCATACAATTCCTGGTACAGATAAAGGGTGATCAATAGATCACTGGAGATGTAATAACAATAGAGTCAGCTTTGTAGTACACAACAATAGGGTCAGCTTTGTATACAACAAACTGATATGGTCCCTTTAAACCTTTAAATGTTTTACATTCAGGAACATTTCACAAAAATAACCCAGCACCAGGTATTATGATGCTTAACGCACACTAAGGGGTGTATTCAATGCAGCCGGGGGGGGGGGGGATCGCCAAAAAAAAAGCAATCCCCCCACGCCGGCCGCTCACCCTATTCAACATACCGGGGATTCCCCCAAACAGCGAGGCTTGCGGCTAATGCAGGGAGCCCACTGCATTTAGCCACGAGCCTTGCTGTTTTTAGCGGCTGCATGCTCCGTTTCCCCCTCGCTGCAAAAACCTAGCGGGGGGAAACGGCGTGTGCAAGGGTCAGTTGAATGTTGACCCTGCGAGCTGTGACAGTGAGCAGTCAGCACTGCTCCCTGTCACAGTTTGCCGAAAGCATTGAAAACACCAAATATACTGATTATAGAAACATTATAAAACAGACAATTCAGAAACTTAAAAAGGTTATTATAATAAACTGTACAGTTAACATTGAAGCTATACATAACACAAAGGACACATCTGTATTTGTGCAACTGGCAGCCATATCTTTGCAGCCTCCAGAGCAATTTTGAAAAGGAGATACAGATTTGTAGAAGGACAACTAAAAAAAATTAGATGCTGGCTTAATAATAATAATAACTGTATGAAGTTTTTGCAAAATCATTTTAATTTTAATTGTATGTATACATATATTAGTATATATGTTATGTATATGGTCATGATGCAATCAAAACAAAAAAAGTTAATTAGCATTAATAATCAAGTAACATATTTATGCTGTTTAAAATAATATTCAATATACAAACAGCATAGTTCATTGTATCATAGTGTCCCTTTGGAAAACTTTTATATTGTAACATGCATTCTACCATATATAATTCACAAATAAATGTAATAGGCACAAAACGCATTCTAATATTAAATAAGAATAATTCATATTTGGAGGGTAAGCTTGTCCCTCCTATTTATTTAAATTATGGATTGTGTAACTGTTAGTAAAGCCCTATGGGGCTGCAAGCCATTATCTGCCATATCATAAGGGTGAAATGTACTAAGCCTTGAAAAGTGGAGAAAATGGAGAGTGATAAACCACCAACCAATCAGCTTCTACCTGTCATTTTTCAAACCCAGCCTGTGACATGGTAGGTAGGCTGGTGGTTTATCACTCTCCATCTTATCACTTTACAAGCTTAGTACATCTGGCCCTAAGTGAGCCATAGAGCCACGCTCACTTGTGGGGGAGACAACTTCGGAGTTTGAATTTATTTAAATTTACCCCTTTGTTTTAATTTAACTGTAAAATTTATACCATGAAGAAAAATTTACTATATCCCCATTCCATAGAATTGTTACATAAGAAAATGTGTTGTTTTTTGATAATGCAAAGCATAGGCTTATTATTTCCATTATACTGTTCTGTTAAATACCATATATTCTTCCATATCCTCATTTGTGCAGATAATATTACACTACAAAATCTAGCAGTCTCTGGACGTTATACTGCTAAATCCCAAGGCTTTGAGACTGATAAAATGACTTTGGCCAATTTGGTGCATTTTTTAATTAAATTTTATCATTTGAAATTGTTTTTAACGAAATTGTTATCATGATATAAATAATACGCAATTATGTTCTTTATTAGTTGTGATGTACATTAGACTAAAATATATTCTGCAAGTTTATTTGTGCCCTAAAACAGCAATGTCTGCTTGATGGAAAAGCTTTAAAGCATACTACAAAAGCCAGTTTGTTTTACAAGTTATTATGACCATAAAAACGTATACAAACCCAGTTAACGTATTTTATGTTAATCTACCACTTTCATTATTACAGTATTTTAAATTGTTACGAGTCTAAAGCTGAGGATTGTGAATCGCCTTCCACGTCTGATGAAAAAGTCTTATTTTTACTCTCCCGCAGATTTAATGCCTCATAAGAAGTGTTATCTTCCAGCCACTAAGACAAGAAAGCTGGAAAAATTGGCCCATTGCATTTTATTTGGAAAATAAAATGTTGTGTTGAAGGGGAAAAAAAAAACAATGTAACAAAACAGTGACTGTAAATTGCGGACAGTGGATATAGCAAGGATGTGAAAATATAATATATATATATATATATATATATATATATATATATGTATACATATACAAAGGTTAGATATCTCTTATTCAAAACGCTCGGAACTATACCATTTTGGATAATGGATTATTCTGTATTTTGGGAATATTTTTATACTTCAATGAGGTGTCTTGAGGATAGTGTTGGAGTGGTGCACTCTGCACCTGTCTCCATTCGCAGCAGCAGGATCAGCCCCCTTGCGCTCCACATCCCCGGCAGTGGGCGGTCTCCAGCTCCCTGCGCGCTGTGTCGGTGAAAGTGACAGCGCGCCCAGTGAGTGTGTCCAGCGCAGTGTAGAGACAGGACAGCACTAACACAGCACATCCTAAACCCTGACAGCTACAAGGTGGGGGGAGCTGTCAATCACCGCCTCAGAGATTTCCCTGCACATAGCGCTGCAGCGCTAGCCCCAGCTGCCCTCACAGACCTACAGCTACAAGTCTGCCTGCTGTGCATACTTTCCTACAAAGAGACCTCCATCACCCTCCAGCAATCCACTGCAGCTACAAGGCCAACGATAAGTACCTGCACCATACACCTGTACACCTGTGTATACCTGTCTATAACAGATATGACTGTTATCTATCTTCATGTTCTATGTACTGTTCCAGTAACCAATATGGTGGTGATGGGTGCACTGGGTGATGACTTCCTGGCGCGCCCA
The DNA here is from genome assembly GCF_055691185.1 of Crinia signifera. NCBI lineage: Eukaryota > Metazoa > Chordata > Amphibia > Anura > Myobatrachidae > Crinia > Crinia signifera. Next base: position 270,310,771 of record NC_139219.1, on the reverse strand, counting down.
CAGCCGTGGTTGGAAGCTGCCCAGAGGGATGGACTGGTGATGGCAAGTTGGCATCTTGTCTCAGTGATTTTCTTACTAAGTGCCGCCAGTGTAGTGATAAAAGAAATGAGTCCACACTGTGGCACGTATTGAGCAGAAATAAATCCCATCATTTCGGGCCTTTGTCGAGGTACAAAAATAGATTTTTCCCATTTTAGTAAATAAGCTCCTGGTCCTTAATACATTCAACAACAATGCAAAAATGTAACAACTACTGATTATTTCTAGTTTTAGTTATAACCATATTGTAAGCATTTAATAATTCTATGTTCAGGTTATCTGAATATCTACAATGTTCCCTTCATTATCAGAGCTGAAACACTCCCAAGGCCCATGAGCCAGTGAGAGGCAGGAATCCTGTCATCTGCAATCACTAAACATGCCAGACTGTCTAACATATCAATCTCCCTCTGTGGACCTTTCAGAGTTGCATGAGTGTTTAGTTAAAGAGCAATAACCCGTTGAGAATTGAACCACTGAAAATGTCTAGAGAGCAAGACTGTTAAATAATTTGCCTTGGAAGTGTGCATTCCTTCCAGCTGCTGTTGTGTCCACTGGCTACATCGGTTGCTATGCAGTATATACAGTAAGTTAAACTATAGTACATAGCCTGTAATACTTTGCAGCATATGCTATTGTTGGCTACAACAGATAATCTGGATACACATTCCAATTTACTGTAGTTAGGTAAACAGCGGATACACAACCCAATACTAAGATTCCACTAATAATTCTTATAGTATCCATGAGATATTTTCTATTATAAATAATATCTCTGTATTGTTTTTGTCATGAACCCAATTTTCATTCAAGGGGGCCAGTTTAGTTAGGGTTAGTAGCATCAAATGGATCTTTGTTCATGAGGTGCCAGCTGTGCCTGATTAACCAATAGACTGATTAGACTGCAGTCTAGAGCAGTGGTTCCCAACCTTTTTTCTCTCCCGTACCCCTTGATTAGGCTTTTCATTTATAAGTACCCCTCCTCTCAATTTGAAATATCCACAGTATTTATGAGTGGAAGTGAGCAGAATGCGTGTCCTAATATTAAGGATTAGCCTCAGGAATCAGGTCCCTCTTTGTCTGGCCGCTGGCTGTGTATTGTCTCCAGAGTTCCCGCTAATGGCTGTAAAATGAATGCTTCTTCCACCCATGTCAGTGTGGGGCAAATTTTTGCAGGTAGCTCTCAGTGGATTGCTGGTTGGAGACGCCGATGACGCTGCAGATGGAACCGGAAATGACACAACGTGGTTCGTCTCCATGTCAATGGTAGACTTCTTTTGCCATTGGGAGACTTTTTCTTCTTTCGCCATTACCAATATTATTTTCAAGTACCCCCAACTGGTCTGCAGAGTACCCCCAGGGGTACTAGTACCCCAGGTTGGGAACCACTGGTCTAGAGCACCAGGACTGGGGGGGTCTTTAGACAGTGTTATTAATTGCATGGAAAAAGCTTGACATTGAATCACAAGAGCTCACAGTAACCACTCACCGGTATTTGTTCACATAAATAACTTGAATACATTTTGTTTCGGTTAATATCAATAAGGGATGATCATTCCGATCAGTCCTGTATACAAGCATAATGCGGGTCAGGATCAGCGCTGTTTAAGAAGATGATGATAGACATGGTCAGCCCATAACTGACCGGTTATGTTAGGCACACCTTATGGGTGGGGATTATAGACACCCTTTTTGTAGAGCAGGGCACGCCTGCTTACCTGTTTGCTCAAGCCTTTCCTTAATTCCTTTAAGTATAGTTTATGAAAAAAAAATCTGTACTTCATTGTTCCTGTACTGCATTACATTCATTCTATCTATTAAGCTACTTGAGTCCTAACGGAGAAAGAGTGCTATATAAATAACATTATTATTCAAGAAGTAGCTGTACGTGAACTCAGAATACACTCATGCATTGGTTCCCAACCTCAGTCCTCAATTACCTCCAACAGTTCAGTTTTCCAGGTCTCCAGACAGAATCGCAAGTGAAATTAGCTCCACCTGTGGATCTTTTAAAATGTGTCAGTGAGTAATGAGTGCACCTGTACACCTGTAGGGTGACCTGGAAAACGTGAACTGTCATTAGTACTTGAGGACCGAGGTTGGGAACCACTGCACTAATGGATCAGTTTGTCACTACAAGATCTGGCTACTGATAGAAAATAGCAAGACAAAATGTCATGGCAGAAAATCTGATCTACTCCCAAATGACATGTCAAATTGGATTTCAATTCCTATTACAGCAATATTTTTTCAACACGGAGAACCTAACAAAAAAAATCTAGTTGCGTAGATTGTGACCCTTGCTCTTCACATGGTCTAGTTCTGCAGCATTTTGGGGGTACTCTGGTTCATTCGCTCGGATGCGTATTTGCCTCGTTGCGAGTTAAACAGATTCCGCCTTGCGAAAGGTGAATGGTGGTACGCTGGCCCACCATTCGCAAGGCGCATACGTTCCCACTGGCTGCGAATGGATGTTTTTACATAAAATTTATTCACAGCCTGAGGGGTAACACCCACAGCCTTCGATAGTCGCTGACCATCGAAGGATGTGGAACGTGCACGCAGATGTAAGGTTGCTCAGAGCAACCTTACATCTGCGTGCACATTCGGAGGGAAGTGGACGGACAGCCCACCCACCACACCCACATCATCTAATGGGAACACCCATAAAACACTGGGCCTTCCCATATGCTAATGAGCTGCACCACCACCCCCACCCCCACCCCCCCATTTGCAAGGATGAGTGCACAGTTTGTTTGCCGTGGCTGCACGCACCCAGCGCATGCACATTCGCAGAAATGCGCATGCGAAAATATCGGCCCCGTGTGAACGCACGCGGCAGTGTAAACGGACCAGAGCAAGGTCCTTTGTACATTCTAACGTACTCATAACATAGCATAGTGCTGCCGCTACAATTCCAAACACATGATTGTGTAACTTGCTTATCATATGGCATAGAGCTACAGCAAACATTAATTTCCTATTAAAGGATAATCTGATATCAGCAGCCCATAAGTATTGCAGTATCGGGCACAAGACATTACCGCTATTCCTACAATAAAGAGTTTGCTGATGGCTTGTATTCATTTACTTGTATAGATAGCAAAGCAATGCTCTGTTGACTTTGTCATTAATTGACACAAACACATTGGTACATGGCAAAAGCTAATGGGATTTTCATACACTTCACTGGGCAAACAACGTGTTATATAAAATAGAAGCCATTAGTTCGCAATAATAATGCTCTTAAAAGCTTGGGATTTTTTCAATGCAATATTATTTTTTAGGTACATGTTCACCATTCATTTCTTATCACTTCTACTTTATACTAGCTAAGCCCGCTAGAAGCAAAAGCTTAAAAAGCTAGTCTGCTACCTTGTGATTGCCTCTGTGTTTCTGTATGTGTTATTGCCTCTGTGTTTCTGTATGTGTGATTGTCTCTGTGTTTCTGTATGTGTGAAAGAGAAAGAGAGGTAGTTATACTCGCTGCCAGCAGATGGCAGTGCTAAGGTAACACACGGACACTAGACACACATACATATGCTGTATATGATAATGCACATGAGAGACATGAGAGATGTCAACGAGGATGCTGTCAGGTGTTCATGCACAGTGGACCTCCACAAGAATTACTTGGGATTCTAGCTCTGCATTTGCAGCTCTGCAAAAATTAAAAAAAAATAATAGAAAAAGAAAACTTAAAAAAAAAAAATATTGTGCCTTAGTTCTATACTTCTGAGGAATCACCCAGCAAGGGTCTGAAATGCATTAAGCATACAGCCCTCATTCATTCCTGGAGCCCGCCAGATCCCTTTCACTGGCGAGCGCCGGCGATAGGGACTGGGACGCATGCGCGTCTCATGCGCAGGCACACCCCAGTATCACGGCAGACAGGCAGCGTCTCCCTGCCCGTCTCTGCTTCATCCGCTTCAGGGAGACGCTGCCCAGTTCGGGGGGGGGGGGGGGTCGGGACGGCGAGGGGGACCAGCGGTGACGGCGGGGGAGGTAGTGGGGACCAGCGGCAGGCTCTGTTGCCACGGGGCACGCGAGCGTCTCGTGCGCGTGTGCCCCTGGTGGTAGGGGGCTGGAGATAGAATCTCCAGCCCCTGCAAATATTAGCCGGGCTACATCTGTAGCTCTCTTTTGAACTGATATGGCTGATTGTCAACCCATAAACCATATGCTGACCCTTGTGCTACTGTAGGTCACACGCACTCACGCAATGCACCCCCACACACTAGCACAATGCACCCCTGGGATCAAAGATGCTGCTGAAGAGGATCCTGAAGGCCTTCGTGGACATAGGGGGACGAAGTAAGTATGAAAAAATGGGCGGGGGGAAGAAATACCCCCCGCCCCCCAAAAAAAGGAAATATTCTGAAAATCCACGGTTTTCTGAATATTTCGGGTATTGGAATACACTGATAAGGGATACCTGACCTGTACTATGATAGAACTTTCTCATGGAGAGCCATACAAACTCTATCTTTGGCCAATTCATTAATTTTCACTGTAGAAAGAGCTTTTTTCTTTTATACATATGCACCTTTTTCTTCTTGAGATTATGATGCACCTGCCCTACATGTTCTCAGTGCAACTAAATCTTTAATGGAAGTCCTTAATCAGGGGTTTATTTACTAAGATGGGAGTTCTAAGATGGGATGTTCCAATTATTATCTTCTAAAAGGTGTTAAATAAATAAGAAGTCGATTCTGGTTGGTTGCCCATAGCAACAGTCCATCTGAAATAGAACTCCCATTTTAGTAAATAATCCACGCATTATCTTCAAAGTACAGTATGGACCAAAGAACTACAGTATCTGTACAAAGTATTGGGAATTTAGAGATTCCGGTCTATAAAGTAGAATTTGAACAATACAAGGCTTTTGGGTGTTAATCTTCATCCTCCGACATCTCAGTTACTACATTTCAAGACCATAAATGAAAATGTTCTGAAACTGCTGGGCTAATTATTTCCATACAGTTAAGTGACCTAGAAAAAGATTGGTTAAAAAAAATCTTCAGAAGTTCGAATTACTGGCAATTAATCAAGATTTAGATGTGGGAAATAAAAGTGGAAAACTTACACAAGCATAAAAATTGCCAGTACTAGTCATTATTATTTCTGCACATCCATTATTTAGAGTATTGCTAAATACTCTAAATAGAGATAGACCTCCTAGGTAAGTATTGGGAAATGTATACGGTGTATGACATATTTCCATGTCAAGTTCCATAGAAACACAATCATATATACATGGGTCATTCAATGAGTAAGGTAACCGATCTCTCACATCTGTAATGTTCTCTATTCCATTCTAATTACCCACCAGTCCAGAGCAGGCCACTGCTTTCCTTCATGGCCAACAGACTCATATCATACTGTCCCAACCTCAGCTGTATGATAGAGGGGGGGGGGGGGCAGAAACATGAACACATATTGAGATGCCTGGTGTAATCCGATTCTTGTGTCTAAAGGGTACATCAGCAGCTGAATTTATCACCAACTTTTCGAGGTGTACGGTGATAGTCATGTACGATGAACCATGTCATGGAAAAGGTTTGGGTTTGTTGCACTGCAACCCTTTTCCATGACATGACGCACCTGAACAATGGGCGCCCAACGAATCGACCATTTTAACAATTTAGTAAGTGTTGCGTGAACGATGTGTGTGTACACACTTACCAATCCACAGCCCAACAGGACTGGCCACAGGAACGGGTAGCACATGGGTAGGTACAGCTGGAGCCAGCCTCAGCCAGCCCGCCAGCACAACATATCCATAGCGCTGGTGGGGGGCATGGCCTCTGGACGGGGACGAAAGGGGCTGTTCGCATGTCCCATTGTCGAGAATGGTGTGCACAAGTGTCTTGTGCTCTTGCCCCCCCCTTTCTGGTGGGGGGCAAGAGCAGGCTAGCAGGGGATGACGGATGGCGATTCGATCACTAGGAGTATTTCTAATGATAGCAGCTCAATCTGTAGGCAGCCAGTAAACACATGCAGATGTAACAATATACAGTATCTGCAAGTTATATCTATATCTGTTGAGCTGCAGGATCAACATAATATGTCTGTGAATGACATAGTTCATTCACACGTACACATGAGCCAACAGCCGAGACAATATTTTGTTCCTCGGCTGAACAAATGTTATATAGCATAGTGTATGCTTACAGGAATGATCATTCTATAGCTCTTGGCTACCCAGCTGTGTGTTTTTTTTCTACAAGTGATTGTCAATTGCCAGGAGTTCAAAAGAGAGCTACTGTATGCTTAACGGGTTTGAGACCCTTCCTCAGTCCATCATCAGAAGCATAGTATTACGACACAAGAAAACAATTTCTTTTTTTCTATTATTATTATTACTAGTTAAAAGCCCGTCAAAATGAAGGTTTCTGCAATGTACTTTCACTTTGAGCTGTGACAGTTTTTACTTTCACTTTGAGCTGTGATGCCTTAACTTTGAGTAAATTGGTCTGTTGAGTGGCCTCTAGTGGTCAGTGGCAGTACTTCACCTCATAGAGGTGAGTAGTAGATAGCTCTATATATAGTTATAGGGTGAATAGGGAGGCAGCACTCACTCGGATTTGTTTTTGGTTGAATAAAGCAATACAATTGACCTCTCTGGTAATTCTTAGAGTGAATTCTGCAAGTGCTTGAAAATTGTCTCTGCTCAGACCACATATGCTGCAGATTTGTTTATTTTACTAGCAATGCAAATATCAATACTTCTGTATAATGACGTTCCTACGGTATGGCTTACAAATTAGCTGCAATTGTGTGACAGCCTAAAACTACACATTTCGCATGTCAAGTCAAAATGAACTATAATTGGTAGAAAGAAACCAAACTGCTATGTAAGGTGTCACAGAGCTTTTGCAGAAAACAAAAAATAACCAGAATTTAACATCACATCAGAGCTGGAATTAGCCGCTGCTGCCAGTAATGTGTTTGCTCAACTCAGATTCCTTTTGCGCACAGTAAGTAATCTTACTGTATATACAAAAATATTTCCTATAATTTTTAATTAATTGAGTGTTGGGATTAGCTCAGTTTAATCAATATGGAAGTAGACAGTGCTTTCATCTGACTGTATTTGCAATTGTAGACCTAAATAGAGTTTATTTAGATTCTAATGCTCAAAGATGAATTTTTAACATATCATTTCAGATTTATCACCTCTACCTATTTATCAAGCCTGCAAGCCTATTTCAGGGGGTCTTAAAAGAGGACGAGGCCCATGTGCAGTATCCTTGTCCAGGCTCCCTTGTCCAGGCTCCCATTCCTTGTTTTCTTGCATGAATATGTATATATGCTTTTTCAAACTAAAATACAATTTTTTTGGTGAGTTCTTTTGCCCTTCTTTAGTAGGACTTCTGGATATGCATGTATGGACACAATGATTTTTTGTAGTCTTTAAAGGCACCCCACTAGTTACACCAGGCAATTAGTGTGAGTGCAGGATTGTGTGGATGACTTTGGACTGAGGCTAGAGCGAAACAGAATCTGGGTTCTTTAATTAATTTGAATTGCATAAACAGCTTTAACAATAACTGTAGGCAGCGTAGGAGGCCTGAAGGCATGAGTGTAGAAGAAAAACAGATTAGCAGCGCTGGGGTGGTTTAAACAATTAACAACAAGTGAATCAATTAATAGCAAATAGTAACAAATTTAATGGCACATAAAAAATACATTTATCCGGATATGAAATTATATCATAAAAAAATGGTAGTTTAAAAAGCAAAACTTGATAAAAGTGGATTTGGGTGTATCATATAACCTGCATTAGACGATTCAGAGTCCCGTGGAGAAGTCCAAGTGTAAACCACAATGATGGGAATAGCCGCTGGAGGTGGATTTAAAGATGAAGTCCTTCTTTGAATTAGGGCAAGGTTTACCCACGGAAGGTACGACCTCAACGATTGAAGCGGTGAAAATTGTAAATCCCGAATGGTGGTGGTACTTTCTCCTTGGTATAGTAAACTCTGGTCTAGAATGTTCAGCAGGCAGGTAATGGGCAAGAATCCACTGGGCACCTGGTGCCCAGTGGATTCTTGCCCATTACCTGCCTGCTGAACATTCGAGACCAGAGTTTACTATACCAAGGAGAAAGTACCACCACCATTCGGGATTTACAATTTTCACCGCTTCAATCGTTGAGGTCGTACCTTCCGTGGGTAAACCTTGCCCTAATTCAAAGAAGGACTTCATCTTTAAATCCACCTCCAGCGGCTATTCCCATCATTGTGGTTTACACTTGGACTTCTCCACGGGACTCTGAATCGTCTAATGCAGGTTATATGATACACCCAAATCCACTTTTATCAAGTTTTGCTTTTTAAACTACCATTTTTTTATGATATAATTTCATATCCGGATAAATGTATTTTTTATGTGCCATTAAATTTGTTACTATTTGCTATTAATTGATTCACTTGTTGTTAATTGTTTAAACCACCCCAGCGCTGCTAATCTGTTTTTCTACTGTGCAATTTTCTAAGGGAACTGACTACTCCCTATATAGCAGCTGCTGAATCTTTTGAGAGAACAGCTGGTGGAAAGCGCTCCCAATCAACTCAGGTTGATTTTTCCTCCTCTTTATGAGTGTAGAAGAAGTCTTTGGATGACTGGAATCAGGAGGACTCAGATAAGTATTATAACTTCAAACAATATTTGGCCCAGGGCGGTGTAGACCATCGATGGTGAAGGATTTATGGAACACTGCAGGTAAGTATGTAGCTCTAGCTGTTACCACTAACACAGACACAGTGGCTGGTAATTGAGATGGTACTGGAGTAAGAGCAGGTAACAATGGAAGTAAGCAGTGAAGGCAGGAAGAGTGATAAATGATCAATGGTAATACAGTAAACAATAAAGTTATAATGGACTTGGCTGAACCAAGGCAATTTCCCAGTTTCGACACTAGAGGGAGTCAGTCTGCAGCAAGGTGGTAAGCTGTAGATGCTGTGGCAAGCACCAGGAGGTAACAGAAGACGCTGTTACTATACGAACATCATTGCACTGACTGTGTGCCTGGGCCAGCTTTAGCAGATTCATAGGCAGAGAGTGCAGGGGATTGGCTGTAACAGAATGATGTCAGAATGACCAGTTCAGAATTGGCTGAGGAAATCATGTGAATGAAACCAACATGGCTGCACCCATGCTGGAGACTGGAGGGAAGCTTGGCGTCCATGTGGAAAAGACTGAGGCCTGTATCAGAGTGGAAGCCCAGTGCTGGATGCTGTGGAGGACCAGGCTGCAGATGCGTTTCAGCAGCACCCGCATTGATGACATCGTGAAAGTCACTAGTCTCACACACTCGGCGCCGGCCAGTATGGGGAGTTTGCGTTTTTTTTTTGTGATGTTGTTGAGTAGATGGGCCAAGTGGTTCTTATCTGCCGTCAAATTCTATGTTTCTATGTTTCTATGACTCCGGAGCGCTGCAACGTGAGAATGGATGACAGTCTCTAAACAAGCCTAGAGAACCACCTAGATTGTAAGTAAGTGTTTATCAGGCCTTGGATCATGACACTATGTAAAGTGCCTGTGTACAAAAGGAAACCCAACAGATCAGCTAATAAAATTATTAATAGTAATAATAATAATTTGACTGATATAGTGTAAAGCCATTGACTGAATTGCTGCTGGTGGGTGCCCTCTAGAAGAGGATGCCCTCTAGAAGATGGTGCACGTTAAACAATTGAATTTTCCCCAATAAACACAATAAAAAGAGTTAGCTTTGCAAGAGATACAGGAAGTCATGGAAATACTATAAAGGATGTGACAGCAAGAATGTTTCTTCCTCTCTGCATTGGATCCAGGTGAGGCAGCTACTGTATTAAGGCTATGTGGTAAGTCGCTGCTTACAACTACCGGCCAGTATGGGGAGTTTGCGTTTTTGCGATGTTGTTAAATTCCATTGGAAAGATTGTAGAGATTTTGGGTGGAACTATTTGATGAATACTATTATTAATCCTCGGACAATCCCTAAATCAGACATGTCTGAGAGCCAAGATGCAGCAACCCCCATTAGTTTAATCACTAATGAAGGCCATTGGCTAATTGGACATTGTGTGCTGATTATGATCAGTAAGGATGTGGTACATAAATAATCAAACCAACTGACCGCCTTTTGCATGCACATGGCCAGTTTTAGTTTGAAATGACAATTCCATAACTAATTTACTGGTATTGATCAAACATCACATAAGCGCTCCAGTGCAGATGAGCTTTAATCACTAGCACAGATATGATCTGATAGTTAATATGTAGTGTCTATACAGGCAGGGTACTTATCAGGATTGATGAAGGATCTGATTGTACTTTAAGATTGAAATATAATTACTTGGAGATTAGATCCTCCAGCTTGTTTTATTGCAAAGATTCCAAACAACAATTTGTCACTTTACCTGTATCACTATATTGCTGTACTTATCACTTCAAGCTTTCTTAAACAGCAAATTAACTTAGCATCTTGGATCAGTTGCAAGCATGTATCTTTATTTCCTTTGCATCCAAGCTATTGATCTCTGTTTTCTATTCAGTTCCAACTAAAAGAAGCTGACTTCAGTACCCTTCATTAGATCTAAGGACAGGGAGCCTGCGGTACTTGGAGAAAACTTTTATAATTTAATCTCCACTTTTTTCCATATGATCATTTGTTGTATAAAGAAGTAACACGGAATGTATCTAAGTGAATATACTCATATGGGGGTAAAGGTAATAGCCTACAATCTGCAGGAATCAGCATGTTTCCAGTGAGTCTGTCTGATGATTTCAAATGTCAATCATTTACAAGGCAAAATCAACCTGCCTGCAAGTTGCTGTCTATCACATTTACAAGTACTATATGTGTTCCTTATGGTAAAACAACACTATATATTATTAATTGATTATTATAATAGTCAAATATTACCATCGTAAAATGAGATTACCATGCACATTTAGCAACATTATTATAACTAAAATAAGTGAACTACAGTATTCTCTTTTCACATTATAGAAAACCAAGGGCTGTTTAAGCAAGAGGTGACATAAACCATAGAAGGGATCTGACTTGCTGGCACTTTAAGTAGTAAGTTGCTAGGGTGCTCTGACAAGGATAGGATAGCCAATTAGGGATCAGGGGAGGAGTTATTATGTGCTTGGAATAGGCAGGAAGATAGGTGATCTTCCTCTTTGGATCAGCTTTCCCCACCCGCCCATCCTTATTTTTCTATTTCTTGGCAGTAAAGAACGGTCCTTGTTTATATGGAAAACCTATGTAGATAGTGGGGTGCGCTCTCCCGACATCAATATGTCATTAGCCCATGCCCCTGGACAAGGGATGGGATGCACCATCTGCACGGGTGGGTTGCGATGGGAGAGTTGAACACCAACGATGTTTGAATGGTGTGGTTGATCTTTCCCCCTCTTTTCTATGACCGTTCTTTAGTGCCGCCACCATTTATAGTCAGATATAGCTGTCAATAAATAAATTTGACATTCTATTTGAAACGCCAAACATAACGTGTCTGTCTCGTTATTTTAGTGATAAGTTTATGGTTAATGTTTAAATAAGTTTGTTTAAACTGTAAGCATAAAGGTAACCGATGGTAAGTTTATTAAGTGTCACCTAAATGAACTGAAGAGCAGTAGGGGAAGAAATTGTAAAATAAAGATCATATTTCTTTTTAGAAAATACCAGAAGGAGCCCTGTGATAAAAGCATTATCTTTGAGATAGTGTCATTACTCTTTCCCTAAGGTTCCTTGGCTTTACCTCTGCTCCAACATGTAAAACAGAGACAGGAGTTTGCTCTCATGATCAGCCATGCATGTCCCATAAGACCACAGGCTCAATCCCTGTAGAAAAAAGACTAACATGCCCCTGGTCCATTGATCGGTGACCCAGTGAGCTACTCCATGACTCCAGTTATCTGATCACTGAATTTCTAATCTTGACCCCTGTCATCTGATGATAAGGTCACAATGCTGGAATCCACGATAAGATGACTGGTCACTGATCACCTGGTATGTCCAAGGGGGAAGAGGGGTACCGAGCGACACATGTTCGAAGACACTTCCTCTCCCTGCATGCAATAATTGACACATCCCTGTGATTTATTCAATTATTGCATGGCAGTGGCTTATGAGTGGAATAGGTCCCCACAAGGGTATATATTCACAATTCATAGAAAAACTATATTTAAAAAAATTAAATGGGCCTATTTATTAATCTCCAAAAAGGCCTAATTCAGGTGAAAATGACTATGTTGATATATAGAGGTTCAAAGCCGGCACTCCCATGCTGGAGACAAACAATGTATGCCTGGTGCCTTACAAAATTACCCTGCCGGATAACATGGAGATAGATATGTAGATGGATGGGCGGCACTCCAAGGCTGTAATAAATGGATAGCAAGCACACAGCTTGTTACATCAATGTTTCAAACTTTATCTTTTTCTTCATGATGTACAGTACATAAAGTTTGCAATGTTGATTTAACAAGCTATGTGCTTGCTATCCGTTTATTACAGTCTTATTACAGCCTTGGAGTGCCACCTGCATATATCTATATAGATCTATATAGATCAATATTTTTTCTTGCTTTTTTTACATATACATGTGTACAGAGAGTACCACAGCTGCACGAAAGATCTTCACTTCACAAATATCCCATCTCTCCAACAGATGGGAGGTTAAAAGTGCAACGATTAAAAGTTGAATATTTAAAATCCTCATTCTCAACAAAATAACTTCATTTCAATTATCAACACAGCTTTCTTTTTTTTTCTTTGATCCATTACATGTATAACAACCAGTTAAAAAACAAATGTATCCTGAAGTCCATTACTATAACCCATCTGCATTAGTGGCCTGGTTGCGCAGGCTGAAAGAGCAGGCGTCACATTATGTCATTTTAGGAGGTTAACAGCTGGTGGATATTTTTGAAGATAGATTCCAAAATGTGCAGAGTGCAAAACAAGTTCTTTTAATACGGATACTGTCAGAGCTGCAGCAAGAGAGGTAAAGCAGTATTCCCACTGTCAGAGCGCTGGTAGGACATCTGCCCTTCCAGTGACAATGCTGTTGTTGCAGGCTGCACATACAATATGGCTATTGTAATGAAGTAGATCAGCTAAGCAGGAACGCTGGTATGTTTGTTGAACCTCATCTAGAAACGGTGTCAGAGAGACATGTTCTTATTGGATTATGTACAAGATATCCCTGAGTTTCAATCTTGTAAAAAGAGGAGAGCCAAATACTGAAAAAAAAACCTACAACAGCATTAGGTAATTGAACAGTCACTCTAGAGTCGGACACGGTGCTGACAGCAAATCAGATTTATAGGCACAGAATATAATCTATATTTGTACATTTAAGAGTATGGAGCATATGTATTAAGTTTGTTTTATGGGAAAATCTCTTCAAACTGTCTCTTATGATAAAAGCTACCAGGTGAGAGGGTGTCTGCTGGTCTTCTCGACCACCTAGCCCCAGGAGCCTCCTGTTGTTAAAATCTGCATGAGTTCCAGGCTCCTCCTCCCTGCACCCGGAAGGTGAAGCCTGTCAGTGGAATAGATGTATGAAGCAGTGATGAGGGAGGAAAAGTGAGCCGGAGCAGAAATGGCCCATGGCAACCAATCAGCTGCTCTGTATAATTTTATATTATGTAAATTATAAGAGGAGAAGTGAGCCAGAGGAGAAGTGGCCCATGGCAACCAATCAGCACTGAAGGAACATCTCTAATTTGCATAATATAAAATTATACAGAGCAGCTGATTGGTTGCCATGGGCCACTTCTCCTCTGGCTCACTTCTCCTCCCTTATCACTGCTTGAATTGGTTCAGTGTGTATGCACTACTGTAGATAATTCATTCTGTAACTCATGGGGAATTCAAGGAAAATTATTATTGGTATTGTTACAGTAGCTGCCTTTATGGCATAGTGTATACGGAGCTTTAGTGATGTTTGACTAGTATGGTCATTGTAATCAACAACATACTGTATGTAGGGGTGCCGGACGCGGTCCCGATAGTCGGGATCCAGACAGGCATCCACCGACGTTGGGATCCCGACTGTCAAAACACAGACAGCCGGGTTTCCGACGGCCGTCGGCTATTTTCCCTCGTGGGGGTCCACGACCCCCACAGAGGGAGAATAGAATAGGTGGCTCGCATAGCGAGCCACCGTGCCCGCAGCATGGCGAGCGCAGCAAGCTCGTAAGGGGCTTTGTTGCGCTCGCCCTGCTGTCTGGGTCCGGCAAGTCAGGATCCCGATGTCGGACCCCTATACCACACCCGTATGTAGACTGCCCTAAGCCAACTAATTAGGAATGAGCCAATAGACAAGGACTTTATAAATCAGTACCAATCAATTCTTCCCAGACAGGCCTATGCTTATAAAATAACACATATCACTGCTTAGTGTCAGAGGAAAGCCATAGTCTTAAACATTACTAGGATTCAACAGTATGTAATAATAAAACATATTGTACAGATAGCAAATTAATCACATCATACTGTTTGTCCTAGTTGCATTGCGATTAAGACATCTTTTTTACAACATTCTCACCTGACATGGCATAACAAGGGAGGCTGTTCGGCATGACTACAGCTAAGATGTATGAGGACATATGTAAATTGTAGACATCATTTAGAAATGCATCTGTGCAGCTCCATCCTAAGAGTAGCACAGTCCCCTAGACAAAGCAATTGAGTGGGGGACTCTACCCATCTTCCATTGGTGGCTGTGATGCCCAGTGGATGGTTACTTGCTGGTAATTATATCATGGTACAAACCTCAAGCGAGCACTGAAGGATGTGAACGTGGAGGCTTGTTATTGACACAGCTGTTCAATCCATTGGAGTGCCTATCAGTATTGCTGTCAAGCAGGGAAGGGGTTATTAGCCACAAACCATGAGAATCTTGAGTTGCCTGGGAAACTTCCCATTAAATCCAATTGATGAGTTAGCCCTGTATCTGTTTATGTTTATACAAAAACGTAACTCTTAATATGACACTGAGGAACTTGCCACAAACCAAAAAAAAAGCATCTGTAATGTACAAAATAAATGCATAGTGTGACCATTAAAAATTATTTCAGTATCTTGAATGTCTTAATCCGGTGAGAAAATAGGTAACCATCAAAATATACTGACAACCAAGTGTAATGAATGACCATACAAGAAGCCAAACAATGTCCTACCAGCAAAAGGCACTGGGGCATCCTTGTCCAACGCAACCAGAGGGGGGTCCAGAATGACTGTGTCGTTATTTTCAGTGATGACTCCATGATATGAGGTCTCAATCCATGGCTTGTGCTTATTCACTAAAACAAATAAAAAGAGATAATAAACCTTTTGATCACTTTCAACATCGCATTTATATCACTACACAGACATCTGTTCATGGATGTTACGGATGGCAGGTAATCATGGATGAGACATTAACTGCTAACGGGATATACTTGCAGCATTTTAGTGTTGGCTTAATATTGATTTAGTACTTTTATTCTTCCAATCTGTTTTTATTGAAGCAAGATAGAACAAATAATAAAAAAAGACGCGTACGATATACAGTAGTAACAATAAATATCAAATGTCGATCTTCCAGAGAAGTCACACCACATAAGAAAGAACATTAAATAGTTACAGGATGAGGTTCCTAATGTACAGTATAACAAGATATGCATAATACATGTTTAACAATAAAATAATTGGTTAATAGAATACAGTGGGGCAGATGTATTAAGCCTGGTAAAGTGACAAAGTGGTGATAAAGTGGAAGGTGATAACACACCAGCCAATCGACTGTTTGAAAAATTAATGTACAGCGAGAGCACCTCTCGCTCTTGCAGGGGATGGCGGAAGATTTGACAGCCGCCATCCCTCGCCAGCCGCCGTAAGGGGATGCGCGCGCACGAGATGCTCGCGCATCGCCTTACAACGGGGCTCCCCCCCGGGTCCCCGCCGCCTCGCCGAGGTTCGCCCGGGGTCCCCGCTGCCTTGCCGCCCCCCCCCCCCCCCCTAACCCTGTCCGTCTCCCTGAAGCGGAGACGGACAGGGTTCCTGTCCTCCCGACGGGAAAATGAGACGCGCGTGCGTGTGAGACGCACGCACGCCTCAGTCAGATGGGGCGCCTCTCCGCCAGATGCTGGCGCAGCGCCAGCAACAGTGAGAGGTGCTCCATCTGTAAGGAGATGATTGGCTGGTGTATTAGCACCTTCTTCTTTATCACTGCTTTATTATCACTTTACCAGACTTAATATATCTGCCCCAGTATGTGCTATTTGTTTCCTGTGCCATAGATAGCTTATAGCATATTCTACTCTACTTTGTAAGGCAATTGGGAGATCACCATCAAGTGCTCTGAACACATTGTATTGGAGGGGGGAAGAAGGGAATCGTTCTCAGCATAAAGATCTAAATGACCTCGTTCAACTGTCAAGACACCCCTGGACGGGACACCCCGGACCGGACACTACATGCTCCGGAATGCAGATTTTGATGTCCGGTCCAGCAGTCCGGGTCCGGTTTTTACATAGTCCCCTACTATGCTCCATTCAAAATAGGAAGTTCAGTGCTACCCTGAAAAATATTTTTTTTACTGTACTTAGTTTCTTTTTAAAAATATCAATTTTCAGGTCGCTTAGCTAAAATTAAAGTATGATGTTAATATTTAAATGTGTAACGTCTATATTGTTTTAAGGTGTATTTCATAACTATTTGTTAAGGAGAGTGTTCCAGATTAGTATATAAAACACATTCCAATGACCTTTTTCTTTCAGCGTGGCTGTAAAAATGGCTACTGCACTGTATACTACATTAGATCCCAGACAGGCCTTAAGCAACTGATACGGTAGAAGTCTTTTTTTCAAATCACACAACCTTAAACCACCTGCACCTTAGGGTGGAAATCTCACTAGCTTTGAATGTACGGTAAATCAAATTGTATATCACTGGCAGAGAACTGACGGCCTTTAATAAGTAGGGAATAGTGTCTATTCCTTGTGTTTCTTTCCCAGAGCCTGAGATTGAGCCATATTTACTCGCACATCGATCTCAGAAGTGAAACTCAAGATGTACAAGAATGTTTTCATTTTTATTCTGTCCTTTATTCTCCTGAAATCTAGAGAGATTTGAAGGAGCACTTTTTGAGAAGAACATTATAACTGTTCAGCAAAAAATCCAATAACATAATATAAAGAGTAAACTAGCATGCCTACAGACTGAAATCACAAGAATAATACTAAATTATTATATAGTGGCATTTATTTCAGCTGGCAAATGCCAAACAAACACTTCACACGTACGTAAGATCCCAGGGAAAAAAAAAGACGTGTCATCATATCACAAAAGCAAAACAATCTCTTCACGATAAGTGGTGTTTATAGTTCAATTCTGGCAGCAGAATATGATCTTAGCAAGCAGGGAACTTTAGCACTACCTTACTAAATGCTCGCTGTGTGTAGTTTAACGTACAATTGCTAAGAGTTTGGAGAATTTGTGTAGAAATTGTACCTGTCCCCTGCAGTGGCGTAAGTTCGTCCCAGTTGCCCGGAGGCAGGATAAATATTGGTGCCCCCCAACGAACACACATCATCTTATATAAATATATGAATGCATGTATGTATGTTATGGATATTATGTTTAGAATAATGAGAGTGTGACATCTATGGTCCTGCTGGGAGGAGGAGTCAAGCCACAGAAGCGATATCAACAGCTTTCAATTAACTGATTCAAACTTACAGGAGAGGATAGGTGCCCCCTTAGGAGCAGGAGCTCGGCGGCAGATGACTCCATTGCCTCCCAGAGTTCTGCCACTGGTCCCCTGATATTGTACAAAATACGCCATTGGGCTACTGGATTAATGTCTTATAAGTCTTTTTGCTGCAAATTGCAGGGATTTGGCATGTGCCTTAGGGATTTATCAAGGGCTCTTATTGAAAACTGTGTCCCAGGATGAGTAAAATGTAAAGTGATAGCTAACACTAGTATTATGCTTCCGTGCTTGTACCTAGAATTTCTAATCCCTGTGTGTCTTCCTAATGCACATAACTATTTGCTTTATGCATGTGCAACCTACAAATATCTAGTACAATCTATCTAATGGGCTAAACTGTACACATCTGTGTGGTTGATGTATCAAGTATTGACAAGAGGGCAGAAGTGGAGAAACGGAGTAATTGTCCATAACAGCCAATAATCTTTGAGCATTTCTCAAATATATTCTAACAAATGAATGAAGCTGATCACTTAATCTTATCGAAATAATAACATGCCTGGTTCTTAATTAGTTCCCTATCTCCATTCCCCACCCAAATCCGCTTCCCCTGACACTTTCTCAACACCTCTCTCTTAGTCTCCCCCTTTTCTCTCTCTTTTCCACCACATTTTCTATTTATCTTTACTCCTAAAATCCCCTACTCTCACACTCTGGAGGTTATACTGGTTGGTGCGTAACTTTCCGAATTCTTTCGGAGTGGACCGCACGCCACGCTGTGCGGACATTGTAAGAAGAAACGCCCACAGGTCCTCCGCATTCGGACGGACTCGCTCTCTAAGAAGAGGGTGTGTTTACGGACAACATCCAAACCGTGCGTGTGCGGTGGCCACACAAAGATTCTGCACGGTCTTACAGAATCGGACGGGAACCTGGCCATACGCACCAATGCGGTGTATTAAACTCATGACTGTTATCTGAACTCATAAATCTGTCACATGACACACTTATGCAATTAGGCAACCTCATGTAAAAGTGACATGTATATTTATATTAGTGATACCAAGTTCTGTCCATTGCTTGCAGTGTAAATGTGTCTAAAAAATGCAGCCGTGATTTCAGCATATATTTGTGTGTTTTGTAATGGTCCATTTAGGCTGCAATGGTTCCAATTGAAGCAATGAAAAGAGTGTAATTAATGAGTAATGAGTAGAGGAGTGGATTGTATTGTGTTCAGCGGACAGTGGTTCAGGTGCGGCCGTACTAATTGGGCGATCCGAATGCCTAGCGCATGACTGAGTGGTGTCCGCAAAGTAATACTTGCTTATGAAGACCGCATATTTCCTGGCTGTTGGTTTGTTTGCAGTTGGTGTTCTGTCCGAATGCACGCCTACCAGAGTTAGTGCACTCCCTTGTGTACGCCCATATTTACGCCCAGTTTAGCCCACTTTGAAACTACGCCCTTGTGTAGTTCCGAATGATGCCCATATTACGCCCATATTTCCCGAGTGAATGCGGTGCACATTTCTGTACGGTATTAGTGAGAACGAGTACGGAGACCGTGCGTGGCACATGCGCATAGCGTTGCCTACGCATGCGCAGATGGCTAAAAAACGCCATCCGAAAGAATTCGGAAAATTACGCATCAACCAGAATAAGGCCCTCTATCACAGTCTCAGAGTCTCATTCTATTACTCACTCTATCCGATTGGCCGTACACACCTGGAAGATTTCATGAAAAAGGTAATGATCTCTGTTCCAAGTCCATCAATAATATGCACAGAGACACATGCAATATCTCCACAATAAGATTTTACATGTGATGTGACCAATGGGAGTACCAATGGTACACAATTTACAGTGCAACCCATGTGTCATCCCTGTTCAGCCAGAAACCTATCGCAACTGCATCTGGCACTGGTAACAGGCAACAAGGTTCCGATCAACTGTCCTAACATTCACTTTTTTTTGTATCAGCAGTTCATTTTTCTAGATACAACTAAATGTATCCACATCGAAACTCTACGTAGATATTTTTTATACACATATTGAGCCAAATGTTGTATTATAGAGAACACCACAATTCTTCCTTTCATTAGCTGCTCTTTTACTCTATTCGACAATACTCTACATTTGCAAATTTGTGTTTACTCTCTAGAGTTTCAAATATCCCATATCTGATGCAAATCTGTTTGAACACTTGCTATAGTTATATTACAATGTTTTATTTATAAAGTACCCACATGCTCTCAATGCTGTGCGATGGGGAGATAAAAATACCTTGATTATGAAACAAGAACCTAGATCAGGTAAAACTCCTGCTTTTCTCTAGGTTACTATTTAATTATTTACTGTAGGTTGTTTTTCAAGTGCACAATAATCATTGCAATGTAAAATATATTCATTTCTGATGTTCTACAGTTTATTGGGGATTTCAAACTATTTATCTTAGGTGGGATGTACTAAAGGGAAAATGTGGCAAAATATCTAAAAACATCAGTTCCTATATACACACAGAATGCAATACAGTTGGGGGCCTGGTACCAGGGGATGCGGACATCTTTATGTGGCATTACCCAATAGGAGCTTCTTCTCGCAATTCCCCTGGAGTATGATCCAATCAGATCCCTCCCCCTCTGCACATGTGCCAGTCTGCAAATGGCCAGAAGGTCTCCCAGATCTGAATCCCCGAAATCCTTTTATGACAGAGGACAGCTCTATCAGGACAGCTGTCCTTTGAGATTTTAATAACATTTCTAAGTACATTCTGCTGTAGGTAAGGCCAATGTGTACCCGATAAGTGTCGGAATGAACCAAATCGTGAATGCAATGCTTAGTACATCCCGGCCCCTCACTGATACTTGCCCCACATAGTGCATTCTAATGAACACAGCAATCATGCTATGTATGAACGCCATTCCCAATAAGAACCAAACTATAAATCAATCCTTTTGGTTAGACTATTATGTTTTTTTTTTTTAATTTAAACTAAATTAATAAACTGGGAAAATTGGTTGTTCCCCATGACAACCCACTACTGTATCTGTCATGTCAGACCAGAGAATACAAATGACCCCATTGGCACTTCTTCTGTACTGTCTACTTGAAGTAATCCGTCTGCCTCTTTTTACCTACAGTAGGAGTATAGCAAAACACATTACACACAAGATAACAAATTACTTAAATTGCACATTGAGGAGAGTGGTGATGCCTTGTCAGCTGCCTTTGGTCAGCTCTGAGCATTAAACGGTGGTCCCGGCACATACACAGTGTCGCCACATTTGGTCTTCCAGCTCATGGTATATGTGCAGCCCCCATGCACTGACAGAAGCACAAGGCAAAGCCTTCTGGGGTAGAGTGTACCTTGAGACTAGACGAGCCTGGTGCTCCTGATTAATTCCCATCCAACCAAAAACTAAGTAAGACCAAATAAAGCATTGAAAAGTTATGTAATTTTTGTATTGGGACAATAGAATGACTACGAGCATTCATGGTTTTAAACAACATACAGTGCTCAGTTCAATTTATCTCAGAGATGCTTCCATAGCTTGGACATCAAGTAATGTATAGGAAGCCAAAGGTCACATTGCAGAATGTGAGCACCAGTTCGGTTCCGCTAAGCAATGGCATCCTCAGATACATTTAGTGATGCCCACCCACTATCAGGGCTCTCCCTCTATTATTCTGAGTTCTGCAATGAGTTACCTCAGCAGCTGACCAGTTACATTTTCCTGAGCAGCCCCCCTCACAATCAATACAATGTCACATCTTCCTCTTCGTTATCTGCAATCCATCACTATTGGGTTACTTCAGGTTATCTCTGTATGAAAAGCATTTTACATGGATTCCATCAGCTCTGTATTGAACACATTGACTTGTGACATTACTATGAACTCGTCTAAGCAGTGCTAGATGATTGGCCAAGCAGATAATAATCCTGCTGCTGAGGTCCTGAAAGGCTGTTTATTGCAGCGCCATTGCTGAAAGAGAACGAGTCAATATATAACGATAGTGAATGCACCTATGGCATTGATGTGCTATAAACAGAAGGAATATAATAAAACCCAATGAGTCTGAAAGGGACAGTGCACAATAGCCATGCAAAACGCGTTGCAGGCATTTTTAACCATTGCAGTACTGAAGGAGGAGCTGCCCATTTTTAGATTTATTAGCCAAAACTGCTGGTGAAAGCGCACTGCTGAAGAATGTGTGTACTGCTCCGCCATAAATATAATATTGTTACAATGTACAAAAATGTAATATAATGAACAGCAACTGAAAACTAAACTTGTATATATTTACAAGTTAGGGTGAAATGGGCAATTTCTACTATATAAAAGCAAAAATGTGTCCTTTTGTATGTCTTTCTATACAAATCCATAGTTTACCAGCCAAGATCGTAAAATTTTTATAAACGAGCGTATTAAAAACACGGCCAAGGCAACATAAAAAAAATTGAAATAGAAATGAATTACGGTTCATTTTAATTAATTAAAAACCACAATTTTTGTTTTATGCCCATTCCGATCACCAAGATCACTGATCACACCCACTGATACAAGCCCATCACCGAATATGCTCAGTGCGACTCTCTGAAATGAGCAAAATTCAGGGTTGCATCTACAGTATCTATCTATCAAAATATCTATCTGTATGTCTGTCTTTCTCTCTCTCTATATATATATATATTCTAATATATAATAAAAGTGAAAATGTATCTGTCCTTCTGTCTTTCTATACAAATCCACAGTTTACAAGGGAAGATCGTATCATATGCGGACTAAAACACAGCTGAGGCAACTAAAATAATTCCAAATCAAAATTAATTACGGTTCATTTTTTATTAATTAAAAACCAAATTTGTTGCTGTACGCTCATATATATGTTCCAGCATAACTCCAGAATGACTGGAGGAATTTTCACCACACTTCGTACACATTTTACTTACAATCTGAGAGCAAACACTGTGGGGGTAACACACCCCTAGGGGTGAGGCATCAGCACAGAGTATTTCAGCAGACAGCATAACTCTGGAATGGCTGGAGCAATTTACAACAAACTTGGTACACATATCAATTACAAAATGTGAACAAATACTGTGGGGTAACATGCCCCTAGCACCCCTACGGGTGGAGAAGCAGCACAGAGTATATCAGGACATTTATAATGGTGACAGGGCTGCATGTCACAGGTACAGTGATATGATGTGAGGAGGGGAAATGGAGACAGAACAAACCCACATTATCACAGTTATATAGTGGCAGTAGCAGGGTCGGTACTTGTTTCCTAGCACGGCCACACCGATTTACATCGGGGTGGTCGTGTCGGAAAAATCGGGTCGATCGCATCGCATGCGATTTGGTCGCATGCGATGCGATCGACGCGACCGACCGATTTTTGACCCGATTTTTTTTTTTTATGAAATGTAAATCGGGTCCCTGGGACCCGATTTTACATTGGATTCAGTGTAAAAATATTCCCAACCCCCCCCCAAATTTAATGGCGTACACCCCACCCCACGATAGACGCCAACCCGAAGCGTGGCGAGCGCAGCGAGCCCGCGAGGGGCGGCGGTGCGCGTCCTCCGACCTTTTCATTCCCCTACTATCCACGTCGGCGTGGAGTTGAGAATAGAATAGTGTGGCGAGCGCAGCGAGCCAGCGAGCCCGAAGCGTGGCGAGCGCAGCGAGCCCGAAGCGTGGCGAGCGCAGCGAGCCCCGCGAGGGGACGCGGATACCTTCACAGGTAAACGCGTCCCTTTGCGGACTTCACAGGTGTCCGTGTCGCCACGGACACCTGTGAAGCCCGCGAATGGACGCGTATAACTGTGAAGGTATCCGCGTCCCCTCGCGGGGCTCGCTGCGCTTCGCTTCTATTCTCAACTCCACGCCGACGTGGATAGTAGGGGAATGAAAAGGTCGGAGGACGCGCACCGCCGCCCCTCGCGGGCTCGCTGCGCTCGCCACGCTTCGGGTTGGCGTCTATCGTGGGGTGACGACGGGGACATCTATAATGTGAAATGGGTCATATTGGCCCATTTCACATTTTTCACATTTTTTTCACTATTTCAATGTAAAACATTTTTTTTACATTGAACACGATGGAAAAATCGGGGGCATCGCGTCGTGACCATTGTTAATGGTCACGACCGACGCGATGCCCCCGATATTTTACCTTTCCCGACAAGATTTCAATGTTAAAATATTTTTTAACATTGAAGCCTATGGGGAAATCGCGGGCATCGCGTCGGTCGCGTCGGGACCATTGTTAATGGTCCCGACCGACGCGATGCCCCCGATATTTTATCCTAGCCGGCCAAATGGACCTGATTTCAAAGGAAATCGGGTCCATCGGGGTAATCGTGTACCTTAACTTAAGGTACACGATTACTCCAGATTGTGGCCGTGCTAGGAAACAAGTACCGCAGGGTCTCCCAGCAGCACAAATTATATCAGGGGAAATTAACAAAACAACGGTTATTTATACTGTGTGTTCAATATTTAAATTGATTTTTGTAAACAAAAATTCTTAAAATCCCAGACAACGCTGGATACTCCAGCTAGTAGGATATAAATATCATTTAGGCATTAATGGGCCAGTGGAAACAAAATAGTAAACTTACTAAGATGGGAGATCTATTGAAGATGGGATGTTGCCCATAGCAACCAATCCGGTTTTAGCTATCATCTTCCAAAAGGTAAAAAATAAATCAGGAGCAGTAGTATCTGATTGGTTGCGATGGGCAACATCCCATCATCTATAGAACTCTCATCCCAGTAAATTTACACTAAAATTAGGAAATGTAAAATATGGCTAAGGGTCATATGTACTACCCGTCCTACCCGTTTCAGACCCGTTTTATTTCATCCACTGTTTTCTATGGGTTAAAACGGGTTCAGTGTTGTGAAGGAACAAAAACTGCATTGAAATACCATTTAAGGACAAAAACTGCACTGAAATACAGTTTAAAGACATGCGGTGTGAAAGGGGTTTTAGCTGGCAGACCCGTTTTTAGAAACGTTTTAAAATACCTGGTCAAAGCCAGTTTTGCGGTCTGAAAGCAGCACAAGATGAATGAACGGATTACCCTAGCCAGGATGTTTATCATCTCAAAAGCCATTATGCCCACCCTAGGCCCAATTCCTGCAGTTTTTATGTTCTTAATCCCCCAACTTTGAATTTTATCTTGCAAATTGATAATACAGTTCTAATTGTGAATCCTTTTGTTGTAGCTCTAATTATTTTAGCTAATTTGTTCAGTTTGGTGTTTAACTACCGGATCAGATACTCCAAACACTGAATTTTGCTTTCAATTATCCTCTACTGGCTGTAAATCTTCTAAATAAAATCCATCCTGACCTAAAGCATATCTGTTTTTCTAGTAAAAGTGCTTCAAATGAGAGAGATTTGCAATAAAGTTTAATTTCACGCTTTTTATTGCAAAATGTTTGGAACAATGAATGGTAATTACATATTTTACACTTCATTCACTGCAGACAGACCATTTGTTTTTCATAAGTCTAGCAAAAAAAATGCTTGCTGTCAGCGATACATTTCTGTTAGAAGTGTGCTTGGAATTCCCTTGTGTGTGTTACCAGACCAACTCTGAATTGTGTGTGTGTGTGTGTGTGTGTGTGTGTGTGTGTGTGTGTGTGTGTGTGTGTGTGTGTGTGTGTGTGTGTGTGTGTGTGTGTGTGTGTGTGTGTGTGTGTGTGTGTGTGTGTGGATCACTGTATTGTGCCGATTTTTTCACCAAATGTTACACACATTGGATTATGATTAAGTTTTATTTGTCATTTGTTCAGCATGTTTAATTGCAATTGTGTTGCCGTATTCTGTCTGCCCGTGTCAGTTTAAGTACTCTGCACACCTGCCTACCTGTCTGGTAACACTGGGTTTTATGAGGGATTTTACAACATAATAATGTGGTTACAAATACATTTTCCTGATGTTCTTCTTAAAGAAAACCTCTACCGGCAATATTGCTGCTACACTCGGCTAGACACACCCAATGATATGTTTAAATAATGCTCCACCTCTATGCTGCTAACACTGTAGAGGATCCTGATTCTCTCGATTTACTAAAGTGTGGGTTTATAGAAGTGGAGATAATGCCCACAGCAACCAATCAGAGTTCATGTCTCATTTATCTAGTACCTTTCAGAAGATAATGGCTAGGATCTGATTGGTTGCTATGAGCAACATACTGTATCAACTTCTATAATCCCACACTTTAGTAAATATACCACTAAGTGGTAAGTGTACTCACTCTTCCCAGTGGGAGACTAATAGGGAGGGAGAAAATACACATATTTTACTTCTTATTTCAGGCTATAGGACATGACCGGCTCTACTATAAGGCAGAGAGGCGTCGTTACTGAAATTATGCAAGGCTTTGAATTTATAAGGTGCCACAACCACACTTTCACCTGAGGTTCTGGAATTCTGGTATTGGTGTGTGGGAGGTAGTAAGGGGATATGGGTCATTGGGTTGCCCACCAATAGTTGACATGCATTAGGTTGACCACATGGCTTATGTTAACACCTGAAATATGTCAACATGCTTAAGGTTGACATGGTTAGAATGTTGACACAAGTATTACAGATGGAGTGCCTCTTGTCCTTGCCGGCGCCCGCCAGAACATCCCCTCTGGTGAGCGCCGACGGACAGGGACTCCATTAAACTGGGACATGCAAGCGTCTCCATGCACGTACGGCCCAGTCTCTCAGAAGCTGGGCAGTGGGTCCCTGCCCGTCTCCGCTTCAGGGAGACGGGCAGGGTTAGGGGTGGGGGTCGGAGCGGCAGTAGGGACTGGCTCTGGCGGCGGGGGAGGCGGGAAGCTCCATTGCCATGGGGTGCACGAGTGTCTCATGCGCATGCGCGCCCCTGGGGGAGGCTGGCAATAATTTCACCAGCCCCTGCAAAGATGGAGCGCGCTCCATCTGTAGGTTGACAATTTAAAGGTCAACATGGAAGCCATATCGGTGCACTGTGTTCGCACGCCGTGTATTCTCCCTCCACGCCCTAGTGGATGGTAGGTTATGAAATACCCCCGTTCGGCACATGTCGACTCCCCAAAAATTTGAAAAATCCATATCGACCTTTTGACTGTTGACCTAGACACTGTCGACCTAATGCCTGTGTCGACCTTCCAACCATGTCAACCATAAGCAGGGCAACCTATTTCAGGTGTTGACCTAAGCCAAGTCGGCCTTCAGTGGTCGACCCAATGCATGTCAACCTTTTGTGTGTCGACCCAATGACCGTATACCGTGGTGCAGCGACCATCAAATGATTTTGCCCCCGCACCCAAGGCTGCGAAGGATGTTTATTCTAAACAGCGTGCGTGCGAGTGGGGGTCGGGCAGCCTGGCAGGTGGAGGGTGGCCTTACATCCACACGCAATGCTGCTACATTTTCAGCATTGCGTGTGGACCAGAATAAGGTCCTTAATGTGCCCATGGCTTAAGTATATATATAGAACTAATTTCCAAGTGTGATAGATTGGCAAGTATTCTGATTTTCTTACACAATACAGTAAAACTTTAAGTTTGCAAAGAAAAATCTTAAAACTGAAACATCTGCATTTTGTAAGTCAGAAAACAATTGTTGCAAGAGTCCTTCTGCTGTTTAGTAGCAAGGTGTGTGCCGGCTTGGATAATTGGGCTACTTGTCCAGAGCAGAAAGGAAAACAACCAGACATATTAGACAGGTATCGTGCGTTGTGTCTGCCCCCACGGGATAGCCTGGCGGAGACTCAGCATTTCCCAGCTATGGATTTTCTTCCAAATATAACAAGATAAAATGGCAGATTACGCTAGCTTTGTGTTATTAGTATGACTTGGAATTTGTAGTGGAACATTATCCTAGGCCTATATCAAAATAATTTGTTTTATATGTACTAAAAAAATTATTGTTTTAGTTAATAATGGATGTGCTATATTGACAAGTGTACAACTATTGCCATGTAGGGGAGAATTTAAGGAACTGCTCCTTGTTTGTCGACTTTATACCAGTTCAGATCATCGATGTACTGCCATCAGATCTGAATAAAGACCTTAATGACCATTAATTGACATGATTTCACTAAAATAATGCGAAAAGTTATGTTTTTATTCCCCTTTTGCATTGATTTAATATCACTTGAATGTGTTAATAACTTCTCCAAGCCTTTCTTATGTGCACTTTTTTGTAACCAGATCACATTTCCCATACTTATAATGTAAAATATGATCTGAGTAGATGTACAAAAAAAAGTAAAAAAAAAAAAGATAACTGATTTAATGAGCCATTCGCAGTTTCACTGTACCGACCATGTGTACTTACACGTGCATGGCTTAATCTTTGAGATAAGCATATGCTACTGGCAACATCAACCAGGTAGCTCTCGGGTCCTGGGTACACTGCGAATCAGTGCTTTTGCACAGCTTTCTCTGACCCTAGGCACTGTGTAGAAATGAAAAAAACTTATATTCACCTACGCAGGGTCTGGTTATCGGTGCACTTGCTTCGGTGACCCCCGTTGCAGTATAGTGATGCTACTAAGGGCCAGCTCATTTTACAGCGCTGGGGGCCACAGAAGCAGGAAGCTCTAAAGACCAGCAGCACTGCAAGAACCAGTATTGGGGGGGGGGGGGGGGGGGGACTGTGGCGCATGAGTATGGTGATTAAGGGCCAGATGTATCAAGCTTCAAAAGTGATAAAATGGAGAGTGATAACAGGGCCGTAACTAGGGGGGGGGGGGGGGGGGCTGGGGGGTCACGGGCACCGGGCGCTGGAGGGGGGGGGCGCTAGTGTGCGGTCAAATGACTGCCACCCCGGGCGCTGAAACACCTAGTTTCATCCCTGGTGATAAACAGCAGCCAATTAGCTCCTAACTGTCATGCCACAGGCTGGGTTTGAAAAATAACAGGTAGGAGCTGATTGGCTCACTGTTTATTACTCTCCACATTATCACTTTTTGAAGCTTGATAAATCTGGCCCTAAAACGGCCCCTTAGGGTTCTATTCATCATCACTTACTTTATACAAATACAGGTGACAATTGTCAGGGCTATTCATATTGGTAATGCAGGAGATATAATGAATTACTCTTGCACCAGATGTAATAAATTGACAAAAATATTAATACTCCATATATTGTAACTGAGGACAAAATAATAATATATTATAAAAAAAATTTACTTGTGAAAAAGTTCTAAGCACCATATTGGAATAGATTTTGCACAAGGTGGAGGTACACATTGCCCTATGAACTATGACATATCCTGTTTGAGCAGCGAGTCATTTGCAGCATTCTGCATATTAATATTGGAGAACATGAAACCTGGAGACAGAATGCACATTAAAGCAGGTCAGGGAAACTTATTTTATTCTTTGCAAAATGAAAAGCTTTAATTATCGTCTTGTACCGGTTGAAAAATCATGACCCCGATAATGGTTTCTGCTGCTGAATTGGCTAATATACTGAAGGTGGGATGATGGTTACAATCTACAGCACTTTATAAATGCTGACGATGATTAGAAGTTTTATTTTTCATAATGATCTGGTAATGTAGTTAATAGGCCATAACTAATGATCGCTGAATGGAAATATTGCAATTTATTTAGCTCTTTTTTTAAACTACTTTCCTTTAAAACACCTTTAGAGCAAATCATGAAATCCTAATCTAAATTCTTTAGAAAGGGAATCTGAAAGCGTGGACATAATAGATGAATACTTTAAAGAGTTCTGGAAAAATACAAACTTAATCCTTGTTAGACAGCCTCATTCTTTACCTGCAGTTGTAAACCCCAGTAAACATAATGAACCCCATCAAAAGAACATAGAACAAATTAGCAACCAGCTAACTGTAGATGCCAAATCAAATCAAATAATTACGGTGCATTATTCCTGCCGATGTCTGTCATATAGCTTTTAGCTCACTTCACATACAGTATAATAGTGAGCCGGAAAAACTGTGTTATTTCAGTGATTTACAAACTGTAGGATCTAATGAAGGAATAATTACTGGTTAATCAGCACACCCCCACACCAATTTTTAAATATACTGAATATAATAGTTCTATTTATAGAGCTGGTGAATTAGGTTTATAAAGTATATAAAAAAATACAAAGAATATATTATTTTTATTAGTGTAATCATTTTTTAGAGTGAAAACTCTGGAGTAAAAAGTCTATGGCAGGTGAGGCAGTGCCTCACCTGGCTACCTGTTCTGCACATCTCAGTGACTCTCCTACAGTATATACTGCTGCACATTTGTATATGTCTATGTCCAAATGTATCCCTGGGCTCATATATTGTATGCAAATCTGGCTTTGCTACGAGCCATGGACTTCTCAGCCAATTACCTCACCGCACATAACTAGTAGGTATTTACACCAGAGACAGCTCTTCTCCTTATCTGTGATAGGCTATCCCGATGCACTTCATGGGCCCAATACAGACTGGATCCCTGGGCTGCTACGTTTTGCAGCCCAGTAATCAGGTAGCCACCTTCCCGTCAGAGTGAATGGATTTCTCCCCACCCCATCCCCCCATGTGCAGCATCCGCGTAAGCCTAGACTTAAATGGCACTGCAATGGTGGGAGATGAGTGCTGCTGCTGCTGCTGCTGACATTAGTGGCCCAATGACCAGGAGCCACCTGAGGATTTCCCTGGCACTCCCAGAAAATGCCAGGGTGCGGCCCACAAATGCCATCCGGCTGTCAATCTTATTGTGACCCGCCAGTAATGACAAGCCATCACTGGCTTTGTTTGCAGAGAGACCTCGCACATGCGCACTATGCACCATGTGATTTCACAGTCTCCCGAAAATAGCTTGGACTGCAAAATCGCTAGCACAACGGGGCCCGTTGTGCAAGCATGGAGTCATTTATTTAACAAGTGATCAGTGGCGGCTCCTACCTTTTTGGGGGAGGGGGGCTGCCTCTGGCCGCAGCCAATGTGGAGGTACCGCAATGCAGGCACCCCCTCCCCCACCTATGCCACTCTCCTCCTGTCCCCGACACCTGTCCTATGATGACAGGTGCCGTGACTGGCACATGCGCAATACAAACATATGTACTGTGCATACGGCCAGCTTCTATGGACTGCTTCGGCAACAGCCCATAGAAGAAATCTTGGTTCCGGCACCTGTACAATATAAATGACAGACACCGGGACTGCGCATGCGCAATTGACGATTTTGCACGGCAGCCCCCAGGAATGTGTCCTGGTACTATCTTGGTAAATACTATAAGTAGATAAGTAAATGATCACACCATCTTCAGATAGCATTAAACTGAGACCTGCTTATTCTGATCAGAAGAGGATTAAAAGAGGGATCCATTCATATCCTCTGCCTCCTCAGGATCACACATGTAGTGAGAATGCCCACTGAATGGACTATTTTTGCATGGTCTACTAGCCGCCACTAACCACCCAGGAGTGTCCATCACGTTTCCACCTCATAAACCAAAGGGGCACTTCAGAAATGTACGCGCATGTTCAAAGCAAAATAAAATGCCTAACTATGTGAACACGGGCACTGCATGCGGATTGCATGAGTCTCACAATCAGACCCATATGGGATAGAAGCTTGTCCTGGCAAAAAGGTTAAGCAGAGTTAGAATATCTATGCCAATAATTTAATACTATACCATCCACATGGGCTACAAGTGGGAATGTTAAAGTGTGCAAAAAGAAATAGGCATCTGTCTCGAAGCATGGCGAGGGAAGCAAGCCATCCAAGGTTATGTGAGTCACTTATAGGCGGGCCACATGTTTAGGTGTTCACATTCGCATAAAAAAAACATGAAAAATTCATGTTGATCATTTTGGCATCAATATTTTGCTTACGTTTACTGTTTTCCAGTGTTGGCCTTGTACATGCCAACCATTTGGTGCTTACCTGTTGGCTGTTGACCTAGACATTGTCAACCAATGATCCTTGCCCAGTGTTAGCTAACAGGGTCTGACAAGCCAAGCTTTTTGCTAGTATATTTACCCAAAGCACAGTTTGTGTCTGCATCAGTTAGTTACCATTGCTGCATATTCAAAGTCTCTTATATGAGACAGTTCCCTCTGACCACCGCAGCTGTAGCTGAAGTTCTCAGCAGAGGAAGCTCCTAATCTCTCCCAAGGCCAGATGCTGCTCTCCTGCAGTCAAACCCTATTATAATTCCCACCATAGCACTGCCGTAACCTTCCTTGGTAGCCTTAACTCCCATCAAAACATAGACTATTCGCAACACACCTACACATCGCATGTTATCAAATGAAATGTTATTACAGATATTCCTACCATAAATGTATTTTTACTCTATTTTATGCAGTCTTTATAAAATAAGGCCTTGAAAGTGAGAAAAAGCCTTGTGTGAGCAAGGTCACAGCGAGCAGGGGAAGTGTTAAATGGCTTACCAAAGCTTTAATAACACAATATACAGCGTTAAATCAGGCCGGTGACTTTGTGGTCAAATAGGATGATTGAGCACAGCTGCTGTTAATATATTGTAAGCCCTTTAAAAGCATTGCTTGATAAATCTTGTACCTTGTCAACACATTCAATATTCTGTGCATTAGACATTTAGTTTTCAGAACAATGTAATGACCACACAATTTACAGTAAAACAAGAGAGAAAGAGAAATGTTTTCTATCTATTTTGGATCATTTTTAAACCTCATTACAGCTGGGGAAGTGCATTTCTCTCCCAGCCATTAATTTTATCATTCTTCAATTGGGAAAAGTGAATTGGCTGAAAATTGCTGGCCTGCATGTTCCTCCATTTTCTGGCGTGAGGCTTAGCCATATAAACCTTGTACAGTAGGAGAAAATAAAGGCCTTTTATCTAAAAGAAAAGTATTACTGCCTTTTGCCATAAAGTCAAGTTGTACTACTGTGGGGGCAGGAGACTTTTCTGGTTTTCCAGCTGTTGCTGAGCAATGCAAATACAGGTTGAGTATCCCTTATCTAAATATCCATTATCCAAATTATTCAGAAAAAAAACACAGTTTCCAAAATGTATTTTTTTTTTTTGTGATTAAAAAAATCCTACTGGGAACATATGTAACTGGCACTACTGGGGACATGATATGTAACTGGCACTACTGAGGACATGATATGTAACTGGCACTACTGGGGACATCTGTGACTGGCACTACTGGGGACATGATATGTAACTGGCACTACTGAGGCCATGATATATAACTGGCACTACTGGAGACATGATATGTAACTGGCACTACTGGGGACATCTGTGACTGGCACTACTGGGGACATGATATGTAACTGGCACTACTGGGGACATGATATGTAACTGGCACTACTGAGGACTGGCACTACTGGGGACATCTGTGACTGGCACTCCTGGGGACATGATATGTAACTGGCGCTACTGGGGTCATGATATGTAACTGGAAAATGATTGCTTGGCATTGAAATTCAATGTCTGATATAATACACAAATTTTGTTTCATGTTTTAAAACCTTGTTTAATGCACAAATAAAAAAGATTTGTGTTTATCTGCATTGCGCATTTATCCTTCCTCTCACTGTGTCCCTGTGACTGGGCCATCAGCTAATCAGAACTCGCGGGCCAGCTCCTGATTTGAATCCGGCCCGTTAGTTCTGATTGGCTCACAGTCCGGCAGCCAATCAGGAGCCGACCTGCGATCTTTGATTGGCTGACAGTCCAGTCACAGGGACACAGTGAAGGGAAGGAGAGACATGCGATGCTCTCTCCACCACTCCGAAGGGAAGTGGCTGCGTCAGCAATGGTGTCAGCGGGGGCGGTGTCAGCGTAAAAAAAGTGTATGCAACAATTGATGCCCCACCCTTTTGGTAGCTCCCCCCACATCACTGTCCACTTCTGTCCCACCCACAGTTTCTGAACCTACAGTATATTCCTACAAAAATAGCACTGCAGACAACCGTGAGGTAACCAGCAACATGACCTGTATCCAACAATCACTACTATAACGCTGAATGGGCTTTCTCCTTTTGCAATTTAAAAGCTATTTCTAGACCCCACATGCATTTAAGCTTTGGCTCAACCATTTGCTGCTGCGTAAATCAAATAATTAATAGTGAACAATAGTGATTTCACATCAAAATCTGTGACATATCAATAATCTAAAAATTATATGTATAAAAATGAAGATGAAAAATAAACACAAACTGGGACTTCAGTTGATGGTGGGAAATTTGAAATCCCACATCTGCAAGATTTTCCAGGTCAATTAGAGGACTGAAAATGAGACGCGGCAAGCTTAAATAAAAATATATTTTTTTAATCGCACCTCGAGAGCAAGTCTGATTTTTGCTAAAATCTTTACTTTTCAGAAAAATCACCAAGACTTACTTTGGCTCCCCGAGGACACCCCCTTCTGAGGACTAATTGAGCAATTCGAAGTTTTCAATTGTCTTAATTACAGGAGTATGTAATTACTCACCTTCCAAAGTGTTGTCTTCCCCTCCAGCAACGGGATGCAGTCTTCTGCAGTAGCAGTGAGTATTTGAGGTGTATTGGTCTGTTGGTGTGTGTAAGTATTTGTGTGTGAGGCAGTGGCGTGTTCATAATGAGTGCTGCTTGTGCTGTCCATACAGGACCCTGAGTCCCAGGGAGGCCCACGCCGCACACGTTGCAACCATTTTTTAAATACTTACCCTCCGAAGTCCAGCAACATAGGTAGCATCGCTGGTGAAATTGCTGGAAAATGGCCGCTGTGCCACTTTTCCGGTGATCTGCATATGAGC
This sequence comes from Crinia signifera, assembly GCF_055691185.1. Lineage (NCBI taxonomy): Eukaryota > Metazoa > Chordata > Amphibia > Anura > Myobatrachidae > Crinia > Crinia signifera. The sequence goes on along the minus strand of NC_139219.1, from coordinate 270,276,291 downwards.
AATAGAGTTTGTGCACTCTAGTCTATACAATGCTGCTCTTGCGGAAATCTTTGGAAAAATGGCCACAGAGCCATTTTCTTTAAAGATCCGCACTTGCATAGTGGGGTCTGGGTGCTCTCTAGTGCTCAGACCCTGCTACCTCCCAGCAGAGAGGTGGGGGCCCGACTGGAGAAGGCGGCACATGGGTCTCCTCCTCTCTTAAAACACCACTGGTGTTAGTCATTGCATTAATGAGAGAGCGTGTGAGTGTGCTGGCCTCACTTCCTTTGCATTTGATGTCATAAAAAGGTGGTGAGGTTGCCTCTCCCTGTGCAATGTCATCCACTATCAGCCTCCTCCCCAGTGAGAAGAAGGAAGGGGGACTACCGGAAGCCACAGAGACCACTGGAGACCACTGGAGAGGTGAGTATTTTATCATTATTATTCATTCTGCACAGGTTTATCAACACCCCACAATCATTTTTATTGTGATTGGATACCACGAGTATTGCCTCGCATACCTTGTGCCAAAATTAGTTACCCCTAAAAGTCTTTTTAGGTATTAAGTAGAATACTGTACAGAAATGTTGTGCGATCCTTTTAACAAAACACTATATATACAAAAGTAAGGTATGGGACAAGTGATCACTGTGTTACAGTATATTCCAACAGAAACACATCTCCAGGTATTTATAATATTTTTCCAAGTTTTAAATTCCACCAGGTGTTTCACCCTTGTGTATGCACTTACTTTAAATATAAATAATGTACAGTATAACTCAAACAGACCTCAATTAGGTTATCCCACTAGAATCCTGATACTGAATGATGCATCTTTACCGTACATAAAAAGATAAATCAAAAAAGGATCTCACACAATATCTGGCATAACACCCTTTACAGCACAAGCATTACTATTTTTTGGGTACTCTTTACCTAGAACGGCGCCAGCGATTGAAATCGCGGTCGTCGGGGGTAAAAATCGCGGTCATCGCGGTCATCGCGGGCATCGCGGGTAAATCGGGATGGCCGCGATGCCCGCGATGACCGCGATCACCGCGATTTTCCCATAGGGAACAATGTTAAAACGGCAGATTGACCGCGATTTTACTGTTAAATGCCTCAATGGACCCGATTTGGGGCCAAATAGGCCAAATTAACCCTTAAATGTCCCCCCAAATTTTTAACGCCACCCCACGATCCACGCCAACCCGAAGCGTGGCGAGCGCAGCGAGCCCGCGAGGGGCGGCGGTACGCGTCCTCCGACCTTTTCATGCCCTACTATCCACTAGGGCGTGGTGTGAGAATATAATAGTGTGGCGAGCGCAGCGAGCCACCGAGCCCGAAGCGTGGCGAGCGCAGCGAGCCCCGCGAGGGGACGCGGATACCTTCACAGGTAGACGCGTCCCCTCGCGGGCTTCACAGGTGTCCGCCTCGCCACGGACACCTGTGAAGCCCGCGAGGGGACGCGCATAACTGTGAAGGTATCCGCGTCCGCTCGCCACGCTTCGGGCTCGGTGGCTCGCTGCGCTCGCCACACTATTATATTCTCACACCACGCCCTAGTGGATAGTAGGGCATGAAAAGGTCGGAGGACGCGTACCGCCGCCCCTCGCGGGCTCGCTGCGCTCGCCACGCTTCGGGTTGGCGTGGATCGTGGGGTGGCGTTAAAAATTTGGGGGGACATTTAAGGGTTAATGGGCTCTGTGGCCCATTTAACATTGATTCCTATGGCCAAATCGGGTGGATTGAGCCATTTAACAGTAAAATCGGGTCCATCGCGCCTTTTAACATTGATTCCTATGGGAAATCGGGAGCATCGCGTCGCGGGCATCGCGGGTACATTTATGGCCGGCCGCGACGCGACCGACACGATTTCCATGTTTAACATTGGTTTCAATGGGAAATCGCGGGCATCGCGTCGCGGCCATACATAAATGTACCCGCGATGCCCGCGACGGGCGCCGTTCTAGGTAAAGAGTACCATTTTTTGTCTATACAGACATTGGGTGGGATGCTCTAACATCCGTGGCCCCTTTCCACCTGCTACTGCATTTATACTAGTTGCACTAAAGTATGCAATTAGTAACGCAAAGGACAGCTCTTGTGATAAGAGCTGTCTTTTGCGATGTGGCACAGTCCCTGGACTTCCGTGTTGTCTGAGACTGCAGAGTATACTGGGAGGGATCCGTGACTGATCTCTCACACGGCATTGTGGAGAGAAGCCCATAGGATTCTACAGTGCTGCCCTGACAGAGGGGCTTTAGAGCATACAAAAATCTGGTAAAAACCCAGATAACACGTTTTTTTCTGCATTTTCATTTTAGAGAATCCCACCCTTGGTCACCTGTGAAGGCCCTCATACACTATTCACATTTTGGTTGATTTGACCCGATCCACAGAGAAAGCAGCCCAAATGATGTGTATGACATTCCATAAGGTCCTGTGCATGTAGGTCCAACCTCCAATTCGGACTGCCTCCCAGAAACGGGGATCAAGGTCGCATGTAATACATTGCCTGTGAAAGGACCACATGCGATCCTGCCTCCTGGAAAGGTGACTCAAGGAGGGTGGGCTTGCTATACATCCCAGTAGTGTATGGCCAGCTTAAGTACGGCAGCTCGCTCACACACCAGTTGCACTTGGTGCACAGATATGAATATGGATATTTTCTAAAAACTTTGAAAACACCTAGGAAAATAATATTATTTCTTAATCAGGTGTAAGACCTCCATTGGCATGCAAGCCTGAAATTTCCTAGGAATGGACAAATATAAGTCCTGACACTGTATTCGTAAACCGTTCTTCATGCCAAACTTGTTCAAGTTCCTGGTAACATGTTGGAGATGGATAATGTTCCCAAACCATGCTTATCAAAATTAACTACAGGAGCTCTGTGATTAGGGGGGCAGGGAAGATGAGTGCGACACCTAATCTGCATGCTCAGAAAACCACGAATGAATGAAACACGTTGGATGAATAGGACACATGACAGAAAAAATGTCTGTACAATGGGACGGACCAGGTCAGCTAAAAGGTCTACATAGTCCTTGGCAGTGGCTGAACCATGTATGGTGATAGGGGACCCAGCAGAATACATTAATATGGCTGCAAAAATCACCACTGGCCCTCCACCATGCTTCATGTATGGCACCAGACAGTCCTGATGGCAGTGTTCTCCACACAAAAACTCGTCCTGTAGTTGGAAACAGGGAGGAGGATGATTCATCCGACCAGATGGCATTCTTCCATTGCTCGGCAGTCCACAATTTTCTGAGTGTTATACCACTCTCTCCGCTATCTAGAATTCACTGGTTTGACCAGTGGTTTGGCAGCTGCAGTTCCCCCATGAATATAATATTGGCAGAGTATCTGGCAATGGTGCTTGTGGTTGTTGGATGACACAATTCAGAAGACTTATCCAGCTTAAGGTTTATTCTAAATGATATGCACACAATGTACAACGGTACTGCAGAGGTTTACTTTGGGTATGATATAACTGGTGCATGGTTTACAGTCACAGATATAATCTCATACAGGTGATATTCAGCAGATGTATGATGCAGTTGTCTACTTATCTGTTCCTTGTAGCTTATGGGGTAATGGCAGCAGCCCTGAGCGTCCAGACTGATCTACACTTGGGAAGTCTGGACCAGACTCTCTCTCCCTCTTGCCCTTCGGGGTGATTAAAGGATCCCTCCGTATACAGGACGCACCGGCAACGGGGATATGATTACACCCTCTGGAGCACTGGATGAAGGCTCTATACGCATGGGAGGACGCAGGCTCTCACTCTCTGGCATACGCGCTTCCAAGCTCAGAGGAGGAAGCCGTAACAGCAGGGGTCAGGGTATGCTGCCCTGCTATGTGGCTGTGCACGCTGTCACTCAGTGTAGTGACAGCGAATAGGGACGCTGGGGCTACCCTGTGCTAGCTACGATGGCTGCAGGATCACAAGGCAGCCTGTGGGCTCCTTACTGGTGGGGAAACTATGGAGACAGGATGCTGAGTTCTCCTTTCCAACATATAATACTTGTGGAGTCCCCTCCTCACTGTACTTGTAGAAATGTGGTGTGGGACAAGACTCAGCTCAGCAATCACTTTTGCAGCGGTTGTCTTCTAATTCTCAGTCTCAATGCAGTTCTGTCTCTGGCACTCAGTTTACACTATTGTCCACGCTAGTGTGTAGCTGATGATGAAACCCAACATGCAATCATTACCTTTCATACAGTTCCTCACAAAATCTCAAATTAAGGGGGCACCAACAATTTGCCCTCTATGAAAGCCTTTGAGCTCAGACAAGAATCACTCATGCAGCCCACACACGCACCGATTCCAGCGTGCATTGTGGGCTTAACTAGCACACACAGCATCGCATCGTATGCCTTGTGCATACGATGTGCATGCGATGCGATGCTGTGCTAAAAAAGCTAGTACAAAAAGTATGTGCAGCACATACTTTTTGTACTGTACGATGAGGTGCCGCGGGAGCGCGCACCCCATCGTACAGCATCGCACCGCCGGCATCGGCGCGTGTGTGGGCTGCATAAGGCTTTCACAGAATTGCACATCTAGTTTGCATACGCCATGGGCATGCTCTTTCCATATTTTTTACTTGCCCCCCCCCATATGACAACATACAGTAATACAATCATTTATAAAAAAAATAGCATCTGCTCAAACTCAGCTGTGTTAATATGGCTCCTAGAGTCCAACTGCTTCCTCTTCCCTGATATATATATGGTTCTTCTGCAGCTGCTACAATGCATTTCACATGTGTGGCTCTTTCACGTGATCTTTAGTGATAACCAAAATGTTGAGTTATCTATGAAAATCCTTTTAAAATTGTGGTTGCTTGTTGCTTATATGGAGTATTATCAGCTCCAGAAAAAAAAAAAATTATTTTTAGCGCTTCATATATTGTGGCAGAGACAGCATCTCTCTGCATGAGTGGAGGATCCAGATGAGGTTTTGGAGCAGTAGCAGCAACAAGCTTTTGTAATCAGCAGCACCTGTGCTCTCTTGATATAAGTGTTTCCAGGGCAGAAAGAAAATGCTCTTGATGGTGGATTAGCTGCTTAAGTGATAGTCTGTGGTGTGGGCTATGATAGAGACCACTGGAGCTTCCCGTGCTTGTACTTGTTAGATTGTAGCGCTCAGCGCCTGTCTCCATACACTGTCTAGTGTAAGGCTCACAGTCTGCCTTGTCCCCTTGCAGCAACGTAGCTAGGCGTCACCCTGAGTGACAGCTCGCTTAAGCGAATAGCAGGGCAGAGACCCCTGACCCTGCTGGCAGCGTTCCCTTTCCTGTTAGGAAGTCCCCGCGTAGTGTGTGCCTCAGAGAGAGAGCGTGTGTGACTCCATCCATGCTGTTTGTAGCTCCACGTGCACCGGAGCGCGTAAGAGCAAGCCCCGCTGTAATCCCGTTACCAGCGTGACTTTTGCACAGGGAGATTCATCATCATTGGCAGCAGCGAGACTGGGAGAGATACCGCCAGCGTAAACCAGTTGATAGCCATTAACCCTGCACAAGCCAAACGCCACAGCTAAGTAACAACCTGACACTGTGATTCCCAATGTACCAGTTGTATTACTGCCTGAAGTTAACTGCAAAAGTACTGTTGTATCCTACAAGCCTGCCACTTGAATAAATCCTCCAGTTGGTTATATCTTCGGAGTGTGTCGTCTAACAACCACCTTGCATGTACTTATAGACACTCTGCCAATAGGTTATGGGCCCAGCACGCTACGTGCGTGAAGATTAACCCCCTAAAGACAAAGTGCTAGCGCAGTACATAAAAGAACACAAAGGAATTATTTCTGAATTGCCATTTGTGGAAGAGTTAACGAGAATGCACAGTACAGGGCATAGCATGAACTTTCCAAAGCTCAAAGGCTCAGAGAATTATACTACATGGAAGTTCGCTATGGAAATGCAGCTTAAGAGGGAGAAGCTATGGAAAGTCACAATAGCCCCAGGAGATAGTCCAAACCCAGAAGAGGTAGACAAGGCCATTGGCACAATAGGCCTGGCTGTGGAGCAGCATGTTTATTCTACTATCTGTGGGAAGGAGTCCGCTAAGGACATGTGGACAACTCTACAAGGTGCTTATGAGAATAAAGGCTTAATGAGAAGGATAAGTCTGAGACGCACACTGTATGGAACAAAGTTGAATGCATGCAAGGACATGAACGATTATATTGATAAGATACTATCGATAGATCAGCAATTGGCATGTGTAGGAGCAAAAGTGGATGAGGAAGAAGTGGCGATGGTAATGCTGCAGAACTTGACAGAAGAATTTGACTTTCTGGTTGTCGCACTAGAGTCAAATGAAACCAAGCTTACAACTGAAGTTGTGAGAGCCAAGCTACTACAGTTCCAAGAGAGAATCCACAAGGATGCCATAGCTGAGGGTTCTGCCTTAGTAGCAAAGGGTGCGAAACCCAAGAAATGCACATTCAAATGCTATGTGTGCCACAAAGTAGGGCACAAGGCTTCAGAATGCAGGATGAAGAACACTAGTGGCATGCACAAGCGGCATGACAAGAAGAACGAGTCAGCACTGAATGTAACAGACAAGCCAAGGAGGGATCTCTGGTACATGGACTCGGGAGCCTCTAGACACTTCAGCTGCAACAAGGAGTGGTTCAATTCTTTAACACAGTGTACACCCACAACAGTTACCGGGATTGGTGAAAAGGTCCTTACTGCATCAAATGTTGGGACAATCACAGTGAGACTAAGAATTGAGGGACAGACAGTAGTCACAGATATTCAAGACGTCCTGTATGTACCAGAATTGGGAAGTAACCTCATCGCTATCAGCGTACTCGAGGCAAAAGGCTACAGAGTCCAGTTTGCAAAGGGCAGGTGTATGGTGCATAATGAAAGAGGGACTGTAATTGCTTCAGCAACCCGATGCAACCAACTATACGTCCTAGACACAGATGAATGCATAGCTTTGGCAGCCTCTGCTGAAAATGAGTCGATGGAACTCTGGCACAGACCTTTGGGACACTTAGGATATGATAATGTCCAGAAACTAGCTGATGGGATGGCAACAGGAATCACAGTGAAAGACACCGGAAGACCTGTGTGCGAGAGTTGCATAAAAGGCAAGCAGACCCGCAACCCATTTCCCAAGTCAGCAGGCAGAGCAGAATCAAAATTAGCTCTGGTGCACACAGATGTGTGCGGGCCAATGGAAGAGGAGTCAACCAGTGGTTACAAGTACTTCATGACTCTCATCGATGACGCCACAAGAATGACACACGTATACTTCATAAGAAAGAAAAGTGAGGTGATCAAGAAGATTGTGGAGTACAAGAACCTAGTGGAAACTCAGACGGGCCTAAAGCTAAAGGTCCTGAGATCCGACAATGGGGGAGAGTACGAAAATGGAGAAGTGACCGACTTCCTAAAAGGGCATGGCATAAAGCATCAGCTGACGATGGCCTTCACGCCTGAACAGAATGGCGTAAGTGAAAGGGCGAACAGAACAATCGTTGAAAGAGCACGAGCGATGGTGAACGATGCTGGCCTTGAGAAGAGTTTTTGGGCAGAAGCTGTATCTACTGCAGTATACCTGAAAAACAGAACACCTACGGTGGCAGTGAAGGGAAAAACCCCCTTAGAGGCCTGGTCTGGAAAGAAGCCAGACATCAGCCATCTCCGTGTCTTTGGGAGCAGAGCTTATGCGCATATACCAAAGGAGAAAAGGAAGAAACTTGACCCAAAATCAAGACAGTGCATATTGCTAGGCTATTGTGAGGAGAGCAAAGGGTACAGACTCTGGGATGCAGAGAACAGACGTCTTCTGAAATCAAGAGATGTGATATTTCAAGAAACAGCATCACCCACAAAAGCAAAAGAACAAGAAAAGCAAGCACTAGTAGAGGTGTGTGAAATAGAAAGCATACCTGAAACAGAAAATACTGAAGAAAGAAGCGAACCAACAAACAGAGCTTCTATAAGAAGGAACAAGGGCATACCAGCCAGAAGATATGAGGAAGAATATGCGAATATTGTTTTCAGTGAACCTCAGAGTATTCAAGAAGCGAAAGCGTGCAGTGATTGGGAGAAGTGGAAATCTGCAATAGACACAGAGCTATCAGCACTGAGAGAGAACGATACTTGGACCATAGTAGATAGGCCAAGTAACCGCAAGACAGTCAAGAACAAGTGGGTCTTCTGCAAGAAGTTAAATTCAGACGGAGAAGTTGCCCGTTACAAAGCCCGTCTTGTTGCTAAGGGATACACACAGAGATCCGGAATTGACTACGGGGAGATATACTCACCTGTTGCGAGGTATAACACTCTCAGGTTAGTAATTGCAGTCGCCACCTTACAAGACTTACTGCTATACCAACTAGACTTCGACTCAGCATTCCTAAATGGAGAGTTACTCGAAGAAATCTATATGGAAAGACCAGATCATTATAATGAGGATGAACTTCAGACAGAAAAGGTGTGTCTTCTGAAGAAATCCATATACGGCCTAAAGCAGAGTGGTCGTTGCTGGTACATAAAATTGGACACAGTACTACTTGAAATGAATTTTATTAGATCAGAGACTGACCACTGCCTTTATCACAAAACTCTAGGAGAAAAGTTGTTCATCATAGCAGTCTATGTGGATGATATACTTATAGCAGGTCACGAAGATCACATTACAAGTGTGAGAGATCAACTAAAACAGAGATTCAAGTTGAAAGACTTAGGTCCAGCCAATCATCTGTTGGGCATGAGAATTGTTCAAAACTTGCAAAAGGGAACAGTCACAGTCGACCAACAAATGTACATCAAGGCAACAATCTTGAAGTATGGGATGGCAGACTCCAAGTCAGTAAATACACCAATTGACAAAAGCATCAAGATTACAAAAGGTATGTCACCAACCACACCAGAAGAAGCAGAGGAAATGCAAGATGTTCCTTACAAGAGCGTGGTTGGAAGTCTTATGTATGCAAGTATTGGAACCCGTCCAGACATCACTCATGCAGTCAGTCGGGTGAGCCAATTTGCAAAAAATCCTGGAAGACAACACTGGATCGCAGTGAAGAGGATCCTGAGATACCTAAAAGGTACAAGTTCCTTGAAACTAAAATTCGCCAAGACAAGTAATTCAAATTTGAAAGTCTTCTGCGATGCCGACTGGGGAGCAGATGAAGATGATCGTCGTTCCCACACCGGTTACCTGTTCACACTGGCTGGAGCTGCAGTTAGTTGGGCGAGTAGAAAACAACCAACCGTTGCTCTCTCAACAACTGAGGCCGAATACATGGCTCTTACAGAGACATCGAAAGAAGCACTCTGGATCAAAGAGACTTTGTGTGAGTTAGGTCTACTTTATGAAGAAGAGACTATCAGTATCGCATGTGACAACAGGGGAGCAATAGATCTTTCCTGCACCACCAAGCATCATGGAAGGTCAAAACACATCGCGATAAGACACCACTTCATCAGAGAACTAGTGGAGAACAAGTCCATCGATGTTGAATACATTGCAAGTGAACAGAATGTTGCTGACATGCTCACTAAAGGACTGTCGTCAAACTTGCTTATTAAGTTCGGGAAGGACTGTGGACTTGTCTAAGTTCAAAATGTTGATTTGAAGTTTTTGATGTTCTAAATGTCTCTTCTCTCTAACCATGTTTTCGGTTGCAGGTATCACAAAAGGACAAAGCACTGTATTAAGTTCTTTTATGTAGCCGAAGACAGCCTTAAGCGAGGGGGAGTGTTAGATTGTAGCGCTCAGCGCCTGTCTCCATACACTGTCTAGTGTAAGGCTCACAGTCTGCCTTGTCCCCTTGCAGCAACGTAGCTAGGCGTCACCCTGAGTGACAGCTCGCTTAAGCGAATAGCAGGGCAGAGACCCCTGACCCTGCTGGCAGCGTTCCCTTTCCTGTTAGGAAGTCCCCGCGTAGTGTGTGCCTCAGAGAGAGAGCGTGTGTGACTCCATCCATGCTGTTTGTAGCTCCACGTGCACCGGAGCGCGTAAGAGCAAGCCCCGCTGTAAACCCGTTACCTGCGTGACTTTTGCACAGGGAGATTCATCATCATTGGCAGCAGCGAGACTGGGAGAGATACCGCCAGCGTAAACCAGTTGATAGCCATTAACCCTGCACAAGCCAAACGCCACAGCTAAGTAACAACCAGACACTGTGATTCCCAATGTACCAGTTGTATTACTGCCTGAAGTTAACTGCAAAAGTACTGTTGTATCCTACAAGCCTGCCACTTGAATAAATCCTCCAGTTGGTTATATCTTCGGAGTGTGTCGTCTAACAACCACCTTGCACGTACTTATAGACACTCTGCCAATAGTACTATGCTGTGACCTGTATGCTGCAAATGCTGTAACTATCATTACTGTGCTGATTACGTGGTATGCTGTTTACCTGCTATGAACAATATAGAACAAGACTGTATCTGATCCAGTTTATTTACCCCATTCATCATCATACATATTCTGCAGCGCTTTACAGAGAATATTTGAACATTCACATCGGTCCCTGCCCCAGTGGAGCTTACAATCTATATTCCCTACTACATAATCTACCTGTATATTTTTGGATTGTGGGAGGAAACCGGAGTACCCGGAGGAAACCCAGGCAAGTATGGGGAGAATATACAAACTCCGCACAGTTAGGGCCATGTTGGGAATTGAACCCATGACCACAGTGCTGTGAGGCTGTAATGATAACCATTGCACCGTCCGTACTGCCCTGTATTTTGTATATATATATATATATATATATATATATATATATATATATACCTGTTGTTGTTTTTTTTTTTTTTTTTTAAGATAATATGCTTTGATTTGCATTGATGCATTACAAAGCCTGCCATTTATTTTTGAAGCAAGATGATGGAATTGGCAGGTTCTTTGATAAATAAGGATAAAGCTCATAGATGTGCATGGTTGTGGGAAGTCTCCTATTTACAAAGCGATATTATTAAAATCAGATGGAGTGGGCATTCTTTTTAACCATTGCTTTAGGATGAGAATACTACCGAGTGTAAATTATCAGAGGAGGAGTCTCATGTCTAGACTCTGTATGGCCCCCTCCTCTTGATGATGCCATTGACTGGAATTGTGACAAAGTACTGGGCAAGTCTACAGAAACATGATGGTGACTAATTTCTACTGCCTTTTGTATGGTGCTCATTTTTCCACACTCTGGAAAGATATGCTTTAAACATGGGTGCAGTGTTTGCAGTGTGGGTCGCCATTTACTTAGGCGGCTGTGTGTACTGCACTCATGGCACCGATTATAGAGACAACAAAAAACGCTTATTAAGAGTCTGGATATTTATCCCAGATCCCAGAGCTGATAAAAACTGACTATAACTGTGTAGCCGATAATGAGGATCGGTAAAAAAAGAAAATCACACTGGCATTATAGTAGTAAATTATACTAAACTCAGCTGCTTTAACTAGGTATAGAAGAGGTTAAATGCTTTACTTCAGTGGTTCTCAACAGTAAAGTTTTTCCATAGAAAGTGTTGTAATGAAAACTGTTTTTGGTTCTTGATGACTGGAGGGAACCCCTGAATTATTATCATACATCAGTTGGGAAAGGCAGTGATCAGAGATGCCCTGTAAAGCAGCCAGGGATCACTGAAAGGATGGGAGCCCCCAAACAGTTAAAATTTGGGATACCAGTGCTAGACCATGTCCCATGCACCCGAGGCTATGCCCACCCTCCAATGGTGTTGTCAGGGCTGGTGCTAGGGTGTCCGGCGCCTTTCTGCAGACCATAAATTTTGCACCCTTTCACATTGCAACAAGCTGCAGCCCGATTGTGGGAGCGTATGCAACATGCGATCCTATGGAGGATCTCGGGTGCATGTATATGTATGCATACACCATCTCAGTGCTCGGTGCCCATACATGCTGTGAGAATCGCATATGTTATGGGCTAGATCGCATGGCATGCATACAATGTGTGTGCGATGCGATCCGAAAGCAGTACAAAGAGCACACATCGCATCGCACTCTGCTATTGCAGCGTGTATGGCTGTTTAGGACTGGCAGTGGCACTGGCACAGCACACTGAGAAGAGGGAAGGAAGGGCGGCGCTGCTGCCTGTTCATCATTTGATTGACAACTGACAGGCGCAGGAAGCAATGGGTAGGGGGTGGATACATCATGATATGTCATCTAGGCATTCACAGACACCACTACATGCCTGAGTGCAAGTGTATGTGAGGAAGAGGGGGCAGGTCACAGGAGGAGGACAGTGTGCGCGCGGTGCAGGGAGCTGCTCAGCTTCTCCATACTGCCGTCCGCTGTCAGACAGGCACTGCAGGCGGCATGCAGGTTGTGTGCACTCACGGTGCAGGGAGCAGCTCTTTATACTACTGCCCGCTGTCAGACAGGAGGCAGGAGGCAGTCACAGTGAGGGCTGAGGAAGCTTTAGAAGAGCAGGGAGGGAGACAGCGCCTTTTCAGCATGGCGCCTCCCTGCTTTGCAGGAGCTGCTGAGTGGGTAGCGCCGGCCCTGGGTGTCGTCCCTCATCATCGCCCCCTCAATTTTGGGCCATCCATCCCGATTTAATGAAGGCCATTGTTGGGAGGTATGTAACTATACAAATCTCCTAGGAGTCGCTATTGCATTATGGCCCTTTTTAAGATCTGATCGCAGTACAAATTTGTAGTTTCAAATTGGGCAAAACCATGTGCATTGCAGGTGGGGCAGATGTAGCATGTGCAGAGATAGAGTTAGATTTGGGTGGGGTGTGTTGAAACAGAAATCTAAATTGCAGTGTAAAAATAATGCAGCCAGTATTTACCTTGCACAGAAACAAAATAACTCACCCATATGAAAATCTCTCTATGCATGTTACATCTGCCCCTCCTGCAGTGAACGTTTTTGTCCATTTTGAGAACAAATCTGTACTGCTATCTGATCGGAATAAGGGCCATTGACTTTGTAAGCATTGATTTCATTTATGTTTGTGTCGGCAAATACAAAACCATGCGTTTAAACTGAAGAGCAGATATTTTCTACTAGAAAAGAACAAGAATAAAGTAATTTGCACAACTTCATTTTTAAAGGGATTTGAGTGTTTTTGCATTAATGTATTTTCTTTTTGCTGGGAAATGTGTTATTTCTACCTATAGCTACAGCTCAGTTCTGCTGGAAATGTGTTTTATTGACATGTTAGTACAAGAAAAGTAGCTTAGAGAAAGAAAATATTGAGCTATAAATACAGATGTACTGTAGCTCCTCATTACAAAGTACTATGTGAGTAACTATCACCTATGTAGGAGCAAATCTCCATGTGTGAGGTGTCTGACTGTGGTGTACGAGGTTATGGCTTTAAGTACCTAGAATGACATTGCTTAGAAATTATTTTTAAAATAAAGTGGAATCTAACTGAAGGTACAAACACTGTAATCTTGGAAAGAAGAGCTGCAAATAGCCCATTGTCCAGCTACCCATTGAAAGTATATAATATCAACTTATTACCGAAGTAACGAATACGGTCACTGTGTCCACAGCCTTGTTTACCAAATTCCTATATTTTAAAAATTAAAAAATTAGCTCTGGTTCCTTATTAACATTACGGTTAATAATCCACTTACATAAATTGTGTGCATATATCCTTACAATTTGGAAAATATAAATGACAATCCCAGCCACAAGAGTATACTGTAAATGGTGATAAATATACATTTTGATTACCTCATTAATAATGCTGAGCTTATACTGAGACATGAACATTGTTTGCAAATTGCATACAGATAATGTTAGTGTCTGCCAATAGTAAACAATACAGTATTAATTATGTTCTCTTTGTTAAGGTTGCATTGTGTCTTTCTTATAGATTTTAACCGTTAATATCAAAACTATGCTGCTAAGTAAATAGCAGAAGTATAACAATAAAAATTATGCAATGAATAAACCAAAGAATATAAATAGCTTAATTTATACAATGAAAAAACGGTGATACATCTTAATAAAATCTAATTTTCAAGCCGGCAAAGCCCAGCGATGGTATAAAGTACTGATGCAAACATTCAGTAGATAAACAGTATCTTTAGAATTTAAGTACTTCCAGGAGCAGTTCAAATAATGTCATATTATGTATTTGTCTGTTTTCACTGTGGATGAGACTCAAACAGACAATTAACACCCAGACATGGTATGACTGTAATTGTTTAAACTGTTTTTCCAGCAAGTCTTTAACCTTTTGCATTCCAATTGTTTTTGTTTTGCAATTCAATCTGGTTTAAATGTTTAAATTAATTTTAATTTTCTCTTTTTTTTAATAAAAAAAATGATCTACATTGAATGTTGAACGTTGTTAATGTTCTTATTTTAAAGTGGCGCACCATTGGATCTGCTATTAGTGCTAGGGCTGTTGAGCCTGACTAGAAGGTGATTTTTGGTGGCGATACCTTTTTTCACCCTTCATATTTAACCAAAATCGACAAATGAGGTATTATTTAAAAATTAAGTTCCCTGCATCTAATGAATTGTTAATTTACAATTTCAGATTGTATTGTTTGTTTGGTAATCTTAGTTAAACATTGAATTTGGCGTGGTATGCTCCGCCCCTCCACCTCCCCGCTGCCCCGGATACACTCAGTATGTGAAAAACATGGCGGATTCCACACACTAATAACACTAGCAGCACTGGTACATTACCACCAGTGCTGTTACCAGACCGCTGTGCAGTCTCCTTTGCCCCCCCCCCCACCTGACAGCTAAAACCGAGCCCGCTCAGCTACTTAGTCAGAGGCCGGCTGCTGACACCCTGTTTTATCCGGTAGTAGAGCCCCAGAGCTCAGTGCAGCTGCAGCAGGAATAGCGCATGCAGAACTCAGAGAACAGAGCCAGAGAACCGGACGCCCGCTCCACATCCCTGCCTGCAAACTGTGGCTGGGGACGAAAAATTGAGGCATACAAAGATATGCCTACAAGGCATAGGCAAGAGTTGAGGCATACAAAATCCATTCTAGGTCTCAGGTGCAGCCAGTGGTGGGGATCGCAGCAGAGGCCTCTATACACAGGCCCTGATACATACTTCAATGTCTCTGCAGATAGGTCACCAAAAGACTCGGACCCCTCTTCTATAATAATAGAGGAAGAGCTCTTTGCGAGGTATGTCTAAAATTTAATGAAAAAGTCATACAACCTACTAGGTGGACCATGCAAACATAACAATCCCCTTTTCTATCTTCATACTTAACCAAAATCGATAAATGAGGTACCATTTAAAAAAATTTGATCAGTTTTGCTCGGCTACTCGAAATGGCTACAAATTAACCGGTTCTTCTTTCATACTACTACAATATTATTCCCATGCGAAATTTTCACATGGCCCACCTAGTTCTTTAAAATAGGCAGCCTCATGATCTTTGGTTGTAGAAGTATTAGGGGGGTATTCATTCCTTGTCATGTTCCCACAGCCATCTCCCGACGGAGGAGATGGCTGCGGGGCCCTATTCGATGCTGTCTTCCCCGACAGCATTGAACAGGGTTTCTCCGCAGAACGAGCCCGACATCACAAGCTGTCAGGCTCGTTCTGCCGAGAAAAGAAGGAAATAGGCTAGCCCCCGGCTGGAGCTTGTCTATTTCCGTCCTCAACTCGCGGCCACGCCCCCTTCTCGCCGCTCGGCGGCCGGGACATTGAATCCCGACCACCGAGCTCCAGACGAGCAAAGCGAGAACGGGACAGGGGCGTGGCTGTCCAGCTTGCTTGACAGCCGTGTCCTGACATTGAATACCCCGCTTAATGTTTGGAAAGTCATGCTGAAACTTGTATTTCACCAAATGTTGGAAGGCCACAATTGTTCATCCTCGGTTCCAAATAGCCATTATCAGTAAATATTAATCATTCTATTTAAAAGTCCAGCAGTGACTAAAGTGCTAAACCTAAAAAAAATAAAAAAACAGCATAAAACATTCAAGCTCAATATATATTTAAATAAAATATTCCTGCTATTCCTACGCCATAATCCTCTTAAATTAAGATATCTGAATGCATTAGTTAGAGAGCCGACAGATGCATAAAAAGCGATTTGCTGGATGGAAGAAGGCAGCAGCACATCTACTGAATACCACCATTCCTCTAGTTATCGTTTCTCATTTTCAATTTCACCTTCGGCATTGCACGTTGGTAGTTTCATTTCATTCAGATAAAGTGTGATTTCTTCATCTAACACAAATAAAAAATGCACTCGTTCAGTGGTGACTACCGGTTGAAGTTTATGTTCAGAAGGAAAAGGGAAAAAGATGTGTAGTGCGATGGCAAGACTGAACATTTCTTTAATACAGTACAAGAATGGGCAATCGTTAGCACTCCAGCTGTGTCTGGAATACATCCTTTATAATGCCTTGCTCAGTAGCAACAGACTTGCAATTCCTGCTACAAGTTTAAAACAATCTTACATTCTAGTAGTATTTGTTACATTAATTGAATGCATCACACACAGTGGCTTGTTTATTTCCATTAAAATATTTTATGAAGCCCTCTGGGAGATACCACAGAACGGGAACTGGTGGAAGGTGGGGGATAATTTGCAGCGGCTCACATCATTGTGATTTGTGTCATTAGGCGCTGGAAGGTGGGGGTTGTGATGACACAATTCCCAATTCCTCAGAAAAGTGATGGGTAATAAGGAGTGATAAAGTACCAGCCAATGAACTCCTAACTGCCCTGTTACAGGCTACATGTGAGAAATGGCAGTTAGGATCTGATTTGGCTGATCCTTTATCACTCATTATCACTCTCCACTTTATCTCTCGTTAAGGCTTAATATATATGGCCCAATGTTACTAAAGTTACCAAAAAGAGTAATTCTACCTCCAGAGCCCTTGAGTGTAGTGTGGTGTAAAACACTTTTGAGCGCCCCCTGCCTGCAGGGCAGTGATATACAAAGTCTGGTTAAAGGAGATAAGGAGTATCAGAGCTCACAAACTGTGGTTCAAAAAAGTGTTTCTGCCCTGTAAGTGTACAAATGGCTAGTAAAGATCACACTTATTCCTAGATGTTAAGCCTATGTACTGTATAAACATTTCTTACTTCTCTGGACATCTTATCTGTTTAGAGTATTTACTGAGTTCACCTTTCGGCAGTCTTATCTTTTCTTAACTAACTGGTTGCCAGTAACAATCCAGAACACCAGGTCAAATTATTATAACAGTGTTGGTGGAAACCTTTCCAAAATATTCGAGGACTTGTGATACCACTCATTTACCATTTTCCCAATGTCCTCTTATAAGCAAGCATAGTGCATCACTACTAGAGACTTTCAGAAGTCAGAGCTCAAAAGGGATTTCACCACGCATGTACCAGGAGAAAATAGCAAAATGTTTTATCTACCACAACCAGGTCCCCTTTACCAATGGACCATGATTGCTTACCGCCTGGAATGGCAGCACTGTTCTGTCAATTACCTGCTATACCTATTACATCAGAGTTTCCCAATTCAGCTTACAGAGTTCGGGAAACCATGGTTTACATAGTCATGTGGTATGATGGACTGGCAGGGGGGATGGAGTTTAAAATGTTGGTACTGAAAATGTGCCTGCTTTGCCAATAATGTTTTATATAGCAATCAGTAACTACAGGCGATAAGAGAACAGGAATTCAATACCTGTTGTAAATGTGAGAGCACCCAGAAATGTCAGCGGTATACTTTATGTGCAATAGCCTTAATGTTAAGAATTACTGTATATGGAGCCAAAAGGATACCTCAGCTAGTGTCAGTAGTAATTATGTAAGTTATAATGTGCATTAGTGGTAATAAAGCATTGAGAGATGAAAACAGGGGTTGCGGTTCCCATCAGTAAATGGCACTACGTACTGCTGAGCATGCTCTCAGGAAACCTCCAGGTGAAGGATCAGCCACATCTTCGGGTTAACAATATGAAGCTGTTGAGGAGACTTAGAGGATCTCAGGAGCAATTAAATGTTTCCTGACAGAAATGTGTGGAACAGGCAATGGTGCTCTTTCTTTTTATTCACTCCTTGGGGATTAAGCCGTAGGTTCTGATATTAGAGAACCGGCAGGATTTCTGCTAGGTTTCCACTACATTTAAAGCAGCAATCCATTAGATGGCAGATTCAGCCATTACTAGAAGTGAAAAACAAGGGAACAAGGGTGGGCAGTGACTGCAAACAGAGGGTCCCATAATTTATATATATATATATATATATATATAGATATATATATATATATATATCTATATATATATATATATATATATATATATATGCAAACAATAACTTATTTTAAATGCAGAACGCATATGTTTGTATAGTTTTTTCTTTGTTGTTTTCAACAATACAAAACTGTTGTTTAACTGGAACACAGAATTTATATTTAGCCACAAAAACTAGGGCTAAAAGTTCAACAACATTATCTCAGGGTTAATAAAATATTGGATTCAAGCTAATAGTACATAAAGAGAATGATTTGGCTGAGGTCAAACATTTGTTTAATGATGTAACAGGTTATATATTTGTATCGATCTGTTGGAAGCTGTCTTTGTGTAACATTAGGAAATTATGCTTTGCAAGAGGAAGAACTAATTCCTTGCTAATACGGAGCAATTAGTTTTCTCCAGAAGCTTATGATTAACCGAAAACAAACAACATTTTAAAATGCATTATAAATGTTTTGCAAATCATTTATATAAAGAATTGACATCAAGGGTGTCCAAACTGGTCCTCAAGATCTACCAATAGTCCACGTTTTCCAGACCGCATAGCTTATGAACAGGTGTACGCCATTAACAACTCTTTATATCATGGGTCCTCAAACTGCGGCCCTCCAGATGTTGTGAAACTACTAATCCCAGCATGCCTTGCCACAGTTTTAACACTCCCTTATAGCAAAACTGTGGCAAGGCATGCTGGGATTAGTAGTTTCACAACATCTGGAGGGCCGCAGTTTGAGGACCCATGCTTTATATTTTCAAACGTATTGCAGTCATTCCTAGCTGACACATTCTACAGATCCACAGGTGGTCTGGAATACATGAACTGATGGTAGATCTCGAGGACCAGTATAAAGGACATTAGGGACCCACCTGATGAGATCACAGTGAGGTGGTAGGTTGGCCCACATTTTTGGCCAAAGTTTTATTATACTTGTTTTAAAGAGTTTATTATACTTGTTTTAATTAACAGTGTTGTGACTTTTTATACAGTTCACAACTGTGTTTTCCTTTTTCCTGTGTGTCACTACAAGTGTCAGCACGGTAGAACTTTTTATATTTAAAACTAGGGTGTGTAGCACCCCCTCCACTCCACCCCCTTTTTTAAGCTGGGCATATACGGTCAGATAAAATGATAGATAAGATGTTTTATCAGACAGCCTGAGAAATGCATCCCACAGCTTATTTCCAAGCATAGCAGCATTTATTAGTGTCATTTGTGTGAAAAAAAAAAAACACATCACAAAGGACAGGTCTCTCAATAAGAACTGTCCATTGTGATAGAAGGACTCCCATGTTCATGAACCAGGAGTCCTTCTATTAATGTGTCAGCTGAAGCATGCTGCTGAGGGGTTCTGGGAAGGATCCAATTGGGTCTCTCTCAATGAAGTCTGTGATAAAACGCCCATAAGCTTCTCTTAGGCAAGCCATGAAAACATGGGCAAGTGGGTCCAAACTCTAGAATGTATTGCATTCTGGAGCTTGGTGCATATGAGAAAAGCCATCAAACCTCCAGAAACTGTATCGATATGATATCTAGGTTCCTCCCCTGGGGTGGAGACACTTCCCAATTCTTCCCTTGTAAAATAACAGGGGATGTGAGGCGGTTGGCTGCACGCAGAGCACCTACTGCCAGATGTGACTGTCCAATGATCAGAGAGTCATGCATGTTGTAAGGATTTTCATGTCTGGCTGTCCAACTATTCATAATCTGTCTCGGGCTTACACTGTGCCATTATTGGGCCAAAATGCAGATACAGATGGAGCGCCTCTCAGCCAGCTCAGGGAATCACTAGATTCCCATAGCTGGTACAGGCTGGTGGAGAGGCGCTTCATCTGCCGGGGATGCGTGAGCATCACTCGGCGGCAGGAAGCGGAGTCCCTGCCCGTTTCCACTTCAGGAAGATGGGCAGAGTTAGAGGGGAGTGTGGGAGGCTATGGGTGAGACAAGTGAGCAGCGGAGAGGTGGCAGAGGGCAGCGGCAGGCTCTGTCGTAATGGGGTGCGTGAGCATCTTGTGCACACGCGCCCCTTCTGAGGAATGACAAAGGCGCAATAGAATCACCAGGAGCAGCTCTACGGAGAGCTGCTCCATCTGTAATCTGCAGATTGGGATGGCAATTTTATTATATATGACTGGCTTTAGCAATGCTGTATTACAACAAATGCTCTGTTATACACACAAAGGTAATATATAACAATCACACAAATAAAATAGTACATTTTAACCTCACATGTTTAAAGAGAAGGTCCCCAGCTGTGAGACAGAAAGGTTACTTTATATTAGTGCCGACAGCGCAATTGGATGTCTGTACAATCAGGCATCACCAGTAGTGACTAATTCTACCTTAACTGCACAACTCTATCTGCCTGTTCCCACTGGGTATCAGTTCCAAACTGGAGGTTTGGGAAGTGGGTTCAGAGGGGACACAAACCTTCTCTGTTACCAGATGTGCCCTACCTTATTGCTAGTCTGTATTGAGATATGGCATTTAAGCTGTTGACCTGACAGTTGAATGATCACATTACTGTTATTACAAAGAAAAATATTGGTACACTCTAACTTATACTTTAAGTTTTAATTGTTGATTATAACAGTGGAGTCATTTAAATAAGTATAAGTTACTCCTTATGTTTGTAGAAGTGGCGTTCTCTTGTGTATTTAATAACAATATAAACATTGTTGAAGACTTTATAGAAAAATAATTGATATTGATAGCAATAATGTAAGTGGCAAAACCACAGTTCATTACAGAAAACATCTAGTAACAACTGGTGTGAATGAAGCGTGCGTAGTACAGACAGCAAGCTCTGCATTCCCCATCCTAATTAATAACATCCTCTCTGAGCGAGTAGACTAAACCAATATTAAAGGTCAGATGTCTTCAATCAGTAATATGTCTAAATCACATATATTACCTAGATATGGGCTATTTGTAACTTTCAGGTAAAACTGTAAACCAGCATTTTCATACTGTATATACTACATATATGGTTAGGGTGATGAAATGTTGACATACAGTACTTGGAAAGTCAACAAAACATCCATGATGGTGCAGTGGTTAATTATCTGGGACAGAGGTTCCAGTAGTGTCCTCTGGGTTTAGTAATTACATCACAATGAGGGGTAGATTTATTAAGCTCGGTGAAGTGATAAAGTGTCTGGTTTTTACCACCGGCCAATCAGCTCCTACCTGTCATTTTTTTAAACCAAGCCTGTAACTTTAGTACTAAGAATTGTGCTTTAATTGTGTTTTGTCTAGTTCTGTGTACCCTATACTGTTCTAATGTGTTCTATATGTACGGTGCTGGCTGGTGCAATCACCATGTGGTGCCGCTGAATGGCTGCCTGGGTGCTGCACAGCTCAGTAATGATATGTCCCTTATGTCCGTGTCCCTCATTAGAGTACATCTCGTATACATATATCATTACTGTTACTGGCTACCTAGCTGGCTGTGCAATCACCATGTGGCGCCGCTGAATGGCTGCCTGGGTGCTGCACAGCTCAGTAATTATATGTTCCACATGTCTGTGTCCCGCATTAGAGTGCATCTAGTGTATATATGTCAGTACTGCTACTGGCTACCTAGCTGGCTGTGCAATCACCATGTGGCGCCGCTGAACTGCTGCCTGGATGCTGCACAGCTCAGTAATTATATGTTCCACATGTCTGTGTCCCTCATTAGAGTGCATCTAGAATATATATATATATATATATATATATATATATATATCAGTACTGTTACTGGCTACCTAGCTGGCTGTGCAATCACCATGTGGCGCCGCTGAATGGCTGCCTGGGTACTGCACAGTACGGTAAATATGTTCCCCATGTTTTTGTCCCTTATTAGAATGCGTCTTGTGCATATCTGTATGTGTGATGTATATCTGTACTGCCATTGTTGCCTGTTCCTTGTACTGATATCCCTTTGTATTGCAGTATGTGCATTGTTATTTTTAATGTCTGTAAAGCGCCTTGAGTCCTGTTGGAGAAAGTGCGCTATATAAATAAAACTTACTATTACTTACTTATTTACTAACTTCACAGTTAGGAGCTGATTGGCCGGTGATAAAAACCAGACACTTTATCACTTCACTGAGCTTAATAAATCAGTCCCTTTGTTCTGTAAGATCTTGCATTGCACCAGCAGTTACAGCAGTACAACTAACCCTACTCCCCCCAGTGTTTAACCCTAACCTCCCCTCCTGAAGCCTAACTCTAGCACTCCCCCTAGTGCTAATTCTAACCTTCCCTCGCATAGCCTAATTCTAGCACTCCCCTTAGTGCCTAACCATAACCTCAGCTCCTGTAGCTTAACATTAACCCTTAACCTTTTGCTTAAGCCAAACCCTAAGCCCCCTGTAGTGTAATATTAACCCTCCTCCTAGTGTAGAACACTAACACTCCCCCCTACTGCCTAATCATAATCTCTACTCCCATAGCCTAATCCTAAAACTTCTTTCCTGTAGTTGAACAATAACTCTCCCCCTAGTACCTAATCTTAACCTCACCTCCAATAGCCTAACACTAACACTCTTCCTAGTGCGTAACCCTACCCTCACCTCCCTTACAGCACAGCCGGCTCCTTCTCCATGACAGGAGATGCATGCTACAGGTTAATGTCACTGCAGCACCCAGTGCCAATGGGTCAACATACATTATAATATATTTTTACTTACTTCTAAGGATAATGAATACGCCCCTAGATCAGTTTGGGTTATTATCTTTCATTAGCAGAATTTTAGTGGGCACCAAATGATCTGCACTGGCCTTTGCACTGTAGGTGGAACATTTACAGCAATAAGCACACATCTCTGTCTGCAGAAGAGGGGCTAGGTTTAGACTCCAGGGGGGATACGTTAGATTTAGGACACAGCAGGGAAGTGACAGTCTGGTTGAAAGGGAAGGTATGTTATCATTGGTTATTAGGTAGGCTGTTAGGATTTGAAATGGGAGAAAGATTAGGAATAAGGACAGGTAAAGGCCCTTAGCCGGCGCGATCCAGCATTCTTAAAATTTGAGCAATTACTTGCACTCAAATGAGGACTCATAAGCAGTCTGCACTGAATGTTTAGGCTGCTGCAGAATATGTGTGCGCATCCAATCATTTCACCTTCTATGGATAATTAAACTCTTATTTCCTTACTTACACCGGTTTCAAGCTTCAAAACTTATCAAAAAAAGTTTACAGCAGTTTATAACTAGCACAAATAAAATTGGGATATATTGATAATGTTTAACGTTTGTCACGTCCCCAACCTCCATCCACTTAATTTTATTTTTTTCAGGAAGCTGCTGCCTCGCCATGTTTTCTGCTATGTATAACCTGGGGAAACATACGCTGAAATAAAATAAACAGGTTTGAAGGAAAAATAAGGTGATTCGCTGAACGAAATATGGCTCTAAATGCTCTATAGGGAACATGCAACTAATTGACTGTTCTTTCAATTGAACTTGAATTTATTAATGCCGCAATAACACCAGTCACATTTACTAACTGTTTAGGGACTGCAGTTTCATATAGAGCGTGTTTATTTGTGGTTATTGCCGTCATTATTCTTCTTGAGGCAGATATACAGCATGACTGCAATATAGCTGGAGGAGCAATCCACACATTGTCCGACTTTATGTGGGAGCCCTCCCCAACACTGTAGAAGGTTGATTCATTTTCCTCCCTACATAAAACACATACAGTATGTGTTAAAGCCGGATCTACTTCTGTCGGGGTTTGTTGCTCCATAATTCTAGTTGCACCGCATTTAAAATGTTAATTCCCACGGCAGGTCTCTCTCTCTCCTCTGTAACTAACCAGCTAGAGATTAGTGGGATCACATCATTGTAACCTAGCAGGACCACTTAAAGGACTAAAATAAATATATTTAGTTGTCCTATGGCCAATATAGAAAAGCTTCTAATAAATTTCAACTACTGTACATATGTTAACATGGTCATACCTCAACACATTCCTTACAAAAAAATTCTGATTCATGTATCCCTCAAATCCCATGTGACTAGCGAAGTATTAATGGGATTTCAGATGTTTGATATTGTAAATACATTTGCATTGCAAATGAGTGCACAAATCATTCACTGCATACAGTTTTTGCCGACTTGTTCACAGCCACGTATGGGAGAGTCCCTGAGGCGGTAACTCTCTGAATGGGTTAAGTGTGGTGCCACAATTGTGTCCCTGTCCCCCCGCATTACATCTGCAATGCTGAGCTTTTTGCAGCAGGGAATGGGTTAAAAGCTGTTATTCGCAAAAGTTTACAGTGGGAGTGGGACTAGGATGATGCAATCAAATTTGAATCCTCTGGTTGCCAACTGAACCGGGAGACTGGCCAACTCTGTCGGGAGGCTAGGAGAGTTTATGAGTTCATAAGCTTCCAGGTGAGTTGGTAAGTATGATTCACAGCAAAATGAAATCTTGATTCACATTGCTCCAGAAATGGAGTACACCAGTGTTACTATGCTATATGTAAGGATTACCACCAAACCACCCAATTCCTATTCCTCCACAAACACTCCCAGCTTTTCCTGCATCGTCTACACTATCACTTTTTGAGCAGATTCAGGGACCCACAAATGATGATGATTCAAATGTGGTTGGAGACATGGGGAAATTTACTAAAGGAAATTTGTAAAAAATAGGTGTATTTGTATCCAGAAATACACATATTTTTGGCATTTACTATACCGAAAATACGGCAATTCGTATTCGTATTGATAGCACATCAATATGAATACGAATTGCCGTATTTTCGGGATAGTAAATGCCAAAAATAAGTGTATTTCTGGATACAAATACACCTATTTTTTTACAAATTTCCTTTAGTAAATTTCCCCCATCATCACTACTGCTCACTTGGAAGTACCAGGAGGCGTCTGGTACAAGCAGACCCCTCCGGCATGCATCTAAGGATACAGCATCAGATCACCAACAAAATCAGTGACAGGCTGAGTAACCCATGAGGTAACACAGACTGGCCTCCGCAGCACTGTTGATAAGGGATCCCATAAACTACTTTACTTCTCCAAGGGGAGAAGTCGCATCCAATACCCCTGTGAGCCACACGGCAGCTTCCTGGGAGGCTCACATGCGATTTTGGAACTTGATGTGCCATTTTTTACATGCAATAAATTGCATGCGATTTCTTGCATGTAAAGTCTCTTGGGGGGCTGCAACTGCAGCGGGGGGAAGGAGAATAAAAAAAAACATTCAACGGAATGGGCGGTCTGCAGATAGGTGTGTTCCAGCGGGGCCGCTCATCGGATCGTATTCCATACATATGCGATTTGGCCCAAGAAAGCCTACATTTTATCACTTATAAAGCTTGATACATCTAGCCCAGTGAAAGCAAAATATCTCCTCTCTAGTACACATGCGCCATTTTCCAGAATAACAATGAAAAGATGGAGCTGGCTGAGGAGCAGGGACCTGCTTCCCAGAGCAAGCAAGGTAAGATTATAATGAGCCTCCTGTGAAAAAGATTTTTTGTTATACTGTATAGATTTTATTGTAGGTGGTGTGGCCACGCCCACCATGGTTAGGCCACACCCCCTACAGTATATGAAACTGGCTTCACTATTTGGCTCTGAATGTAGGTGCACTTTTGCATAGCACCACAAACTTGTTTCCAAATTAATGAATAATAGGGTCGTTAATTGGCAATATTGTTTTGGGCTGTAAAATAGCTGCTTTAAATCTATGTAGCCCACGGGTGCCCTTTAAATAGGAATTTTATTTTCTCTTGACCATGTACTTGGCAAATAATAACACATGCAGTGCTCACTGCTATAGATAAAAAAAAATATATATATATATATATATATATATATATATATATATATAAATAGATATATATCTATATATATCTATATATATATATTGCGGATTCAGACAGACTCAGTGAGTTAAAAACGTTCTCGTTTCTATCTCCATGAATAAATATAGGTGGCACTCTATGATTCTAATAGAATGTGCTCATAAAATGCAAATGTTCTGCAGAGGACCCTGGGAGTAAAATGTTTGCAATGTAATTTGAGAAGCCAACGAAGTGAAAAACTAATAACGTTCAATGTAGATTTTGACTAAATAAAAGATGCAATAGATAACTCCAAGTCTTGGCATCCAGGATGTTTAGAAGTGGAAAATCTCGCTTAGAATGCCCCTGGGAAAGGGATATTTTGTTTTGGGGAAATATCTACTAATGACTGCTGAACATTAAGCTCTGGTGTTAGAAGTGGAGTCTGTATAGAGAAATCGGAACTCAATATATTGTAGAGAATCTGCAAAAATGTATTCAGTAAGTAAGCACAAAATGTAATGACCTTTATGTTCATACATTGCCTTTAGGATGACAGCAGATTTCTCATCCACTGCAAGAGGTAGAAGCTTCATTTATAAATAATTGTAGAGAAAAAAATAATTCTTAAATTGTCACTATTATTATCTTTTATTTTAAAAGCGCTGACATACAGTGGACTGTTAGGGCTATTTCACACGCTCCGGCTAATGCCGGGCAGCAAAACACCGCACGGCCAAAAGCCATGCTGTAAACCAGGGGTCTTCAACCCATGGCCCGGGGGCCACGAGTGGCCCGCCGACTTGTTTTTACTGGCCCGCCAGTCAAAAGATTCTTGCTGTATGAAAAAAAAAATCCTTCCGCGCTGTCCTCTTAGCAGAGGGACACGGCAGAGGATGCTGCTGGGTGACGTTGAGGCTGGGGCGGGCGGGACTGTGTGCAGACATGCGCATTGTCTACTTCCTGACGCCGTGCACACGTCCCGCCCGCGCCCTTCCAGACAGCCGGGAGGAGACTGACTGACAACTGCCGCCAGCCGCGCACTACATTGCACCTCAGCACCTGTCCCTTCTTAGCAGCAAAGACAGACGCCGACACCGCCAGCAGCAGCCCTCTGCAAGGGACACTGAGGTAGGTGCCTCAGGAGAGGGTGAGCTGTCTGTTTTTAGAATTGTTTTGTTGAAGGTGGAGGTGGGGGTGAGGTGAGCTGGCTAGGGTGAGGGTGAGGTGAGCTGGCTAGGGTGAGGGTGAGGTGAGCTGGCTTAGAAGGCTGCATTTAGAAATGTTTTGGGGGGGGGGGTGAGGTGACCTGGTTGCATTTAGAAATCTTTTGGGGGTGCTGAGTATGGGGGAGGGGGGCTGGCAGTGCAATGTGGCCCTGTGTATGGGGAGAGTGCTGACTATGGGGGAGGGGGGGCTGGCAGTGCAATGTGGCCCTGTGTATGGTAGGGTGCTGACTATGGGGGAGGGGGGCTGGCAGTGCAATGTGGTGCTGACTAAGGGAGGGCTGGCATGCTGTGCAATGCAGTGCTGACTATGGAGGGCAATACTAGGACATTTTGTGAGGGACACTACTGGTGGCATTTTATGAAGGACACTACTGGTGGCATTTTGTGAGAGGCACTGCTGGGGGCATCATATGCATAAGCAGGAGTATTGGGGGCCTTATAGTGCAAGGTGCAATGGGCATCATGGTGCGAGGCATGATGTGCAATGGGCATCACGGTGTGTGGCATAATGTGCAATGAGCATCATGGTGTATTGGGCCTTCATGTTTAGATGTCACTGTGCGGCCTTTAGACAGCCAACTTAATCATGGAAGGACAACAACTATTCCTGCGGTAACCAATGTCTGGCCATGCAGGTCACAAAAATGAGGTGTCAGGTAATTTTTTTTCCTGCTAGTTCACACTCTTATAATTAGACCACGCCCCTTATAATTAGGTCACACCCCTTTTTGGGAGCGCGCATCTACGGCGCGCGCAATTTCTTAAATACCAAGTTATGTATGGGGGGCTGCATTTTTATTCTGTTTGCACTGGGACCCTAATTGTTTAGAAATAACCCTGGTGCTGACTATATATTGGAGGCAGGGTTTATGTGTATGGGCAGCTGTGCCAACTATCTATGCGGGGGCTGTGCTGTCTATCTATTAAGAGCTGTGCTAAATACCACAGTAGAGCTTAGTGGCCCTCAGGCATCGTTGAATTTTTTAATGTGGCCCACACTGTCTTAAAGGTTGAAGACCCCTGCTGTAAACAGAAGTTTACAATGAATGGGATGGCCACGGCCCGGCAGCCATCCATTCCAGTGGTGACATCCGGCTGCAACCCGGCGGCCGGCCTGTGACCTGTCCCATGTGAAAGGACACAATGCTGTCCATGTACGCCACAGCTTTTGGCAGTGTGGAGTTTCACCACCCGGTGTGAGCTGTAGCGTGTGAAATAGCCCTTATGCAGCATGGGAAGTATGGATGGTGTAATGGTTAGCATTACTGTCTCACAGCACTGAGGTCATGGTTTCCATTCCCAACATGACCCTAACTGAGTGGAGTTTGTATATTCTCCCCGTACTTGCATGGGTTTCCTCCGGGTACTCCGGTTTCCTCACACAATAGAAAATATACTGTTAGGCTAATTGTCAACAAATGAACCCTAGAATGTCTGTACATGTACATGTGGTAGGGAATATAGATTGTAAGCTCCACTGGCAGAGGGACTGACGTGAAAGTTCAAATATATGCTCTGTAAAGCGCTGCGGAATATCTGTGCACTATATAAAAAACTGTTAATAAATAAATAATAAATAATGGTGCAACGAGGGGATCTTGTTACAAAATGACATTACTAAAAACACATTATGGGGGTTTATTTACTAAGATAGGAGTTCTATTGAAGATGGGATATTGCCATAGCAACCACTTAGAAACTTCTTATTTATTTAGCACCTTCTAGAAGATAACAGAATCTGATTGGTTGCCCATAGCAACATCCTATCTCCAAGAGAACTTTAATCTTCGTAAATAAACCCCAAAGAGGAAGAAGTTGATGGCATCTGGATGACTGCAGCAGAAAGGGCGCTTCTGTCAGTCAGGTATGGTTCACCCTAACGTTGGTGCTCAACCTCCCCTCCATTCATATTTGCCTACCCTCCCAAAATGGCGGAGAGGATCCTGAAAATAGTATGGCCCTCCTGGCTCCCCGAATAGATGATCAATTTTCCTGCATGCCTGTGGACCTGGAAAGAAGTTAAAAAAAAAAAAGTAGGTAAGCATGCCCCCAGTAACCTAGCTCTATCCTTTCAGGTCCATGGCAGCATTTATCACTTCAATCTTGTGAACATTTTTACATTCTACAGATACCGACATGTTCAATGCCAACATTTCAATATTGGCATAATACCTGTCAACAATTATGGATTATGTGCTTTTTCCTGCATTGCACTACTTTTCCTAAATGTTGCTTTTTAGGTTGCTTTTAGTGTAAAGGATACTTAGAAATTCAGTAGCATTCTGCATGGCTAAGAAGCAAGGTCTGCTCATTGCTGGGCATAATATGTTGATTACTGCCGGGCTGTGTAATGCTTGAGTGTGATTTGTTGTGCATAATAAAAGGCATGGAATCACAGCTGAGCATAAAGAGTACATTCGTAAATACAGTAGGCACTTTAGAAAGTGTGACAGGGCTACCTGATTATATTGTTGGTTCTTTGTTGATGGCAAAAGTATAACTTATAATGAAGCATTAATGAATGATGACAGACACTGGTAACCATGAAAAAAACTCCAGATAGTGTGGACTAGTCTACAAGGCATGTTTAATGAAGGGAACTTATGCCCCTTTCAGACCGCAATTTTTACCCGTTATTTTGCCATTTTTTTTTACCGTTTTAAAACGGTAATTTGTGCAGTCTGAAAGCTGCAGAGTGAATTTACCGGTTCTATTGAACTGGTATTTCTAAACGGTAATAAAGCAGGGTCCTACCTGTTTCAGACCTGTTTTTTTTCATCAACTGTTTTCTATGGGTTAAAACGGGTTCAGTGTTGTGAAGGAACAAAAACGGCATTGAAATACTGTTTAAGGACAAAAACTGCACTGAAATACAGTTTAAAGACATGCGGTGTGAAAGGGGTTTTAGCTGGCAGACCCGTTTTTAGAAACGTTTTAAAATACCTGGTCAAAGCCAGTTTTGCTGTCTGAAAGCAGCATAACATGAAAGAGAGAGGAGTTGGAACAGGCCAGTTTGAAGCACAGCCTTTTTGTAATTTATTACTGAATTTATAGTCTATAAATAGGATCATAACACTCATGGTCTACTCAATCTGCTGTGCTGTATAGAATGGGTAGAACTGGAACACTTTCGGAAATATCTGCTTTTGTAAAATGGCAAAAATTCACAAAAACTCATTTAGATTTTTCCTCATCTTTACTTTGACATGGGAAAG
The DNA here is from genome assembly GCF_055691185.1 of Crinia signifera. Classification (NCBI taxonomy): domain Eukaryota; kingdom Metazoa; phylum Chordata; class Amphibia; order Anura; family Myobatrachidae; genus Crinia; species Crinia signifera. The sequence goes on along the minus strand of NC_139219.1, from coordinate 270,245,877 downwards.
GTCAAAAAGTTTTGGAAACAAGCTCTTAACCTTCCTATTGCTGTAATACTAAGATCATCATCATGTGGCCTAATTTTCAGGGGCCACAGGAATTTGGGGTTAAAAAAAACCTGCAGACTATTTTGTATTTTGTGCCAGCAAATTATTACTCAGTCCTGGCGAAGCTACTTGATACGTCGAAAGATCCAGATATATATTTAAGTCACAAGATACAAAATTGTCTTATGGAAATATTATCTAAAAATATAGAGCAAAACATCATGAGTGAAGCCAAAGTTGCTTATAGTTATCTATCATTATAGAAACAATCCAAGATTTTGCAACAATTGCTCCGTTAAAGTCAATTATTTTGTAACAATAGAAACCAATAAGAAAAACGTACCAAAGAACATAAAAATGAATGAGGTACAGTCTGTGATCAGACAGCTGCCAGCCTTGAGAGGGTAATACTAAGGAATTTCAGAGGAAAAGAGCTAGACAGAGAAAATGTTGTGGTCAAGGATATGATGGGGCAGCAAAAAGTATTCGAGAGTGCAGAACTTTGTGCAGATTAAGATTTAAACCTCTCTCAGCCTAGTGCATACCCAAATAAAATAAAGGTATAATATGTGTCTACAATAATACTTTAGATTTAGGGCGGTATTCAATGAGGCTGATTCGCCATGTTTTTATGGCGATTTTGTGCTGTAAGGCGAATTTTTGACTAAAACGGTGAATCACCCTATTCAATGACCAGATGGCGAATACATTTCAAGGTTTTTTTCGCCATGATTCACCGAGTAGCAATCGCTATCTTTTTATGGTGAAGTGGAATGTGAACTTTTAAAATAAAGTGTTTTGTTTTTTGCATTTGGTGTCAAAAAATCAGGAATTTTATTCTGAGGAGGGGCATGCTATTTTTATAGCACATGAATATATATTTAATTTTTTGTTACACAGACCAGCCAGCAGGGGGCCGGAGCCGAGCCGCTCATTAGATATTCATATATTCACTGCACCCGATCATTACATATGCATGATCGGGTGTAGTGAATATACCCGGTCCAATGCTGGCACTCCCGGGGGGCAGCCTGTGCTGCCTGGCACCCAGGAAGCCCACCTCTCCCCCACAAACGTTCTGGGGCAGGCAGGGAGACTTCCATCTCCCTGCCTGCCGCCGTCCTCTGGCTCCCTGCGGCATCGCCGCAGGAGTTAAAATTCGCCAGCCAGGGGCAGTGAGCCCCTGACTCGTTGAATACTGGAGCCGGCGAGGCTCCGGAACGCAGCGAGCAGTGGCGAATGTGCAGCGAATCCTAAACAGGATTCGCTGCACGTCGTCAGTATTCTCATTGAATACTGCCCTTAGTGTGAAGAGATTAGCTATTCCCGTGGGAGCATCTTCTGACAGACACTTAATGTAACATTACCTTAAAACAATTATTTCCAACAACTCATTTTGCCATCATTTTGTCAGCAGATCTAGATAGGAGCAAAGATGCAGGGATATAATTTTTGAGTTTCGCTTTAGATGCAACATTCTGTCTTTTGCCATTGCACATTTTATTCAATAAGTATAGGGGACAAACATTTTTTACCTATGTATTTATTTTATGAAAGGGCTATGAAAAATCTTCCCCCAGAATCTTATTAGCCACATTTAAGTTTTGGCCAATATAAAAGGTAGTCATGGTAATCCCATGATTTTAGCCCAAGGGGGAGTATTGGACTATATTAAAAATCAGCATTCCAGTTTCCAGGTGATAACACATGGGATCCAGATAATTTACCAGACCCATATATTATTGTGAGTAAACCAGGGGATTAAACTTTGAGTGGCTGAGGCATGTGAAGCATGATCCCCGATAAGTGCTGGCAATGGGGGAGAAGTATACTACATATCAGATAATAGGATAGTCCCAGTGGAGCACTTAGCAGTAGTAAATTGCCACCACTAATAGGATATCCCTTAAACATAGAAGAAAATAAGTATTGTGAAGGGAGATGATGATGATGTAAAGAGTATCGGAACTGCTGATGTACAGATGGAAATGCATTTACAGAGGGGAGAATCCTTTCAGGACTCCAAACTCAATTGAGACAGAGGAAATAAATGCAGGAATAGTAAATAAATTGGAATCAATGCCGATTATACCATGAACTGAAATATCCAACCAGTTGTTATAAGATAGAGTAGTCCATAAATTTAGCAAAAGATCGAGTATAGATTTGCTTCAAGAAAGTGGAGGAAGAGAAGCGGCTGCAAACTACGGATCAGTGAATCTGGGACCATTAATGGAAAATCTAGGCAAGAAAAATTCAGAAGACTCCAAGTAGCATGTATTTATTGAGAAAAAGATTATGTCAAATACATGAAATGTATTTTTTGGGACTGGTGAATCAATCCTATTCTGTGCGATTCACTCACGGATGAGTCATCGTGACAGCAACCACACTTTAAGGTGGCCAGGATTTGGCAAAAGTAGTCGCTGCCCCATATGGCTTTAAACACTTTTGTGCGAAGTGGGGTCCCCAAAGGGAACAAATTCAACTGCTGTTGCCGGCATTAAAACATGTTACGCTGAATAGGATTGGCCCGATAGTTGGATAGGATAGTAAGTGTATCTTATATACATATTATAGATATATTATAGATGTATGGGCATCTGTGGGCTTCTGCCACTCTCCTACTTCAAATACTAATAAATTTGAGAGTTTCAGTTTGGATTTGAATTTGGCTTCGGACATTAGTTGAAGGATAGACAACAAAGTTAGTAGTGAATGGCTTTAATCTAGAAAAGGGAGAACAATAATATAGTCCCCCATAGATCTGTGCATGGATCAGGCTACTTTAGCATGTTTATTGGTGGTGACAACAGTACTGCCACTACATTGAAGGGAAACATACTCTATTTTATGACGTCTTGATATCATTTATTACTGAATCATATCTAGATTACTGTGTTCAGTTCTGAAGACCATTTCTCCAGAAAAATGTAATCTTATATGAAATCATGTAAACTAAAATGGTGTATGTTCTATATTACCAATCTTAACAAGACAGAAAACAGCAGTTAGAGAAGAAAAGGGAGTTGGGATATTATTACTTATTTATATGGTGCCACCAGGGATCCGCAGCACCCAAATACAAATTAAATAAATGAATAAGCAAAACAGTGACTTACATTACAATACAATAGAGGATAAGTACAGGGTACATACACATAGCTGCATCAGCAGAGGACACTGGAATAAGTATCCACATGGCAGAAAACCACAGGATTTGGTGCTTTCAAAGATGGTTGAGTAAGAGAAGGAAAAGCACATGAGGGCAGAAGGCCCTGCTCCTGAGAACTTATATTCTAAAGGGGAGGGGCAGACAAACAGAAATGACACAGATGGGGTAGACAGTAAGCATGGAACAGAGATTAAACATGAGATTTGGCTGGGTTTGGTGAAGAAGTGGGTCTTGAGAAACTGTTTGAAGAGGGAAAGAGGTAGAGATTTCAGCGGTAGGGAGCAGCACATGAAAAGTCTTGGAGGTAAGAGTGGGAGGAAGTTATCAGTTGTCAGGAGAGGCGGTGTGTATTAGCAGAGCAGAGAGGACAGGCAAATAAGATCAGAGATGTAAATGGGAGCGGAGTGGGCGAGAGCTTTGTAAGTAAGTGTGAGATGCTTGAACTGAATTCTGAATGGAAGGGAAGCAGTGAAGGGCTTGTAGAAGAGGGGAGGTGGCTGTAGTACGTGGGATAATGAAGAGAGACATTTTCAGGGATTCTAGAAAGGCGGCGATCACAGTAGTACAGTCTGAAGATGACCAGAGCGGATAAGGGTCTTGGTAGAATCCTGTGTGAAAAAGGATCTGACCCAGGAAATATTACAGGAATTTTTTTTAGGTTTTGGGGAAATCTAATGAATGTTTATTTTACAAAAAAAAAAAAAAATATGTGGGATAGCCATACAACAGATATATACAGTATATAGATGGTGAAGGCTCATATATTGGAGACATTTATCGATGCTTGGGATGGTCAAAAGGCTATCTTGCTCTGAAGAAATCTAAAGATCTAATTAGGTCTGTAGTTACTAGGTTTAAAATGGGCAGGCTATGTGGACCCCGGTGGTACAAAGAAGAGTTTCCAAGTGTCTGCAGCTGAAACAAAGCTAAGAAGGACTGAAAACTTCAGAGAGCACCAGAACCATGGCAGCACTTCATAAATCATCTTATAGAAGCAAAGATCCTAAGAAAATATATACAAAAGTGGAGTTTAGAGGCAAAGTTTAGACAGACAAGCCTAAAAGCAATGAAAAGCAGTATGATGAGTTGTGAGAGGAACAACAGAACAATGCAGAGGAACACACTACGCTGACTTTTGCAATAATGGATGTTTTAACACGATTGTTGCACAGTTAAAAAAGTATCATCTTTATAACAGTTCAAAAACCCAAAGCTTTTTTGGCAGGATATAGGAATACCTGATTTCCCATCTAATGAAGAGTTATGTGGCAAAGTACAGTGAGAAAGACATTTCAGCAAAAATGTTCCTTTATCTGTTCTCCATTAGAGCAGGTTTAGGACCTTAAAATACAGAGCAGAGATGCAGGAAGGGTTAGCCAACACAGCACTTGCAAAAAGTTTCTGCAAAGTGTGTACAGTTAATAGCTTATTCTCAAAGTTAAAGTGTATCAAAAGTTACCTTACACATCATATCACACAACACATAAAGTATGTGCAGCACATACTCTTTGAACTAGATCGCATTGCATCTAGTTCAAAACGCACACTGCTTTATTATTATTTATTAAGTTTCTTACGTATATAGCGCCCACTACATTACATAACATTACATATAGTTATTTACAGTGGCGTTTTTTTACCTATGGGCTGCAGGGCTACAGCCCCGCCCCCCATGTAAAATCCGCCACTGCAGTGAAGCAAGATGCAGTCTGTGAGACTGCACTGGCTTCACTGTGACTGGGAGGCACTTCCTATTGAAAGTCCGACCTGCCAGTCACCAAGGCAGTCCCATTGGGAGGTATTCCCTCCCTCTGGGACGCCTTGATGCGGGCTGCCGGGCAAAAAATGGCACATGTGCATGTGCAGTACCTATATCGGTACTGCGCACGTGCTGGTACCGGTGCCTGTAACTTATATTGTACAGGCGCCGGGACCAAGATTCCTTCTATGGGCTGTTGCCGAAGCAGCCCATAGGAGCTGGCCGCATGCGCAGTACATATTTTTGTACTGCACATGCGCCAGTCCCGGGCGCCTGCAATCATAGGACAGGCACCGGAGATGGGAGGAAAGCGGCAGCGGCGGTGACAGGGGGATTGGGGTGCCTGCGGCAGGAGGCAGCCCCCCTCCCCAAAGAGGTAGGAGCCGCCACTGGTTATTTATGGGGTTATTTGTTCTCTAATATTTATGTTTAATGAAAAATGAAGAAAAACTTCATGGGTTTTGATAGTTGCAGGGTGCTAGAATGAACACTGTGGAGTGAATTTACTAAGATGGGAGTTCTATTGAAGATAGGATGTTGCCATAGCAACATCCCATCTTCAATAGAACTCCCTCCTTAGTAAATGTACCCTTGTGTGTCCACAAATCTACACTGTGTATAACTGCAATGTCCTAACCAAAGATAACAATAATACAATACCATTATAATACTCCCAAAAATTGGACCCCCCTCCCAACCCCCCAAGAAGGTGGGCAAGTCTCCCACATGCTCCTCAAAGCCCTCGCACCCCCTGGAGCCGATTAAACAAATTCCGGAATTTGTGAGTCTGCGGGGAGGGGGTGGGACTACAGTGATGTGGATCACTTAATTTTGTGTTTGAGTTTTTGTGGATTTGAAGCTTTGTGATGTCGGCCTTATTCCCACCCCCCGACGTGCAGCATTGGGTTTCTCCCGGAGAGGCAACTTTTAAAGTCAGTAAGTATGATCATTATACATATACTATACACTATAAGAAGTCAAATTGAGAACACTATAATTGACTAATATTACAAACGACTATGGTGATGTCAATTCAGAAAACTCCCAGTTAATGATGATTTAGTTGACAGCTGCACAGACAGTCCCTATATTATATTAACTACCTTTTAATCAACTCATTTGACTGAACCTGCCATGCTTTATAAAATAGCAGATTTTACAAACTAAGGCCCAGCGGAGCCATAAAAATTACCTTAAGAAGTTGAAATTGCATTTACATTCTTCTAATCTGCATTAAAGACAGCAATTCTAGCATTAAATAACAACTTACTCCACTTAAGCAGATCCTTTTAATGCAGGGCCAATTAGACCTCCGGGATTTGAGTAGCAATAAGAGCAGGTGAACACAACTCTGGTGGTTTCAGAGGGGAAAAAAAAACTTCCATTATGATAATTTTCTCCCTGCTGCCTTTACACTAAGAATGTGTATTCTTACATGAAAGTTTCAGTTGTCATCTTTGTGAGGCCTACGAAGGTGTAGAGCACCGCGAATTAGGTTTTGCCGATTGTATAAGTGTGATCATACAAGTCTGTCAAAAGCATGCTGGCTTCCTCTATGAGCAGTAAGCAGTCTGAACATGTATTCAGAGGTAATGGGATGATAGCGGCAGCGGGAGGCCTTTATAGTGTAGGAAAACACAGTGCAGAATATATAGGTCATCAGCAGACCTAAATCTAGATACAGGAATAGTAGAAAAATACTATATACCAAAATAGCAAAAACCCATTGCATTCTGCCTTTGTGAATCATGCATCCTAAAACTTTGCCAACCGTGGTAGCTGTAACAGAGTCTGGTTAGCGCTATTGATTCATGTTCATGAGTTCAGTTCCTGACCTGTGCGGAATTTGAAGTTCTATCGACCCCAGTACATGTGTGCCTGTGTGTGCTAGTCTACGCGCATGTGTAGCCAGGGACCAATGTGAATGATTGGCATATGAAATGTGTGCGCTATATAACTTACTGTTCATATATACCTAACTAAACTTGTTCCGTGAATTGTAGAACACACATTAAAGATGTAGAAAGCTTTACTTCTGCTTAATACATACAACATAAAAATAGTTTTGACCAAATATATAAAATCAGAAAGCGCTATTGTTTTGAACAAGAGTTGTGTGCCTGATGCATGCTGGGAGTATGGCAGAAGATATGCTGGACGGGACACTCTCTCTAGATGCGCACTTACTGGTTAGGAAATGATGCCTTTCATGCTGTTACACCTACCTCTGATGGCTAGTAACTAGTCATATTTATTATTCAAACATCTATATGAATCATGTGTTATACTGCACAACCCCGTGCCATACCTCCCAACTTTGAGGCACCTACAGGAGGGATATGTACAAGCACGTCGAAATTTTTTGGGGTGTGGCCTAGCTAAAGAAGGTGTGGCCTATACTCGCAACACTCCCGTGAAGCCATGGCCCCCGTTTTTGCCACGTTGCTCTATTCACAAGTAACAGGGGGACTCCCAAATGCCAGCATCTACCTGTGCAATATACTTTTGTTGCATTAGTGATGTGAATAAGGCAATTACTGTATATTGTGAAATGTTACCGAAACTAAAGATATTTATAAAATACGGTTATTAACAAAAGTCATTTAAATGGGGAAGGCCAGCACCGTTTGAGCCAATCTCAAATGAAAAATAATCTGGATTAAAAAAATGAAATGGATTTGTACATGACAGTGACACAATTTATACAAGGTAATGTACTTTTATCATATCATGCAATGTTTCTGAGGTCAAAGAATAAGAATTTAGAGAAAGCATTTACTTGCATGGAAACCACTGAGCTCAGGTGCCTAGTGTTGCAAATACCTATTGACTCCTTCAGGAATATAAATCTGAAACATAAATGCCAGTTTACTAGAACGTGGCGCTGGGTGGCTTTGTACCACCGTGGTAATAGAAATTAAAATGCATAACCAGAGCGGAATATTTATTTACTCTTTATTCTTCTCTACGCTTTTTTTTTATTTTGTAGCTTCCAAGCTGAAAGTATCCAAAAAGAATTGCAATACACTACAAGCCCATGAGTAAAGCCCAAGGGCAAGGCTACATATACACAGGTAAATAAATATTGGTGTTATTTGCCCATCTCAATTTAGAACGCTATGGAAGTCTATTGAAGGTTACCAGGGTAATAATGATAAATCCCTTTTATTTATTCTGTGCTGTAGTGTGACTTGACATATATGTGAAAAATGAGGGGAGCCAGCTGGCTTTACTGTAATAGTGTTGATTGCAATAAATCCACGAATGCAACAGAAGTATAGCCTGGGCGGTGTACTTGATAACACATCCGTTGTTCGACACAAGTATATGCCAAATCTATGTACGTGTCCAAGTAATGCAATGAGTGTACCGAAGTGCGTCATTAAAACAAATATCTAAAACATCTCTGTAAGAGGTGCGGAAGATATCCCCTAAAAATGCCAGCGTCGCTCACATTTGTTATATAAATTCAAACATAAAATGTGTAAAAAAGGATTATATTTCCTAAATATATGGTAAACATTACAGGTCATTATGGTGAATACAAATGTTTGTGTGGCAATTTTCACATCTATTATATCAAATTCCCTTGGCACTCAAACGGTTAACTGTCTTGTAAAATTATAAAGGGAGAGATTCTCTAAAACAGAAATGCGGTAAAAAAAAACCCTGTTATCTTGGTTTTTACCGCATTTTGATATGCAGCAAAACCCGCACAGCGGGTTTTCGCTGTGGGGGGTATCGCGAGAAAAGGTTTCTTAACGCGACCCATGCCGCACCAACCACAGCCGACTCGCGCCGACCCCCCCCACACACACACACACACACACCTGTGTCCGGGCAGCACAGCGCTGTGCTGCCCGGACCTGTGACCTCCTCCTCCTGCACTGAAAATCATCTTCCAGGTGCAGGGATGAGGGGAGCCCGCCCCCCCTGCAGCAGCAGCAAAATTAGCCGGGTAAGGGAGGGAGGGGGAGCCGCCAGGTCCCACCGCGCATCGCCGGCTCACTGCAAAAGACAGCTCTTTACGCAAGAGCTGTCTTCTGCCATAATTATCGCATATCTTAGAGCATATGCGATAATTATGTTAGCGGTAGTTGACGATGTGCGGCGGTAAGGGGGTGCGGATGTTAGAGCATCCCCCCAAAATACGTTGCTTTTTTTTGTAACCTTTAGGAAAGCACACTTTGAACAATCATATTCAACTGTTTATATGGCACACTTATGTGTGCATTTTATTTTATGTATTCATTTATATTGCTATATTATTTATTCTAATAAAGTTCCCGGAGGAACTGTTATGTTTTACTGAAGAACTGTGGCTTAGTTATCAAAGCTTGTTGCATAACGTACAGGAGGTAACGTCTGCACAGAATGCTACAACCATGGATATTCAGTGAAAATTAGGAAAATACGCAAATCAAGTGACAGCATTTTTTAAAGTGAATTAGAGATAAGTGTAATTCAGCCTCATTTACATTAGTGAATACATGCATATATTTTTCTGCAGTGCCTTTACTCTATAATTGGGTTGCATATACAGGCCAATTTGCAAAGGTTCAAATTTCATGCGATGCAGTCTTTAAATACTGCCTTTGATTTACCATTCTGCAAATTACCATCCGGCTCTATAATGGTACATTCCTATTCTGCAGATTTTAGATTCTATTACTAGAGCTGGGAATAGGACAATCAATTGATTATGGTGTGTGTTGTAATTATGGGGAATTTTTAAAGCTAAACGCCCTGATTTCCAAAGTCTGTGTTTGTAAACTGAGATGTGTGTTCTGCAAGCCCCATCTCAAGATAACAGTAACAGATTAGTATTATTTTGTTTTTTTAATGAAGGAAAGTTTTAAGGTACATGGGGAAATAAATAGTGCTGGGTACACAGATGGCCACCGATGAGGCAATTGATTTTGTAAGCTATACAGACTTACCAATTGACTGATCGATAAGTCTAGCCTGACATTACAAGTAATTAAAATGTCATATTTGGTGTTTGTTATCCTAAATCATAACTGGGGACTCTGGTGACTACATTTTGAAAAGAATCATCACCATCTGCTCCTTAATGTGAAAGAAGGGGTGTCCCACCATGATATTTACAAGGAGCGCCTATGTGCAGTAACCGCCTATATGGACCTTGCCTTTGCAGCAGTGACAAAATGTGCCATCCATTATTTTTTTTAAAAGTAGTGCATGTGGAACAGAGGGATTCTGGGCAACTGGAAACCACTCCCTAAGTGCATGCCTACCCTCAACACATTAGAGATGCACTTTCGCCATTATGCTGTATACAACTTTTCCTTGATTATATTTATAAAAGCCATTTGTCCTTTTCACCAGTCGTAGCCTCCCAGGTTGTCATGTTTATATAAACGGTACTTCTAATATCCTTGTCTAATAAACTGTAAAAAAATAATAAAAATAATAATTTTATATATATATATATATATATATATATATATATATACTGTGTGTGTGTGTGTGTGACGATGAAAGCAATTGCGCCGGTGCCAGCACAAAGAAAATGTAGGAGACTGTGGGGCACTCGTGGCTATTGTACAATAAGCTGGCAAGCTTTGCTTATTGTACAATAGCCACGAGTGCCCCACCGTAATTCTCATATATATATATATATATATATATATATATATATATTTGACCCTTTGGACTATTTCAAGTTATTTAACTGACAACACTCATTTGGAAAAGTGTTGTCTGTGGAGAGTGCCACACATCTCCAATCTGCGGACTGGGGAACAGAACTATATTGTGGGTACACACTCCCTTTGTAGGGCACCCCACCATTGTGACTTTCCAGTGCGAGTGCTTTCTCTCCCCCCTCTTTATATATATATATATATATATATATATATATATATATATATACATATATATATATACTGTGTGTGTGTGTATGTCTATATATATATATATATATATATACTGTGTGTGTGTGTGTGTGTATATATATATATATATATATATATATATAAATATATATATATATATATATATATATATATATATATATATATATATATATATATATATATATATATATATATATAAAGACAGAACTGTCGGCACTCCACAAAGCAGTCTAAAACTGCCCAGGTGCCTCCCAATGTGTAGCAGCACAATGTATAGGAGGTAATCGGTGGTGGCACTAACGGGACTTTAGAAAAAAAGTACAGGACACAAAGTGTCAAGCAACGTTTCGGTCAGTTTAATAGACCTTTTTCAAGCTATATATATATAGATTATTTTACTAAGAGAATAATTTCCTTTTTTCCTTAATTTTGATCAATGCTACTTAATTTGAGTATCACGGCTCATGTTTGTTGTGACTCCGGCTGAGACTTTGGAGAAGTTAGTTCTAGTTGTGAGACGTGTGTAAATTTGCTGGGTGGATCTAATTCCTGCGCATATGGGGATATATGGATAGTGAGTGGATTGGTAAGACCATGAATAAAGGCATGGAGCCTAAAGCCGCATGTGGTCTTCATCAAGAACCACCACAAGTTGGTGTGAATTTTAGTGGCTCCCAGAGCACATCTTGCAGACCCATGCCTGGGTCCACTCACAACAAATGACCTTGAAGGTAACTAGCGGAGGCTGGATAAGGTTACAGATTTTGTCAAGAACTGGGCTGAAAAGACTGTGGACTTTGTCTAATGCAAAACTTGATATGGTATTTACCAGACTGAGTGGACTGAAACTGATTACAAAAATATGGAGCGTGGAAATAACCAAGATAACTGGACCGGAGCTGAAGAACTTTACCGAGCTTTGTTCCGGAGAATCACCAAGATAGCGGGATAGAGCTGAAGAAATAATACTGAGGCTTTGATCCAGAGATTTAGCAGAATAGCTGGACCGGAGCTAAAAGAAAAAATACTGAGGCTTTGATCCGTAGAATGACCAAGATAACTGAACTGGAGCTGAAGAAATAATAATGAGAAATAACATGTGCTGCTCTGGAGGGAAAAGTAGGTGCTCAGGATGCCAAACCTTCTGTATGGAAGCTAAAGCATTGTCCTGGTGTCTGCCTGCTGTCCTTGAACTAGCTTTAAACCTCCCAGGATCCGCAAGGAGAAAAGTCAGCATCCTATTGGCGGGGATACAGGAAGATGGCATCTAGCCACAGACACAATTCTGCAGTAGAGAGACGCTGGGTCTGCTTGTCAACAGAGGACAAAGGAGACCCGGCATTCGGCTGGCAGAGTTGAGAGCTCGGGACCCTGCCATCGTGTGACCAAGGATACAGCCACCCACAAGAGGGACGCAGGGACCTGGCCCCAGATGTCCCTGAAAGGTAGGCACCGGGACCCGGACCTCACCGGGCCATTTTAGGATTGTGTATGTTCACTTGTGAGCACACAACCTATCATGTCATGGCACTGAACTAACTCTTATGGGTAAAATTAACTAAGATGGGAGTTCTATTGAAGATGGGATGTTGCCCATAGCAACCAGATTCTACTTCTTATTTATTTAGCACCTTCTAGAAGATAATAGCTAGAATCTGACTGGTTGCTATGTGTAACATCCCACCTTCAATAGAACTCACATCTTCGTGAATTTAACCTCTATTCTTTCAAACTTCTCGATTTCATTAACTATGCTTTATGTTTATAGTTTATTCAATCCTTTAATGGACGATAAGTTTGTTATTTGAAGCTGATTACAGGAGGACAAACAGTCTGGGGTCCGCAAAAAAGTACTATAAGTATCACTGCAATCATTATTCTGCTGTTATGATTTAAGCATAGGATTAAATGATAAAAATGATTTATTTAATTTTTTTTCAAACTTGCTAACTAGATCATGCCTGAGAATTTTCCTGGATAAATGTCCTTGGTCTATAATCCGGCCACCCACTTGTGTGCCAGTAGCTGCCCCGGAAAGCTTTTTGGTTCCCTCTAGTGCCCTTGCTTAGCAGAACAGCAGCAGTGAAAAGATGTTGTGTGCAGGGGGCTGGGGAAATGCCCAGTACCTCACACAGAGCACTGGACTTGTCCCCACAATGGGGAGCATGGGGAGCATGGCTTGCGTTCGGTCCTTCCTATAAAGTAGGGTTACCACCCGTCTGGGATTACTCCGGACAGTCCGGTAATTGGACCAGGTGTCCGGAGTCCGGACGGGTGTCGTTCCCGGACTATACAATGTCCGGGAACTGGAGACCAGACTGGAGATCCTGCGCAGCGCTGCCAGGGACAGCCAGCTAGAGACCGGCAGCGCTGCGACTGTGTGAGGAGGAGGACGAGCACTTCCGCCTGTGACTAATATCGCGCCTGCCCTGCTCGCAGTCAGCTAGCCAATCGGGTGCGGCGGCTCCTGATTGACAGCTGGACTGCAAGCAGGGCAGGCGCGATTTTTTAAATAGCGTGACGGTCTCTGGGCGCAGCAGCTGCAGTCAGGTCAGGTGGCCTGCTGACCCTGCTGTGACACGGAGCTGACGGCGGGCGGGGTGAAGCCTGGCCAGATTGGCTATTACGTTTACCGGGGAAGGTCCCGGGGGGGCGATTGGTGTACGGGGCCGCCTGTCATATGTGGCCCCGCCCTCGCCTCCTTCCGTGCACAACAACGCTTGCTGACTGACTGATGTATACCGCGCACACCCACCGGCCCGCATTAGGAGAACAAGCCCCACCCACCCGGCTGTCAGGTTTCGAATAGGAGGTCCATGGTAGAGGTAAATATGAGTCCATTTTACACAGTCTGACCTTTTCCTGCTCTGCGATATTTATGTGCTGTCTCTGGTAGGCATAATCTGTATCTGATGTTTGTCACTTGTGAGCCCTAAATCTTGCCTGCTATTTAGGGTTAGTGTTAGGCTATAGGGGCGGGAGAGTAAGGGTTAGAATGGGGGGGGGGGGTTAGGGTCAGGACTCGGGACGGGCGGGTTAGGGATTAGGGTTATTTTAGGATTTTTAGAGGGGTCAGTATTTTCAGTTTTGGGATGCCGGGGGAGTTTAAGATTAGGTAGGGATAAAGTTAGGCTGCAGGTTAGGTTTAGGCTGCGGCGTGTGTAGGGTTACCACCCGTCCGGGATTACTCCGGACAGTCCGGTAATTTAGACTCATCCATAACCATGTTTTTGTTCCAGAGTGACAGTTTGTCAGTTTTCCAGCATTTGCAAGCAAATGGTCAACTGTCATTTGTTCTCATCCATAACCATGTTTTTGTTCCAACCAGCCAGATCTGAAGATACATCTGCATGTGTATGGCCAACTTAAGTCCCCTGCATTAAAAGTAAACCGACATCGGAATCCTGACTGTTAAAGCCTGACAGTCAGTATGCTGACTTACGGGTGCTATTCTCCCTCATTGGAGTCCATGATGTCACTCTATCACCGTCGGAAATCCTGATTGTCGAACCCCCATACCACACCCTAATGTATTGTGACTTTTCTCATTTCTTTGAGGCTTGGGTGTATTTAAAGGGCATCATCTGCCTATCATGATTTTATAACATGGACAATCACTCCTAAAGCAACATATACTGTATGTGTTACTGAATAATGCATTAGTGGGAAAATCTCAGCCCAGATGTTCTTTGTAGAGCACAGAACAGCTTGTCTCTATTACATTATTATAGTATATTGACAGATTCCACAGATGCAGCTAGTATCACCTGTTCAATGCTCAGGACATGTACAGCTCCTTAAAGAAAACTGTCCTTGCTTCAGCTAGCTCAGCTGAAAGCCCTTTAATGTAGGCTGCTGACTGTCTCCAGTCTAGCTTGTAAACTAAACCCAGTGGATAATCACAGAGCCTGGCAGGAATTACCTTCACAGCTTGTGTCAGAGTTGCAGATTAATGCTGAATTCTGCTGCTGAATCCAAGTATGCAGGCATTGAATATGTGTGCAATACCATTGATGGATCGGTAATGATATGAACATACATTACCAATTCCTTAGTTGCTCCGATAATTAATTCAGGAAACTTTAAATTCACCAGCACATAACACACTCCAATCAAGCTGTAATAATGTTACGTGTATAATACAGTATATTTAGAGACACATCCTTTCTTGTATTCTCTTTCAGAATGACAGAAGTGAGAAGTCTTAGTAATTTGGGAAGCAATTTATTGATTTTGTACAAACCCCCCCCCCCAAAAAAAAATAAAAATTCCTTATTATAGCATCATTGCCTATTGATGTGTAATGCCTTTTCAGGGCCATTTATTATTAGTGAGACATTGGATAAAGGGATCAGTTACGAGCATACTTGCCAACACTCAGTGGCGCTCATCGCAGTTGCTCAGAAGCAAGATAAATATTGGTGCCCACCCCCCCTCACCCACATAGCACCTTATATAAATAATGTATGCATGTTTGTATGTATGTATGTTATGTATATTATGTTTAAAATAAAGAGAGTGTGACCTCTATGGTCCTGCTAGGAGGAGAGTCAGCCACAGAAGCGATATTGATGGCTTTCAATGAACTGATTCAAACTATCAGGGGAGGAGAGGTGCCCCCTTGGGAGCAGGAGCTTGGTGGCAGAGCGACTCCATTGCCTCCCAGAGTTATGCCTCTGCCAACACTCCTACTCACGTTTCGGTAATCAGCCTCCTGCTGTCCCACAAAGTTCAATAAATACCCGGATTCTCCGGAAACAGTATGAAACGGTGACTGTTAATGCGTGAGTCTGGAGTAAACGTGGTGGAGCTTGGGATCTGTTTACAAACAGGCTGACAAGGACGCAGCAGCAATGCTACCACCAGTTTCCACATCTGAATCCAGTCCACAGTTCCAGTCACTGCTTGAACTGCGTTAAAGCTCTGCATTCATGCACTAAGATACAATTGAGCAAGGGTAAAGGCCCAGATACACCTGTACAACTTGGGCACTTTTGAACTGATTCTGGCGCATCGGCCAGACAAGCACGAGTTGCACAAGTTGGTAAGTTACTATCTGTAATTTCTGGCAAGTTTACCAGTCTTTTTATGTCATTTATGTATGTGTGTCCAAGTCTAGTTAGATGTCTGTCTAGTCCAATTTTTTAATGTATTGATTAAAAGCTATATTTTATTAGACTCACTCAAAACAGGGGAACTGTGGGAACCCCACTAAGGGTCCCCACTTCTCCCCTACACATTGTGAACTAGAAACAACAATCCACAGTTATCACACTACTACAGGTACTGCTTCTATCTATTTGCAGACGTCTACTCTTACGTGAGAGGCCTTAATCTGTGAATCTACTATTAGTGACAGGTGAGATAGTGTGTACCTCGCCAAAAGATCCACTCAACATACAGACCGAACTAATGTACGTATAGATTACCACGCGTAATCTAAAGTAAAAGAGTGCCCCAAAAAACAGAGAGTCTTTCCGTCTTCTCTCTTTGCAAGTTTACCAGTCTATCTAGAGTGCAACAATTTGGGATCAAACACATTCCCCCGATGCAGTGGTCCTGGATGGAGGATGATGATACGATTCATGATTGACCCACATCATTAAGTCCTGCCGCATGATGTGTGGTGATTTAAATCAGCGGAGGCTGATGGATATATAGCTTTACATTAGAAGAGATGTAGATATAGAAGAATATATGGCAGAGAACAGAGCGGCACATGTATTATGCCTGGTGAAGTGATATATCGCCAGTGGCCATGTACAGTAATATGCTGTTGTTGACAATATCCTCAGAGTGAGCTGCATGCAGTGATGACAGAGAATGTTATCCCTGACCCGCAGAAGTGCACATATAGGCCCTTATTCAGATCTGATCGCAGTACAAATTTGTTCTCAAAATGGGCAAAACCCTGTGTACTGCAGGTGGGGCAGATGTAACATGTGCAGAGAGAGTTAAATTTGGGAGGGGTGTGTTGAAACTGATCTAAATTGCAGCGCAAAAATAATGCAGCCAGTATTTACCCTGCACAGAAACAAAATAACTCACACAAATCTAACTCTCTACATGTTACATCTGCCCCACCTTCAATGCACATGGTTTTGCCCATTTTGAGAACAAATTTGTACTGTGATCAGATCTGAATAAGGGCCATAGTGCATATAGTATACACTATACACTATACGATGTGAACAATTTATCATTAACGATAAATGGTCTATAATATCGTATAGTACATACCCAGCTTAAGAGCTGCAAGCAAATAAAAGTGAGGATTTCTAGCTCCAGATAGCCAGCTTAGTATTAGTGGCTAATTGAAACTGCTCCAAAGTTTTATGTTCTGAGGTATTGTTAATAAAAGATAGGATAATATATAGTAGAAATCTATATAAACAATGATTAGCAACAATTTTAAATAAAGTTTTTCAAATGTACAAATAGTGTGATACTTCATCCATGGGATAGTGTAAAGCAAACAGGTCATCGCATTTCTGAGAAGTGGCCTGTTCCACTATGAAACTCAATTTGCCCTATATTCACATGTTAACCCTCTATACTATTTGTGCCACATCATTACACTGCTGTAAAACCAAATAAGAAATAAATCGTTGGGGTTTTTCATGGTTACTCATACTGTGAAATGACATGCTCCACTACATATCTGTGTACTCATTCAGTGTTGGACTGGGACAGTACAGGCCCACCGGGAGTTTGTGGTCATAGTGCGAGCAGGTCCAGCGTGTGACATCATGATGCAGTGGATGTCATGATGTGCTGTAACATCAGCCCTCCTGCACGCCTGCAACTCTCTTTTGGGAACGGAGCTCAAAAAAGCCTCTTTCCCAACCTGCAGCTGCTGCCGGGCCAGTTATTTGCTACTGACTGCCCGGCGGCATCAACACTTATCGAAGGTTTGGGTCAGGCCCCACAGCCTAAAAAGTAGGCAGGGTCATAAATCACCAGGGCCTATTGGCAAATCCCCATGTACCCCGGCGGGCTAGTCCGAGCCTGTTCTCATTAGATTTCCATCTAATCATCTTAAGCCAATTAAAGCAGAAAATGTGGATTCTCTCAAGTAGAGCAGCCAGTTTTTCACCTGGTCTTATAGACCTGCTGTGCAAATGCCACTTTGTACCATAATATGATTACGTTTGTGCACATAGAACTGTTCAGTAGAAATTCATGACAACCCCTCCAACATTACTGAATTAGCCGGTACGGTACCATAATTTAATGGCCTGTACTAGATAAAAACCCATGTACCAATTGTACCGGTTTTTAGCTGTACAGGTACCTCCTCCCGCCTTCACTCCTCTCTCAGCTGAGGAGGCCGCGGGGACTCTGGGAGGTGTATTAGCAGGCATTCTAAATGCAACTCTCCATGAGCGGGGCCAGGCTGTGTAACGTCACGCGTCTTGAAGAAATGGGGGCTGGTCTCGCAGCTCTGCAGGGTGAAGTGCAATCGGGGATATGCATGGAGGAGTCGGAGAATGCGTGAGGCAGGTAAGTCACAAGGATGCTGGTGGGATGCATTGAATCTGTTTAGATGTGAATGGATTGTGTGCATTGTTGTTGTGTGGCTGCAGTGCAGAGCCGGGACAGAATCGATGCTCACTGTCATATGTCCCTGGTGCTTGGTCACTCCTCATTCTCTGATCACCTTGAATGGAGGTACTAGTAGCCTGGGAGTTTGCACTGCAGTGCCAGGACTCCCCTTTAAATGCTCTGCTGTTGTGACCTTCACACTGAGCAGTAACTACTGGTCAGTCCTATTCACAGAGCACGATCATGCTCAGCAGCATCACTGTGCAGGGTTTCCAGTGTGCACTGTAATGATGAGCATGATATTGCAGTCGTTTGTCACATGTAATTCCGATAGCCAGGTCACTAGCTGGTTTGTCATATGCCACATACAATTGTCATATATGGAACTGACTGTACCATTGAAAGTATATATGAAAGGGGACTTGGCCACGCCCCCTTCCCCATTGGTAACGCCCCCTTTATGATTGTGTACCGATTTCTTCCCCTCAGATGTTGGAGGGTATGGCATGGTTTAGTGGTTCAAGACATATAAACATGATTTTGTTTATTCCCTTAAGAAATCAAGGCAAGAAGAGTGTGCAATACAGTAAAAGTATCATTCTAAATGTCCTTGAAGGTGGGATCAGACGTTGGACATATGCATATAATTCATTTTGAAAATTACAGACAGGGAAGTGTTTAATGCAAATCTACACAAGAGACTATTCATGTCCTGATTTGTATTCTATTCTATGTTATCCTGTCTGCCTAGATTGCATTTTACAAATGTAAAGAGGTCTACATGGAAAACCACACATAGGTGAATAACCAGATTTGGGTGAGAGCGGAGCATCCCTTCCACTCATAAATACACCCCTTCAATGTTACTCTTGCTTACTGTATGTGTTGCATCAGGATATAGAATAACATTTCACTAACAGTTATGTCAAAGGGGAAGGGGGAGAGGGATATGTACTAATAACCTGAGCCCAGGGTTGTCTGGGGAACAGCAAGGGCCCAAACCACCCATGGAGGTAGAGAAAAGCCCTGCATCATGCATTGAATTTTTATTTATTTCCAATGTTGGTGTGGCCATGCCACTCAGATTTGGCTATACCACTGGTTACTATAATACCCCTTGCATACCAACCACCCAGCAATTACCCACCATTTTTGAGTGCCGGTTCATTTTGCTGGGTGAAGCCTGGCCCCAGTTCAAACCAGAAGCAAATTCCCGAGTTAAAGCTTTTGAACAAAAGAATTTGCTGAAAAACTTGTGTTTTTCTTTGGTGTGAAAGGGTCAACATGGGTCTTAAATCCCAGCACTCCGACCCTGGTAAAGATGCCAGGATTTAAGGTGTGAAAGGGGTATAAAGAAGTCACACACTAATCTAAATAAAAGGCTTACAGTATACTGTAGCTTCAGGGTTATAATCTGTAGCTATTAATTTACTAGCCAAATTCTCTGTTTGATATGCCTACAGCTGACACACACAGTGGCATAGCTACGTTTTGGGCGCCCCCCCGCCGTTAGGGGGGCGCCCCCCCGTCGCCGCCCCGCCGAGCACCCCTACCCCGCCGCTCCGCCGCCCATGCAAACCCCCCCTCAATCCCCCGCAGACTTACCTATCGCGCTGGTCCCGGCGGCTCCGTTCTTCTGCTGAGGACCACCAGAAAATGGCCGCCCCCATACAGCAGACAGTTTCAGAGAACTGTGTGCTATATGGGGGCGGCCATTTTGTGGTGGTCCTCAGCAGAAGAACGGAGCCGCCGGGACCAGCGCGATAGGTAAGTCTGCGGGGGATTGAGGGGGGGTTTAACTATAGCACCGCAGCCCCCGGCGCCCCCACATGCACAGCGCCCCCCCGCGGTGGCGGGGGCTGCGGTGCTATAGTTACGCCCCTGGACACACATTAACCCATAGACTCCAGCTTAGGTGGGAAATTTAAAGAGAGCCACAGGTGAAGCTAATTACTTCACTTATGATTCTGCGAGGAGACCTGGAAAACTTTATTTGTTGGTAGGACTGGAGTTGGCTATCCCCATAATAGAATATGATCTCAATTGATATATTAATTCAACTTGTCTGCCAGCATACTCTCTGCTTTCTTCCATGGTGGATAACTTGCCATTAATTAAATTTATCAAAAGGAAAGATCTGGCTTTTACTATTTTTAAGTTTCATTTTGTTACTATTTTTCTCAATCTTATGCCCTAGATTACTTAAGGTGCCCATACACGGTGTGATGATCGTACCCGTTATGCCGCACATACTGTTTGTACTGTGCGATGTGATGCCCGCAGGAGTGCATGTATGGGGGCATTTATACTGTACTAGGTCCAAGTGGATGTACTAGACATGTAGATTCAGCATAGTCCAAAATTCAAACAGGGAGCCATCCCAAGTGCCAATGAGTCCCAGCCAATGATTTGGGTGGCAGTTGGTGTGACTCCCCTATTTGATCTTTGGACTGTGCTGCAGCACCACCTCTGCAACTGCCACTGGTACCTAATATACTATAAGCCATCTAGGATTAAGGTTTTGGCAGAGCTAAGTACTGTAGCAATGTCCATGGTCTGCTAAAATGGGCTATTTGACGCAATTTGGGGATTGCTGTATATGGACACATCTTTATGTCCATTATATCCAGTCAACTAAATATAAACCAAAATCAATAGGGCCTCTAAAGCTTTAATTTTAAAAATCCAATAGATACAAATCTATGCATTATGTCAACTCTGACTAGGCTCTGTTTGCCTAATCACATCATCGGCATGAACAAGGTAGACATAATCATGATTAGCATTTTGATTTGCACTGACATTGAGAGGTCTGCTGAATATGTATTCCTATCTATATTAAGTCAAGCAGAGATCGTTTAGAGTCATATAATGATCTCTAAACTACTGTATAAATAAGTCTTTGTCTTGATCAGACATAAATCAAGAACTCAAAGTAATTAAACAACTTAAATACTCTATGCTTGATTACTAGAATGAATTTACAATCATTTGCATATTACAACATAACTAGTTTTTAGCTTATTTATGCATCTTGAGATAGTTTCATATGACAAAAACAAATGAATTACGGATGGTGTAATGGTTAGCATTACTGCCTCACAGCACTGAGGTCATGGGTTCAATACCCACCATGGCCCTAACTGTGCAGAGTTTGTATATTCTCCCTGTACTTGCGTGGGTTTCCTCCGGGTACTCCGGTTTCCTCCCACAATCCAAAAATATACTGGTATCTCAATTGGCTCCCAAAATTAACCCTAGAATGTCTGTGTGTGCATGTACATGTGGTAGGGAATTTAGATTGTAAGCTCCACTGGGGCAGGGACTGATGTGAATGGTCAAATATTCTCTGTAAAGCGCTGCGGAATCTGCTAATAAATAAATAATAAATTAATTAAGATAAATTTAAATTATTGTATGAAATACAATTTTTAAGAAGAATAAAATCATATTCTGTTCAATATACAATATTGCTTAATTTGTATTTGTAGATAATTTTTTTGTCAGGGACTTCAAATTGTTAAGAAAAAAACATGTTGCTAATTTTTCTAAGCATTTTTGTTAAAAAAAAAAATGTAGTACAATACTTACATTTCCTACAAAAAAAAAATAAACAAACATATTTTGGAGAACACTGGTGACTACTTTTTAAAATAAAAAGTAGAGGTCTTTTATTTATCAAATAATTGTCCCTTAATAGTGTTAAAAATTGTTATGAGAATTATAGTTGTGCATATTTGTATTTTATTTGGTTTTGTTTTATAACTTGTTTTGGTACTTATGTAGTATCTGGGCTGCCGATTTTTTGATTGTATGCCTTAAGTTAAGGCATACAATCAGATGCGATGCGATGCGATATCGCATCGCATCGCATCGCATCGCATCGCATCCGATATCGGATGCGATGACCCGATTTTTCCATAGGAATCAATGTTAAAATGATTCCTATGGAAAAATGGGTCCTTTTCATACCCCTACTATCCAAGTGGGCATGGAGTTGGATATAAACCTGTGGCGAGCGTAGCGAGCCACCGAGCCCGAAGCGTGGCGAGCGAAGCGAGCCCCGCGAGGGGACGGTATTCGTCCCCTCGCGGGGCTCGCTTCGCTCGCCACGCTTCGGGCTCGGTGGCTCGCTACGCTCGCCACAGGTTTATATCCAACTCCATGCCCACTTGGATAGTAGGGGTATGAAAAGGACCCATTTTTCCCATTGAATTCCATGTTAAAATGGACTCAGTCCATTTTAACATTGATTCCTATGGAAAAATCGGGTCATCGCATCGCATCGCATCGCATCGAATCGCATGGTCGCATGCGATGCGATGCGATCTCCCGATCCGACCCGATTTAGAAATCGGCAGCCCAGATACTACATAAGTACCCTTGTTTTATTAAAAGGAGCCAAAATATGGGGGGGGGGGGGGATTTTTGTGTGAATCTGAATACTGTTAATTTTGTTGAATATTTATCAAATATGACTAATAGTGGTTACATACAGTTCAATGTGGAATTTGATTTGATTTCGATTTGATATGCCGTTTGATTCGATCTGGCAATCGATTTGATTTAGATTTGATTTCTAATATATAGTCTTGCCTGGTAAGACCAATTTTCTTTTTGATTTCCACTGAACGTGAACGCACATTGGGACTAATTCTGCATCGAAGGCTGCTAAAAGCATTTGATGTGCATTCGATTTTGATTTGATTTTGCTTCTATAAGCAAGATTGATAGAAAGATAGTGCTTATCTCACCATGTGTATCCTCTGTTAGGACTGTATTTATTTTGCTTATTTTGTCAATTTTTTGGGTATTTAATTGCTTGATTTAGAAACCCAGTCCTTGAACAATTCCTGGATAACACCTATCAAAGAGAACACTATAACACACCATTTTGCATGCAGATACAGCCAAAGTCAAACACAGAATATAGGTATGCTGCATGTCATTTTAATTACCTGAAACTGCTCGTGCAATGCAAATATGAATAGCATACCTCCCAACTGTCCCGATTTTAATCGGGACAGTCCCGATTGTCAGGGCCTGTCCCGCTGTCCCACCCGCGGGCGGCAGTGTCCCGCGGTGTGGGGGGGCTGTTGGGAGTCCCCCCTGTCAGCTGCTAAGCAGCGGGGAATAAACGCGTCTATTCCCGCAGCCAGGGGGCTGGGGGCATGGCTAGAGGCTCACAGAGCCTCTGGGTCATGCCCCCATAGCGGCAAAATGGGGGCATGGCCTCGCGGAAGAGCCGCAAGTATAGGCCACATCCCCAAATTAGGCCACCCCCCCCCCCCCCCCCCGAAAATTTCGACACGCCTGCAGCGCGCAGCAGCAGCGTCCCGACTGCTGAGCTGCAAAAGTTGGGAGGTATGGAATAGGAATCTAAATAAAAATGTATTTTAATGTAAAAAGTCACAAGAAAATAAGCTTGGTACTACTAAGTAAAGGGTTGGCACTAGAAGGGCTGTTTAACGAGCATGGCGGCTAGATATACAGTATGTGGACACATCTGTATGTGTGAGTATCACTCATGTAATAATTCCTGTGTCAAAAACTAGAATTGTAAATCATCTCCAATATTTATAACACATACACTAATTATATCCACTGTAACATTATGTTAAACTCAAATATTACCCACACTGACAGTTAGCATTATACACAACAGGTTGCCATAGCGACACTATCTACAGTATGTGGAAATTGAGAAATTGAGCTCTTTAATCAGTTCTTTCCTGAAAAGATAAGTTATCATACAGCATCTACTTCCTACACAGTAACAGATACAGTAACACAGCACTTGCAGCAACGTTTTATTATGAAATCCTGCAGACTCATCACAGTACTGATCTGTATGTACACTGTTCAATCATAGCTTAGTCGCGGTGATCCGAACTTCATAAGTGCCAGGGTGACTTTAACAATGGGGCATATGGGTCTACATCTCTAGGCCTCCACATAAAAATAAGCTCATCACTATGACAACATGATAATGACTAGACTAATGCTGGCCACACTGTTGGCAAGAAATCATATGTATTAAAACTCTATTTCTATTTTCCACACAAAATGAAATAATTTTTGGATTAATAGTGTAGAGATGTACACGCCCACATAGAGCTGGCCACACCCACACAGCACTGCTCAAAGCTCTTCTGCGTGGCAAAATAGAGCCTTGAATATTTTCAGCCTAGGGTCCTATTAATCCAGCCCTGACTAATGCCATATACACTCATGTGAGGCATACCCTTCAACATTTTAGCCATAGAAATCTGTGCAGGGGGCGTGGTCATGGATGTAGGGGGCGTGGTCATATGTAGAGATATATATTGGTGGCCATGCCCCCACCTGAGGACATTAATTTAAAATTGTACTATACCCCACTGAGCTGCTCCTTTGTCCGAATCCTGTGGTGCCAGTCAGATCAACGGGCGCACAGGCAGTGTGGGCGCCCAGCCATTGGTTGATGTGAGGGGATCGGTACCCGCTGTCACAGTGCAGACCCGGCCCAGGCTGATCGTTGCCTCTGATGGATTGTGCATGATGGGTGCGCAGGCAGCGTGCTGATGTCATGCGACGCTTGAACGCTTGCTGCCGCGCAATGCACCCCTGGGAACGGGAACAGCCACACTGGGACACATTTTACCCCCACTGGGCCCAATCACATCCATAGCAGCCCGGAGCATTTGCCTGCAGAGTTGGAGGAGCGGCCACCGGTGCAGAAAATCAGTACATCGGTACATTTGGTAAATGTACATCGGTAAAAAAGTATATTAAAAGTGTGTGACTGTTTGTAAATGTATATGTATGTATGTGCGTGTGTGTGCGTGTGAGTGTGTGTGTGTGAGAGAGAGAGAGAGAGAGAGAGAGAGAGAGACTATGGGGATAATTGACTAAGATGGTTGCTATGGGCAACCAATCAGATACTATCTTTTATCTCCTAAAAGGAGCTAAATAAATAAGAAGTAGATTCTGATTGGTTTCCCATAGCAACCTTTCATGTGAAATAGAACTCCCATCTTAATAAATTCCCCCCTATGTACTGTATGAGACAGTATGTATGAGACAGTGTGTATGTATAAGTGTGTTACTGTATGTGTGTAACACAATATATGCATGTGTATATGTGTGAGAGTATACATTTATTTAACTGTTTATATGTACGTATATGTGTGAATGACTATAATATATACATTTCCCACCGACGGTCAGGATGCCATCAGTCAAAACACCGACCCTGGCATCCCGGTACAGAGAATACTGACAGAGGCTCAGTATGTACCATAACACCCCCTACCCCCCAACCCTACCTTAGAGCGGCCTAACATTGCAGCAGCCTTACTCTATTCCCCTCCCCCACCACAACAACCGATGGGTCATGCATATGGCCAACGGTGCCAGGAATGATCCGAGACTGCATACTTTCAAGCAGTTCAGATCAGTAATACAGCAGGAGGCCATATTAGTGCTATCACAGCTGCTGCTTCTATGTAACAACTCCAACCACATCTGAAAGAGCCTCCATCCCTGTATCCCAAATATTGGTGTTTGGGGCCCCAGTCTTAAGTATCCTGGGCCCCCCCCCCCCCAAAGCCTTAATCGAGCTCTGTTCACAGTCACCGCTGCTACACTTGGGGTACAGACCTCAGCTTGCCCTTCCTCTTAGCACGCCCCTCAGACTACTGTGAACTAGCCAATGGGAGTCTGGGTTGCGGGCTTGTGAAGGAAGGACAAGCTGAGCGCTACATCCCTACTGACCATGCCATGTGCGGTCAGTCGCCACTGCACACTATTCTAATGAATAATGTCCTCGTAACTTGATAAATTCTCCTTTCTGTTTGAAGTGTGAAACAAAAGCAAATGTAGTATTTTCAAATAGATTAATAGCAGCAGGCTGTGTTTTAGGGCTCATTAGCCTAGTTTTGTTGTGCGTAGAAGAAACTTTCCAAATTGCGTGTGCTCTTATGCAGAGATGATTTAATGGAATATCTCAATGCTTGCTCTAGTTTTGCTCAATGCAGCGATGTGCGTATAACCTGGCACATCTGGGACATTAGCGCTTAATCTTGGAACCCTCTAATAAATCCAACCCTCGGTAACGTTCATCACATGTTGTAACTGTGACAGGCGACTTAAATAATTCCAAATAATTTAAAAATAAACTATAGCAACTGCAAAGCTGGGAACAGTATAATTAGCAAAGAAACATTCTGACATAAGAAATATTTGCATGAAATTGTGTAAATTATACTATAAGCTCACAAATATAATTTTTGGTAGAATGTGATTTTTGTTCTGCAACTTAAGTACCAGGAAGTGAAATAATAATGAAACTACAAATCAAAGTTCACAAGTTGTTTGTGTGCATATGTAGAAAATCAATTTCCCTTATCCTGTAATCTATTTTTGTCAGTTTTATGAGTGATGCTATCATTTGCCTGTAATGCATTTATTTCACAGTTGACAGTTGCCAGCATTTGCGAATATTTTCCAGGGATACAGCAGGACAAGTGATCTGTGATTCATCTGTAGCAACTAAATAATCATCAACTGCTATTCGACCACAGTATGAAAACCATTGTGCTTGGCTGCATTTCCCATGGACTAGATGCATACCCTCCAACTGTACCGATTTAGCCGGTACAGTACCGATTTTTTTAAAGTTTGTACCGGCTTAAAAAAAAAATGTACCAATTGTACCGGTTTTTACAAATTTTGCAACTGCTTCTCTAGCCCAGTGCAGAATTTAGCCCAGTGTACCTGTTGAAAGTGGTGCATTGCGGTCTGGACAGTGTGCGTCGCGCCATGACATCATGCAGCCTGTGGACTCACTTCCGCACTCAAGGGCTGTTCACTGTCTAAATGTAAAGGCTCCTTGAGATGCACAGCTTTTGACATTTCTGGACGCGGCCAGAGCAGCAGCGGCGGGAGGTAACGGAGTGTTCAGCAGGGAGGGGGAGCGCTCAGCGGTATAAAAACATCTTCAGCGAGTTACACACTCACCAGGCCGTTCGCTGTGGGGGAGGGAGGGACAGGGGCGAAACGAGGCTGGTCCATGAGAACACTCAGCGTTTTATGGGCATCCCCATGAAAACACTGGGCGTTCCCATGAGTACGCAGATGGGCCAATACCTGCCCTGTCTTTGTCCTAGCGCTCATAAACAAAAGTCAGTTAAGACTGACTTTTATTTGCGAAGGCAGGAGAAATCAGACGATGATCGGCGACCATTGAATGATTTCTCTTGCTAGCGGAGCCATGGGGGTGTTCTCATTACACATCCATGCTACCGAGGGGCAGTGGCGGAGGGATGGGCAGCATTAAGCCACTCGCTAAGCAGTGAAGGACCGCATTTTGCTTTCAGTATTCTAATGATGACATCATGAACATCATGACATCGTAGTGATTCATAAATGGTTCCTGGCCCCATCACTTCTCCAGACATCTGCAGCATTGTACTTGAAAATGTGTATTTGTGATTCACACTGTTCTACAACACCTTACACAAATGTAATATGCAGGCCCATTGTGTGGCTCGTATACTATACAAGGGAGTATGGACCTTATTCTGGTTCGTTCGCACAGGAACTGATATTTGGCTTATGCGCAGCCGCATTTCTGCGCGTGTGCATATGCCGGGTGCATGCGGCCATGGCAAACAGAATGTTCGCTGGGTGCATGCACCCAATGCTGCGGCCGGGAGGGCGTTGGCAGATAGTCACGCCATAAGAACGTCCAGCGTTCCATTGGCATTCCCATGTAAAAGCTGGGTGTTCCCATGTTGATCGACTCAAGACGTCGGTGCCGGGGGCAGACAGCTGACATCACCAGATGTCAGTTGCCCGCCTGAGGGTGCACGCAAATCTAAATGACCTGGTGATGTGGGTGTTCACCTGCAAATGGATGTTTATGTTAAACATCCATTTGCAGTCCCTGCATGCGAACACATGCTGCGAGGTGGGGGAAGAGGGCGTACCACCATTCACAGGACGGGTTTTGGTTGACTCGCAACGGTGCGAATTCGCATCTGAGCGAATCAACCAGAATACCCCCCTATGTCTCAGATAGATGTGAATAGTTGATGGTACGGTGATACCAGTACACTATAAAACATTTACCATGATAGAATGTTACTTCGACTTTGTTCCAAAGTGAGTCTGTAACTTTGATAGGACACAGAATACACTGCAGATCAATAGAGTTGGGTGTAAGTACAGAAAAATGTGTAGCAATCTATACAATCTTAAATGGAATCTGTGTAGCACATCCCTCTGGCATTAGATGCCCTTCACAGGAGTCCTCTAGGTGCCCAACTTGCAGAACTACATTTTGTTTGATTAGAAGAACTGGGTTTAGTAAGAAAAATAACACTTAAGCCAACGGATCCAGATGAGAATTTCCGGTCTCTAGCATTTTTCAGTGTGACATATTCTGTACAGCAAAATGTGTCAGCACATGACCAATTAGCTATGACAATGCTGTGGTTTCTGGGAACACTTCCTGCTGCTACAGTATTTAAGATACAATAATACCAGTTCTTCTAGATGTATTCTTCTTCATCCAGCGCCAAGCCCACTGTATTTTGGCATGTTTTTCATAAACTGCTATGTATAATTAAGATGTTTGCTAGAAGTGATCTGAGAATAAACAAATCCAAACAGCACTGTGTTGTTGTGTTCCTTGCGGAAAGCTGTGTTGAAGCAAATATGATTTTATTGTCTGCTATGGAGAACAATATTTTAATTGACATCTAATCACCTGGGTGTTTTTTTTTCTGTACACAGAGTCTAAATCAGTTATCATCTATAAAAAAATGATACACAATTATTGTACTGTATCAGACACTATACCGAGACTACAATAACAAGGTGTGCATTATATTCATAATATTATTTCATTATACATAAAATCAAGTAACTGAATATGCTTAGAGATTCACTTCCTAATATACTCATACCCAGTCCTCAATACACTCATCGCAGCTTCTGTAGGGAATGAGTAGTGTCCCAGAGATCAACAACTTTGCATTAATACAGCGATGTGTGCAGTTGTGTTCATACCTGTACCGCTGCTTGATGCCATGACAACTACTGGAGGAATGGACTGAAACAGAGGTTTCATTTTTTTTTTTACTGCAGATGAAAGCAACGATTACTATAATTAGTAATTCATAGTTCCCTTGTGACCAGTTTTAAAACACCAGAAGTGTACCCTAACACACACTATGACGGTGGTAGGTAAACATGCATGAAAGGGTTTCTTTAAAGGGTCACCTCATGCAGGGCGGAGTGATGATTCTGTCAACCAGGTCACCATATTAGGAGGGTATAATTGAATCGTACTGTACTCACAGTATTACAAGGCAAGGTATCTTTTCAAAGAAATACGTGACCAACCGGTCTACTTCTGAGATCGCAGTGTATGGCCATAAGCTGCTGGGCCTGTATCCACAAGAAACAGTTCCTCGTTTGCAAAGCTACTCTGTTAGTCACTTCATTGGTTACCTGTATTCTACCGTATTCAATACAAAATCCTTTTACTTACACACAGGGCCATAACATCAGGGGCCCCCACACTCCAGTCTGCAGTGGCGGGTCGGTGGCAGGCAGCAAGGTCTGGGCAGCATGGGGTGGGCACTGGGACCCAGGACAGTTAGCTGTGGGGTCCCATCCACCACAAGGACCCCGACACTGTCCAACTGCCACGGGGACTCCGCTGCCTCCCTAGCACTGCGTGTATCCCCCCCACCACAGACCTTAATCCTGCCCTGCATAGTACTGTGTGCCTATTGGGGCTCCCTTAACCAATGAGATTAGGACCTATAGACATTGCACCCAGAAGTGGTGCAGTGTTGTCTCTGCTTCCGGTTGAGGAGATGGAGGCGCTTCACCGTCTCCGGCAGTTTAATGCTTATCTGAAGATATTGGAGGACTTTCAAGTGAAGACATGCGGCAGAGCTATAGGTGAGGGTAGCTCCGAGCACAGGGAATGCAATCATTTATGCAGCAAAGGTTGAGAACCTGAGGGGTAGTTACCCAAATATTCTAGCAGTGACTTCAGAATACTGTGCACTCTGACAACTGCCCTGTGGAGACTTCACTTCCCACAATCCTCGTCTGGCACCCGGGAGGGAATTATACTCCCATAATACGCCAGCCTGACAACCCTGGTGGAATTATACTTACCATAAACCTCAAGTCTGGCACCATGTGGGAATGTTCCTTCCCACAGTCCTCCAGTCTGGCACCCTAGTGTGGAGATTATACTCCCACAATATTCCAGCCTAACAACCCTGGTGGAATTATACTTGCCATAAACCTCCAGCCTGGCACCCTATGGGCACTATACTACCCATAATACTTGCATGGCATCTTGTGGGGTCTAGACTTCTCATAACACTCCCTGCCTGGCATTCTGCGGGCAGTATATTATAGGGTGCTTGATGGAGAATACTGTAGAAAGCATAGTTCATCACACTATACATTCATAGTAGGTTGAAACAAACTGGGTAACAACAGACAGACTTGGAGTTTCACCAGGTCTGTCTTTCTATGATATTGGTCGCTTTGAGCTGCAACAATGCGGGTACACAGAACCTCCCTGTTTTGCGGGAATGTATGTAAAGCTTGATGAGATTCTGAGTTCTGTGTATGGGTAATGGAAACCTGAGGCTGACTTATCTCTTGCACCTCTTGCAAATTGCATACTGGTGCGCTTGGCAATATTAGTGATGATGATTGCGGCAGCTGGTGAAAAATTATTGGGGGGGGGGGAGGCTACCCAGGTAACACCCTGTATCTGTGCTGGACTGGCGGGTGGGGGGGGTGAGACGAGGGGGCCCCCCACAGACCTTTATCCGGCCCTGTCAAAATATATTCCAACCCGGCGTCTTCGCTCCTCACAAGATCTACGTCTCTCATCCACACTCATTACTCAATCCCATTCCCGATTGCAGGACTTCGGGCTGCACCCACTCTCTGGAATGCCCTCCCATGTACAATAAGACTCTCCCCCAGTCTCCAAACCTACAACTGTTCCCTGAAAACCCACCTCTTCAGGCAAGCGTATCAAATTCCAGAACCAGTCACTTACCCTTGATATATCGTTCCTATCTAATCACATCCCCACTGTACAGTCCACACAGATCCACTCTCTTTTTCACATTTTCCATCCTCCTGACCCCTGACCAAACTGATGGGCCACCGTATCATACAGCACACCAGGAACCTTTGTAATCTGCTGAATTGAATGCAATAAAGAATATCTATACTTGAGTATCAATGCCTATTTCCCTATAGATTGTAAGCTTGCGAGCAGGGCCCTTTGACTGCCTGTAAATACCCTGTTTGTTGTATCACCGTCTCCTATTGTAAAGCACAACAGAATATGGTGCACTATATATGAAACTATTAATAAATAAATAATATATTTTTCCCATTGGAATTGTACATATGTTGGCACTTAGCACATGTTCTGTCTCATTAAGTGAACATTCATGCTTTCATTTTTTATTAATGTGCATTATGCATATTCATATCCTTAAAATCATTTAGTGCTCAGCAATTTTTTCACTCTATGAATTGTACAGAAGATGAAATGTTCAGAGAACAGAACAGAACTCATATAACCATCATCTTCCACTACATCTAGTCTGCTGATATTCTCTTCATTAACTGTTATACTCTCTAGCAGCCTGCACATCTTTAAACGTGTCCCAAAAAAGTGTAAATGCACCTATTCATTAAAGCCCACCAACCTTTCTCACATCCTCATGGCCTCTGCTCTCCCTCCGAATCTCTGTCTGGTTCACTTCCCTCTGTATATCCTCAACTAAACTGTAAGCTCTCATGAGCAGGATGTGCCCTCAACCTCCCCTGTTCTCCGCACCTTTCACTACAAACTTGCCTATTCTCCTGGTAGCTGCCTATCCTCCTGGTAGTTGATAGTTGAGGCTCACGTTTTTTGGAAGAGCAGTCAGATCTCCAGCATCCTGCCCACACCCAAGTGAAACAGGAAGAATGGAGAAGTAATCACTGGCATTTGGGTGTCCATGGGGAGAAGCTAAAATGAAGGGAGTCATGGCATTTTAGCCCCACCCCCTTCCAGCCTATACACACATCGTGGCATGGCTTAATGATGTTAGTGTAAGGCCTACCCTCCCTATGTTCCCTACTTGAAAAGTAGGTATGTTTTGCTATCCTTGTCTTTCTGCTAATCCTTTCTGAATGCCCTACTAGGACACTTGATCTTTTAGTGCTACTGCTAATGATTGTCACTTACTTATTTAACTGTCTATTTAACGGTCTATATAAGTCAGTGTTTTTTTTTTTTTTCCCCTAAGGTTATTTGTGTGATTACTGTATATTAAATTCTTTGTAAAGTATGTATGCATCAGTGTAATTTTCCCTACATGGAGCTATGGATGTTTAGAGGGTATTGTAAATGCTCAGCTGTGCACATACAGAACATGTCCGTTACAGTAGTGCAATGATTCGGTCATTTTAACAGTCTTACTCAAGTCTTACTTTGTATGCGGTTTTAACTTGGTAAGTTTAAACTTAAAGGCAATGTACAAGTTGTGCATCCCTCTCAACATAAAGACAAACAAAGAACATATATTAATATATTATTCTATAAATTTATGATGAGAATATTGGCAATGACCCTCCATGCAAAGTAGCAATTTGCTCAAGTGTGTTTGCTGTCCTACACCTAACCCCCGAATATAGATGTTAGGGTAGTGCCAATCTCCAAAGAAGCCTTTTGAAAATGTCAGGTATTAACAGAGATATCTGTATCATCTTTTTACTTCTTATTGGTGCATTATTTAACATAATTAATTATACGTAACTATGGGGGTTATTCTGGTTCACTCGCAAAGGCAAATTCACTCTCTAATGGACAAAACCATGTGCAATGCAGGTGGGGCTGATGTAACATGTGCAGAGAGAGTTAGATTTGTGTGGGGTTTGTACTTCAAACGGATATCTTTATTGCAGTGTAAAAATAAAGCAGCCAGTATTTACCCTGCACAGAAACAAAATAACACCCATATCTAACTCTCTCTGCACATGTTACATCTGCCCCACCTGTAGTGCACATGGTTTTGTCCATTAGAGAGTGATTGTGCCTTTGCGAGTGAATGAGAATAATCCCCAAAAGTAGTGTTTTGAACCCATCATTGAAAATGATCAGCAGTTCAAATATTCTATGGGAAAGATGTACTAAGCCTTGGAGAGCAATTAATTGGAGAAGAAATAGTACTAGCCAATCAGCTTCTAA
The DNA here is from genome assembly GCF_055691185.1 of Crinia signifera. Taxonomy (NCBI): domain Eukaryota; kingdom Metazoa; phylum Chordata; class Amphibia; order Anura; family Myobatrachidae; genus Crinia; species Crinia signifera. The sequence continues at coordinate 270,212,203 of NC_139219.1, read as the reverse complement.
CTGCCATATTAAACTGAAAAATAACAGCAACTGATTGGTTGGTAGTGTATCTCTAAACATTTGTAACTCTATAAGGCTTAGTACAGCTGCCCTTACGGCAGTTATAACAAACACAGGTTACCCATCATACTGATTATTATTAATACAGTAATTTTCAATGTACCATATTTAACCTGTTTTGGTTTTTTTGCCAACTTCTCCATAGGGACCCTGTGTGGGGGATAACTTGCTGGCAATGAGTGCACATAACAGGCAATTATAGTAGCCCATACAGCCCAAGTTTCCTTGTGCACCTGTATGGGTTGTGAGGCAAAACTTGCAATGTAGATGAGATTTGCTTTTGCGAAATAACAGATTGTGCCAATTGCATAGAATTGAAGTACCCCATTAAATAAATGAGATGTGGTTAGTGTTCCTATAAAACAAAGACAGGGGAAGCCGAGACAGAGAATGGGAGTAAGGAAATAGAGACAGAGACAGCAATCGAGAAAGGCAGCATGGATAAGGGAGTGTAGAGACAGAGGCAGTGGGGACATTATGACAGAGAAGTAAAGGAGGCGCATGGAGAGAGAGCGGCAATAGGGACATAGAGACAGAGGCAGGGGTGGCATGAAGACAGAGTGGCAGTTAGGATGTAGAGGCAGATGGGGCATAGACAGTGACAAAGGACCCATGGAGACAGACAGGGGAGGCATGTAGACAGGCAGGGGGGAGGCATGTAGACAGGCAGGGGGAGGCATGTAGACAGGCAGGGGGGAGGCATGTAGACAGGCAGGGGGGAAGGCATGGAGGCAGGCAGGGGGAGGCATGGAGACAGGCAGGTGGGAGGCATGTAGACAAGCAGGGGGGAGGCATGTAGACAGGCGGGGGGGAAGGCATGTAGACAGGCAGGGGGAAGGCATGGAGACAGGCAGGGGGAAGGCATGGAGACAGGCAGGGGGGAGGCATGGAGACAGGCAGTGTTAGGGCATGGAGACAGGCAGGGGGGGAGGCATGGAGACAGGCAGGGGGGAGGCATGGAGACAGATGGGGGGAGGCATGGAGGCAGGCGGGGGGAGGCATGGAGGCAGGCAGGGGGAGGCATGGAGATAGTCAGGGGGGAGGGCTTGGAGACAGGCAGGGGGGAGGCATGGAGACAATCAAGGGGGAGGCATGGAGACAGTAAGGGGGGAAGGCATGGAGACAGGCAATGGGGAAGACATAGAGACAGCCAGGGGGGGGGACATGGAGAAAGGCAGGGGGGGGGCAGAGATATATCCTCCCTAAACCCATGGTGGCACTAAGTGCAGTATAGAAGGGGGATGATCATGAACTGTGCAGATTAATCACCGCAGTCAACAGGGCTGCTGCTGCAGACCACACCTTGGAGAAGGACGGGGGGACTTTGGGACAGCCGAGAGCCAGCCGCACCGATGCGATTGTACCTCCTGCCTCACGAGATGATGACATCATGATCTCTGTTGCAAATGTCTGTACAATGTAGGCAGCTCCAGGGCCAGGTACACTGTGTAGATCACAGTACCACAAGCAGGCCATGTACTAGCAGTGGATAGCCTGTTTGGCCAATGGGCCTCCCAAACCCCCAGGCCCCATAGCAGCTGCATCCCCTGAACACTCTGTAGTTACGATACTGCATTAACCATTTCCCTTCAGCTACAACATGAAATATATAATGCATACACAATGAACTACTTCAAAAGATAAAGACAAAGATAGAGTTTACTTTACCACTGACATCTAGTTTTATGAAAAATGTATCTTTATTGTTCACACACATATGTACCTACAGTAGTTATAAATGACATAGACAAAATCTGACTGCATGTACAGACGAGACCAGAGGTCAATAACGACCCGCAAGAGCGAAAATCATTATCGTTCATAGGTATGCACGATAACATCGTTAATGTGCCCATAGTCTGCATTTATCGCATAGTATGTAGGCTTACATCTCAGAAAACTGTCAGTGGTGCTATGCAACTTGCATACGGTTAGATATACCCCACTATGACATTATCTAAAGATATGAGCACTATGACAATAGGAGATTTTCCTTCAGTTTAACCTTTAAGCAGTCACCTTTAACAGTGAAGGGGTCACCTATGTTAATGAGAAATTAATCAGAATCTACTCTACTTTCTTTGTAGAAGTCGTGACAATTCATTTCAATTAGAAGGCTGCTAATCTCAGAGGTGAAGTGCAAACCTGAAAGGTTCCTTAGAAATCAATGGCCAGTTCCACACAGCAAAGCTTCTAAATGACAGGTACATGGCCGCAAAGACCAGCTGGTAGGGCTGACCTCATTAAAACTGCTAACTGCGGAATCGTCCTACACTGTGGAGCAGCACAGAGCAGATTTTCCCATACAGTACGCTCTATAAATGTTCTGCTAATGAGAGGCTAACATCAGTGTTTATGTTGCATATATAATGCCACCATTTCAAGGTTACCGATTGTAGGCAATTAGTAAAACAACATTAACAGGACCAGATAATTAGGAGTCCTACCCAAAAATGCCTTTGTGGTTAGAACATTTGCTGAAGCAATTCTATAGTATAGAAACTCATGCATGTATACAGTAGTTAGTATTATGTTGAAACAAAAACAGATACTGCTATTTTGTATCATTTAATATTTGCAACTTATCCCTAAAAACACCCATTTCCAGGGGATACCCTCAAATATTAAGGATCTCCCAAATGTTTAAAGCAGACGATACCTTATTTTCGAACATTTCTGTAATCTACAGTATTCACAGCTATCATAGATTTACCAACTTTGGACTCGCCATCTAAATGCCTTCTTCAGATGATGTTGTCCACAATGGCCTATGGGCTACATACAGCAGAAAACGCCAGGAGAGGGTTACAGGAGAACCGTCCCCAGCTATGGAAGCCGTACGTGTGTGCAGCAGTTTGCATATGCACGGAATGGCCCCAGCTCCCAAAGTAGAAGTGATGGCATTTGTAAATATTTCACCTACAAATTGCAGGGACAGACTACTTTCCAGGATCCTATCCCTGCAGGTGATTTTTAGTCCATTTTGGGGAATGTTAGTTTATTATTGCCGCAAACAGTGACAATAAAAAAATTCCATAGCAATTATCAAGTATACAACCAGACAATTAGTGTATACAGATGTTACCGCGCTCATCTATCCCCAATCGCTGCTGCGTGCTCATGTTTGTCGCGCCTAATTGTCACTCTACTAAGTGCATTCCTACGAGCTGCAGGAACGAATTAGATGCACGCGCATGACCATGGTATTGTACCAATCGCCAGGGGAGTCACACATGGCGATTGGCGCAGGATAGGTGAGTGCTGCTACATCTGTATGTCTCATCGAATATGTACATAAAACCCTACCTATCAAAATAAATATTAAGAGAACTTATGGTTGTGGTCAATCCTCAATCTGCTGGGTGTCTGAGCAAAATGAGTATCAGCTGCAGAGGAAAGGCACTCCAAGCAAAAAATAAATTACAGTAGATTTCACCTACATGTAAAAAAACAAAAAACAAAAAAACATGCAGGGACAGGGGAGTCTCTGTCCAGGGTTCCCTCCTCCTGGTGGGTCTACTGCACATGTGTACGTCTCCAGGAAGATGGCATGATGAAGTTTTTCCCAGTGCACCATTTTCCCAGTGATTTGTGCAGTGCCACTGCCACCACAGGATTAGAGAGAGGCAAGTATTAAAGAAAATGGGTGCAGGAGGTGCAGTGTGGGCAAACCTAGATCCAGGGACCGTATGCACCACACACCCTGTACCCATTGTAGATATGCCACTGTTCCTGCGTATATTAGAATTGATGACTAATGCAATAACTTCACATCTCCCTTGTGATCCTACAATGCTGTTGTACATGTGCAGTCTGATGATGTTGGTGGCCATTACCCATCTTTTTGTTAGACTAGCTGCCTGCCTTAAGATTTTGACTTCTGAATTTCCAGTTTCACTTATCTTAAGATGTGTCAGGAGAGTGATAGCATCCTCAATATCTGCTTTATATAGTATCCCATCTGTCTTAGTGTTATGTAACAGTTTTGTGTCCTCCCCTTTGTACTTACCAATGGAACTAGACAAGGCTGGTTCCATCCCTTATGTATCTTTTTGCAGTTTATCCCTTTACTGACAATACATTAATCCCAATCATTTCCAGGGATACAAGTGGGTCAGAGGACATGCACTGAAACTGGAGGGAGGTAGGTTCAGGGGAAATGTTAGAAAGAATTACTTCACAGAAAGGGTAGTGGATAAGTGGAATAGCCTACCATCAGAGGTGGTAGAGGCTAAGACAGTAGAACAATTTAAACATGCTTGGGATAGGCATATGAATATCCTTACAAAGAAATAACGATTAAAAAGGGTTAAGATTACCTGAAGGGTAAAAAATGGGGCAGACTAGATGGGCCAAATGGTTCTTATCTGCCGTCAAATTCTATGTTTATAGGTTTCTATGTCTTTGCACACATTAAGTTTATTTGTAGACAATGTGCTTTTATATATATTTGTTACTAAACACGACACTTCCGTTGACGCTCTTCATGACATTATGGGGGAAATTTACTAAAGGAAATTTGTAAAAAATAGGTGTATTTGTATCCAGAAAAACACTTATTTTTGACATTTAGGGGGAAATTTACTAAAGGAAATTTGTAAAAAAATAGGTGTATTTGTATCCAGAAATACACTTATTTTTTACATTTACTATCCCGAAAATACTGCAATTCGTATTCGAATTGATGTGCTATCAATACGACTACGAATTGCCGTATTTCCGGGATAGTAAATGTCAAAAATAAGTGTATTTCTGGATACAAATACACCAATTTTTTACAAATTTCCTTTAGTAAATTTCCCCCTTACTATCCCAAAAAAACGGCAATTCGTAGTCGTATTGATAGCACATCAATACGACTACGAATTGCCGTATTTTCGGGATAGTAAATGTCAAAAATAAGTGTATTTCTGGATACAAATAAACCTATTTTTTTACAAATTTCCTTTAGTAAATTTCCCCCTATATATCTTTATAATACTGCTTCTTTTAACAAACTACATACAACCAAAACCGAAGCGTTACGATTTCATATAAGTCCCGATCCCCTGTCTGCTCTTAAATTACAATATAAGTATAACACGAAAAATGACTATATTCTCTAATAAGGGATCAACATTCCTAACTCTTTTTCTAAAATAGTTGAGATTAACTATATACCCATTTTGACCCAGATAGATACCCTATGGTGTTTGATGAGTTTTGAAGTATCATGGTTGGGCAGATTAGCCACGTTTAAAATGTCTATTTACCCAAAGTTGATGTATTTGTCCCATACAATACATTATATAGTTTACCAGAAGTTTCTTATCCAAGCCCACACATTGATATTCACCCTTTGTAATCCGCTAATATTGCCAGTGCCGCTCACATTTGTAATAAATGGGTAAAAAAGTATTGATTCCTAAAAAAAGGTGGACATTACGGGGGCAATTTACTAAAGGAAATTTGTAAAAAAATAGGTGTATTTGTATCCAGAAATACACTTATTTTTGACATTTACTATCCCGAAAATACGGCAATTCGTAGTCGTATTGATAGCACATCGATACGACTATGAATTACTGTATTTTCAGGATAGTAAATGTCAAAAATAAGTGTATTTCTGGATACAAATACACCTATTTTTTTTACAAATTTCCTTTAGTAAATTTCCCCCTACAGGTCATTATGATGAATACAAATATTTTCTGGGCAATTTTCACTTATTTTGACAAATTCACTTGGCACTCAAATGGATAACGATATCTTATATTTTTATTTATTTATTAACAGTTTCTTATATAGCGCAGCATAATTCGTTGCACTTTACAAAAGGAGACAGTGATACAACAAACAGGGTATTTACAGACAATCAAAAGGTAGGAGGGCTTGATTGACTAGAACTAGATTTTTCGGTGGATTAGAAGTACCTGATTTAAGGGCGTTGCATGGCTCAGATTAGCGATCGGAACTAAACTTTGGGTGGATATAGTAAAAGCTATATATAAGCATTTGGCACTGGTGGATTTAATATGTACCCCTAATCAATTACATCTTATTTCCTAGACCACTCCTATCCCTCTCTCTTCCTTCATCCCCCCCCCCCCCCCCCCCAAAGTAGGTAGCAGCATCTCCAGTCTGTTGTTGTTTTTTAGAGGAAGTAGAAAAAGTAGGGAAATATGCTCCACGTTATAATTGCACTTGCTGCTTAACCACATGCAGGTCCAATGGACCACCTATATCATATATGAACCACCTATATAACAAAAGGCTCTAATGAGACATCATCTCAGTGGAACTTCCAGTGAGCTGTGATATATAAAATTTTACCACCCCTTGGTGCCCCTGGAGTTGGATATGTGGATCTCCCAGGGTACAGTAGGCGCCTGAGTGTATACACTTATATTCCCAGGGATGGATAAGAAGCTAGTATAGTTATGGCAATATATTTTCACTCTCAGGATTATACTCTATGTGCACAATGAAGGAGCTACTAATAAGTGACCAGTCAATGAGGCAGATGTTGGGCAATGACAGGTCTCTAAAATGCGGCTCTACTCTAAAGGCATCGGGTGGAGAAAGTAGTTTTCAACCTGTTCTCCTTCAAATCACTGCCCTTTTCCATGCTGAAAATAACTTTGTATGAATTGCTATATTTTTTTTTTTCTGCAGGGCAAATGGATTGGAGAGTCTCCCCAATGTGTACTGACCTTTTCCGTCATAAACACATGGCCCCAATTTCATTCCTTTCTGCTGACATTTGAACACTTAACTCTATAATGCCTCCAGAAAACAACTGACACCACAGTAACAAGATACACATCTCATGCTGCGAAGGAGTTACACAGGTAATTTTCCTTTCATCTAATTTCACCCTAAGGTGATCACTTCTAAACATAGCCAGCATTTTGGCTTCAGCGAGGCTTTATTCTTGCACAAATTAAGATCTAATCTGCAAACTGTTCAAGAAATGAGAATGTTCAGTATCAGCAGTTCATACCAGGCAGCACAAGGACTGTTGGCCAACTAAATTCTCCAGCGATCCCAAATATTCAATTGACAGATTGGTCTGAAATGTCTCGTTACTCAATACACAGCAAATGTTCCAATGTATTATCAAAAAATACAAAAAAAAAGTACATACATGGAATATTATATCATATTATTATAGCACAAGAAGAGGAAATCTAATATATAGAAAGGCTACACTATTTGTTGTGTACTGTACTTATATTCGCAAAACACAACACATTTTACCAATCACAATAACATGCAGCATGATTTTTGACCAATCGTATTCCTGCATTATGTTTATTGTTTTATATATTTAAAAAGAAAATGTATTTTTAAGCTTGCTGGATATAACACAGGGTAAGAAAGGGGTGTTGAGCTGCGCTTGGTATAACTTTGTAAAAAGTGAGGTAATGAAACCTGTAAAGTTGGGTGAAAAAAATGAGGGATTGGTTGATCCAGTACAAAAAGATTTAATGTCTAAAATACATATAGCCAGAATACATTGATAATTCTCTAAAATCACATAAAATTCATATCTCACCAACCAAACTGGGGAAAATGTATGGCCCGGAGAGTCCCAAGAGTCCTGTATAGGGCTGAGATGTAAATCGTCCTGTATGGAGCTGCAATGATATGCCCAATTGGAGCAGTAGGGAGGGAGGACCAGATGTAAGAATAAGGAGCGGCTTAAGTTGACACGGATTGCCGACTCCCTCCGCTGGATGGACTGGAGCGGGATGGGTCCTCTACCTCTACCTTACTGTAGGAATTTGTAATCCAAATGGAACCAGTGGAGGTGGTATTACCGGACTGGGATCTGTGCGTGGCCCAAGGGGACCCCCAGGTCCTGGTGAGGCGTGATGGTTGTCTCCAATGTAGCAGATGGTGGGGAGGACTTGAAGATGTTGATAAGGAGCGGCCCAGGATGGCACAAATAACCGACTCCCTCCGCTGGATGGAATAGAGCGGGATACAGTCCTCGACCTCAACCTTGCTGCTAGGACTTGGTGGTCCAATTGGACAAAGGGTGGTAAGTGTGTGCACAAATAAGCACTTCCGGGTTCTTTAGGGGTACCAGTTTGGTATTCTGGAAGGAGATAGAAACCTGAGTCCTGACCGGTTTCGCTGCTCCAGGCAGCTTTGTCATAGGATACCTACTATACCATACCTACATACTATCCTATGACAAAGCTGCCTGGAGCAGCGAAACCGGTCAGGACTCAGGTTTCTATCTCCTTCCAGAATACCAAACTGGTACCCCTAAAGAACCCGGAAGTGCTTATTTGTGCACACACTTACCACCCTTTGTCCAATTGGACCACCAAGTCCTAGCAGCAAGGTTGAGGTCGAGGACTGTATCCCGCTCTATTCCATCCAGCGGAGGGAGTCGGTTATTTGTGCCATCCTGGGCCGCTCCTTATCAACATCTTCAAGTCCTCCCCACCATCTGCTACATTGGAGACAACCATCACGCCTCACCAGGACCTGGGGGTCCCCTTGGGCCACGCACAGATCCCAGTCCGGTAATACCACCTCCACTGGTTCCATTTGGATTACAAATTCCTACAGTAAGGTAGAGGTAGAGGACCCATCCCGCTCCAGTCCATCCAGCGGAGGGAGTCGGCAATCCGTGTCAACTTAAGCCGCTCCTTATTCTTACATCTGGTCCTCCCTCCCTACTGCTCCAATTGGGCATATCATTGCAGCTCCATACAGGACGATCTACATCTCAGCCCTATACAGGACTCTTGGGACTCTCCGGGCCATACATTTTCCCCAGTTTGGTTGGTGAGATATGAATTTTATGTGATTTTAGAGAATTATCAATGTATTCTGGCTATATGTATTTTAGACATTAAATCTTTTTGTACTGGATCAACCAATCCCTCATTTTTTTCACCCAACTTTACAGGTTTCATTACCTCACTTTTTACAAAGTTATACCAAGCGCAGCTCAACACCCCTTTCTTTTCTTGTTCATTCAGTACAGGACTAACTATCCTGTCCCAGAGCAGCAGCTAGGGAAACACAGCTCCAGCCAGGCGCACCTGCACCCAGACCCACTCTGTGTGGTCAGGGTCACCACCACCCCTTTTTATATAACACAGGGTGCCTCATGTACTAAGCTCTGAGAGAAAAAGCAGCTATCACTGCCATGTAATACTGGATTTGAAAAATGAGTTAGGAGCTGTCTGTCTGGCACTTTGGGCCTTATTTTAGTTCACTCTTAGAGGCAAATTCCTTCTTAGCTGGACAAAACCATCTGCACTGCAGGGGGCAGAGGTAACATGTGCAGAGAAATTTAGCTTTGGGTTAGTTATTTTGTTTCTGTGCAGGGAAAATACTGGCTGCTTTATTTTTACACTGCAATATAAATCTCACTTTGAAAAAAAACCCCACCCAAATCTAATTCTCTCTGCACATGTTACATCTGCTCCACCTGCAGTCACATGGTTTTGTCTAGCTAAGAAGGAATTTGCCTATAAGAGTGAACTAGAATAAGGCCCATTATTTCCATCCTCTTTATCTCCGTCCTCTTTATCTCCGTCCTCTTTATCTCCCTCCAAGTCTTAGTACATAAAGCCCTAATTGTTTCAGTAGGTGTTTGGGCACTGAAATATATATGTTGCATTACGGTTACCCACATCCAGTGCCATTTCTACAGGAGGGCATGCCATGCAATTGCACGGGGCAACTGCTGTAACACCTGCTGACTGCTGTTGCGTTTGTAATCCAAGCTGCTCTGGGTACTCCCTTCCACCCATAGTACTCGGTGAGTGGAGTTAATCTAAATTATGCTGCTTCATCCTAAAACCATGGTGTCATGTTATTAGGCTGCGCTGATACTAAGGGTTGCAGCAGAGGAGAGGGCGATCGGCAACTTATTGCGGTAGTGAGCAGGGGCTTTTTAAGAGAGGATGAGGCCCAAGTGCCGATTCCTCCAGCCAAGCCCAGGAGCAGCACAGTGCGTGGTAGGGTATGAGCACTAGAGCGCTCAGACTCCACCGCACATGCGTATAGCGCCGGAAAAAGTATTAACAAAATGGGTGTAGCATGTGCAGTGTGGACCCCCTGGGACTCGGTGACCCGAGTGCACTGCGCACACTGCACCCATTATAAACACACCACTGGAAGTGAGGTAGTGCACTGTACGCAGCCCAGGTACCCGTGAATCAGCGGGAGAGACTTGGCAGTATGCAAGAAGTACACTTACAGACTGTGTGGTGTGTAGCAGAGCATGAAACAAGAAGATGAGGGAATCACTGTGTGGCATAATGCATACCTCCCAACTGTCCCTATTTTCGTGGTAAGGTCCAGTTTTTATGGAATGCTCCTGCGTCCCGCTCGGGGCCAGCAGTGTCCTGTGAGGGGCGGGCAGTTGGGAGTCCCCCCTTTCACCAGCTGTGCAGCGAATAGACGCTCTATTCCTGCAAGTAGAGGGGCTAGGGCAGGGCCGAAACTAGGTCTTCTGGCGCCCAGGGCAAGCCATCATTTGGTGCCCCCCCCCCCCCCCCCCCCCAAAAAAAAATCTTCTGGGACCGCACGTCAGGTCGGTCGGCACTACTAGATGAGTATAGAATAAAGAAATACCGAATGAAATCAGGTACTAGAACACCAAATACACTGCAGCGGGCAGCTAAACCCCCCCCCCCAAGCAAGACATAATGACATCATAACTTGTAAGTGTATTTTTAAGAAACAGTACAAAAAAATACACTGCAGCGGGCAGCTAACCTGTCCGTCCCCGTCCCCCCCCCCCCCAGGCCCGACTTTCTCCCATTAAATTTCCTCACATTTCTTACAGACACCGCTACTCTCTATGCTCTGACATGTGTCCCTCTGTGTGCTGGCTAAGGCTGCTGCTGCTCGGATGTGGCCTCTGGTCTGGTGGAATGGTGCAGTGTTGCCCTGTAAGTGTGTCTTCCAGCCTGCTGCTCTGTCACTGTGTCCCGCCGCCCTCGCCTCTGTGTGCTGGCCGCCGCTGCTCGGATGTGCGGCCTTCTGGTTGTGCGGTGCAGCTACGCCGTCCGCGTAACTGTGCTGTCACTGCACCCCATAATACTAGTGTCTGCCAGCCTGCTGCTGTGTTCTGGCTGCCAGATGCGGCGAAGGTGCGGAGACTTTCGGCCTGGTCCGGTGGCTCCGTGCTAGAATGGTAGCGGCTGCAGTGCTGCTGGACGATCCTGCCCTGTCTTCCCACGCCGGACGTCCTGCATGATGATGTCAAACGCCACGGAGGAGGAACCCATCGGCCTCTGGCAGCAGCCATCACATAAAGTAGGAGGATCATTACACATCTCCCATAACAAGCCTCAGAGTCAGACTGCGCCCCCCCCCATCTGGCGCCCGGTGCACTTGACCCCCTAGTCCCGCCCTAGTTACGGCCCTGCCTAGGGCATCGTTTCCTACCCTCCTGCATTCTGCAGGAGTCTCCCTGAAATAGCAGCAATCTCCCTCTCTCCCTCATTAGTCTAGCAATCTCCCTCATTTCACCTAGCCCACATTACATTGTTACATTTTTGGGGAAAAAAAGGGAATGAGAGATTCATTTACATTTACACTGAATCATCAGCACCATTTCCCAGCACTTTAGCAAGTATAGTATCTCTTACTAACTGCTTTGGGGCTCATCTATATTTGTATATAAGTCATTTTAAAAGATTCCTCTCAGATGTAGCAGTACACACCCACGCTTCTAGGTGCCACGTTCTCAATCTCTTTTCACAATCTCTCCATATATGGAACTAGACACGTCCTTTGGGTGGAGCATGACACGCCCCCTCAATGGGACGCTGTGCAACATTCTACTACCAACTATAATCTCCCTGAAACTAGTTTTCAAAAGCAGGCAAGTATGGGCTAGGGGCATGACCAGCAGCTCACAGAGCCACTGGCCATGCCCCCACAGCAGAAAAATGGGGGTGTTGCCTTGCAGGAGTGACCTGATTTGTAGGCCATGCCCCAAATGTTGTACGCGGTTTTTCGGCTTGTGCAAGAATCCCTCAAATCCCATCAAATTTAGGGAGGTATTCAATGTACAGTATCATGGGCAATATGGTGTGTGTGGCAGAATGTGTTAGGGGGTCTTTCTATAATGAGGAAACATGACAAATAATGTAAGGGGCATAAATTGGTAGTTTTTATTTTTTCCCCACTTAAATAAGTGATAAATATTACTGTACATTCTTGCTGCTACACAGTAAGAACAAAAAACCCACATGCAGTGGATTGCTTGCTGAACATTTTACAAGGCCAGAAAGGTAAAAAAAAAAAAATTCAAAAAAGTTTATGATTTTTATCATATTAGAATTTTTAAGCCAGGCTGATTTTAATGTCAGCACAGAAGGCACAATCCTAATGATGTACGCAGGTTTGCACATTCATCAATCATACACACAGAGATGGATCACATAGGCCTTTACACATGGCATTTCAGCGCTGCATTCTTGCTTACATGGATTGACTACCACCGTTCAAAACTAAAAAGAATGTATCATGGCCTAAATCGTTATGTCATTGCCGCAGATCAGACTAGTGGGACACGGATCTACAGCTCCGCTCCTGTGACTTCCCAAGTTAGCTGTAATGCTTGCCTTTTTTGTTAAAGCCCAATCCATAATGCTAATCATTTATGCAATTAGTGTAATTAGGAACAAGCAAATAGAATCAGTTTACAGATCTGGCCCCGTATGGGGAGATATACTATGACTCACAGGTGACATTGATCACTACCATTAAATGTAATTAGCTAATCTAAGGTATTTAGAGAAAATAAACAAAATCCTGAAATGGATTAGTGTGTGCCTGTAAAGGGGTGTACACACGGAGCGATCCTTCTAAGCGATTTCGACTACATAGACAATATTGCTTAGAAGGTTAGTAAAGATCGCTGTCAAGGTTAGACAAATCGCCCTATAATATCGCTTAGTAAAAAAGAGTTGCCAGGCAAGAATATTTTAACTAGATTGCTGGCTGTCTAGTCAAAATCGCTGGTATTCACAGCTGCGGGATATATTCACTAGGCGATCTGCAATTAAGGGGGAAATTTACCAATATGAAAAACCTAGTTTTTCGTATTGGTTGTTTCCCTACGACTGCATACGACTGTTTAAGTCGTATGCAAAGTCGTGTTCCGGAGGGGGATTTACAAAGCAGTCAGATACGACTGCTTTGTAACCCTCCGATGGTGTAATGATTCGTATTAGCGGCCGTATATACGGCTGCTAATACGAATTATTTCTAGCAGTCTGCACGGATCAAGTCAGATCCGTGCAGGCTGCAAGGTGTAAAAAAAAATAGAAAAATAAATAAATAAAAAAAAAAACCGGCGTGGGGTCCCCCCCACAGCCATAACCAGCACCAGGCTGAAGGAGCCGGGGCCGGTAATTAAAAATCAGGGAACCCGACAAATAGGGGTTCCCCGATTTTTAACAACCAGCCCCAGGCTCCAGGTCCGGGGCTGGTTCCCAAAATACGGGGGACAAAATGAGTAGGGGTCCCCCGTATTTTAAGAACCAGCCCCAGGCACAACCAGCCGGCAGGGTAATGCCACAGCCGGGGGACACTTATAATATAAGGTCCCGCGGCCAAAACATTCTCCCTACCGACCAGTCAGCCTGGCCAGGGGCCCTGGGGGAGTGGGGACCCCCCCAATAAAGGGGTCCCCCCCCTCCAGGACTTACCTGACCAGGCTGAAGCCTGGTGCTGTCCTCGATGCCCCTGGGCGGTGGGCATCGAGCTGATAAATGTTGTAAAAAATAGAAAAATCTATTGTTTTTTACTGTGGCACTACAAGTGCCAGCAAGCCTCCCCAGCAAGCTGGGACTTGGAGAACCACAAGTCCCAGCCTGCTGGGCATTAAAGGGCCCGCTGGCACTTGTAGTTCTACAGTTAAAAAAATAGTGCACAAAACACACTGATACACTTTTAAAATAAAACTTTATTACACACAAAGCCCACACATACTAATACTTACCTATCTTCTTCCCATAGGTCGCCCTGATGTCCTGTGTCGGCGTCTTCTGGTCCTGTGTCGTCTTCTTCCTCCATGTCGACCGTCGCTGTCGCCGTCCGGATCCGAAGAAATCCATGGAGGAAGCTGTGGAAGGAAACCATACTCACCTGTCCCAGCGCGACGTAGTCCAGGTAAGTGTCTTTGCAAAAAAACAAAACGCACACCCGAATCCAAGCGGACACGACGGAGACACACGTGTGTTTGTTTACATCGTGCGGCTCCGCCTCCCGAATGCCGCTATTGGCCGCCTTGCGGCCTAGCGGCCAATCAGGAGCCGCTAGGCCGCAAGGCGGCCAATAGCGGCATTCGGGAGGCGGAGCCGCACGATGTAAACAAACACACGTGTGTCTCCGTCGTGTCCGCTTGGATTCGGGTGTGCGTTTTGTTTTTTTGCAAAGACACTTACCTGGACTACGTCGCGCTGGGACAGGTGAGTATGGTTTCCTTCCACAGCTTCCTCCATGGATTTCTTCGGATCCGGACGGCGACAGCGACGGTCGACATGGAGGAAGAAGACGACACAGGACCAGAAGACGCCGACACAGGACATCAGGGCGACCTATGGGAAGAAGATAGGTAAGTATTAGTATGTGTGGGCTTTGTGTGTAATAAAGTTTTATTTTAAAAGTGTGTCAGTGTGTTTTGTGCACTATTTTTTTAACTGTAGAACTACAAGTGCCAGCGGGCCCTTTAATGCCCAGCAGGCTGGGACTTGTGGTTCTCCAAGTCCCAGCTTGCTGGGGAGGCTTGCTGGCACTTGTAGTGCCACAGTAAAAAACAATAGATTTTTCTATTTTTTACAACATTTATCAGCTCGATGCCCACCGCCCAGGGGCATCGAGGACAGCACCAGGCTTCAGCCTGGTCAGGTAAGTCCTGGAGGGGGGGGACCCCTTTATTGGGGGGGTCCCCACTCCCCCAGGGCCCCTGGCCAGGCTGACTGGTCGGTAGGGAGAATGTTTTGGCCGCGGGACCTTATATTATAAGTGTCCCCCGGCTGTGACATTACCCTGCCGGCTGGTTGTGCCTGGGGCTGGTTCTTAAAATACGGGGGACCCCTACTCATTTTGTCCCCCGTATTTTGGGAACCAGCCCCGGACCTGGAGCCTGGGGCTGGTTGTTAAAAATCGGGGAACATCTATTTGTCGGGTTCCCTGATTTTTAATTACCGGCCCCGGCTCCTTCAGCCTGGTGCTGGTTATAGCTGTGGGGGGGACCCCACGCCGTTTTTTTTTTTATTTATTTATTTTTCTATTTTTTTACACTGAAGCCTGCACGGATCTGACTGATCCGTGCAGGCTAAAACGCAAATAGAACAGGAAAATGGTGTTCTATTTTCCTGTCGTATTTGCGTGGGTGTTTTACACCACTAAGCAGCCGTATTGTCAGTACGGCTGCTTAGTAAATCAGAAACCACCATTCTTTTGAATGGTGATTTCTGTCGTATCCTATCGATGGTGTAGACATTCGTATTTGTAAATACAAATACGAATGTTTCATCTTTAGGACTACGAATTGTTGTATTTTTGGGATTGTAAATCCCGAAAATACAAATTCGTAAAAAAAAGGTGTATTTCTCCCTACGAATACACCTTTTTTCTACGAATCCATTTTGGTAAATGTCCCCCTAAATACCAATCAAGTTTGTTAATTCTAGTATAGGCAAAATCGGCCATAGACAAAATAGCTGGTGCATCCAGTCAAATCGCTTAGTCAACGTCGCTCACTATCAAAAATCGCTCCGTGTGTACACCCCTTATGTAATTCAGCAATGAGCCCAGGTCTTTTACACCTGTTATTAAGTCCAGATGTGGGTCTAAACGACCAGCACGTACTGTATAGAGAAAATGTCCTAAAAATGAATGCCCAGATGAGGATAATTGATGTTGATACATGCACTTTCAGCCTCTTGTACAGGTTGCATTATATACTGCGAAACAGAACGGAAAATGCCACTTTATAAATACACATGGGCCTGATTCAGCCCTGTTCTCTAGACTGCGTATGTCCCCTCTCCCCCACACTCCCTCATTGTGTGAATCCCCTCTCTAACATGCGAGGGGATGTGTTTGCTAACACACCCCTTGCATGAGACCGAACGCGAGAGAAATCGTTTGATGGTCCCCGACCATTGAATGATTTTTCTCCCCTTCGGTAATAAAAAGTCAGTCTAGACCTCTTTGCTGGCAGTCTAAGACAGGTTGCCGGAGGGTGGGTGTGCATAGCATAGCAGTGTTCTTATCCCCCCCCTCTCCCCATACCAGTGTCATTAGCCCCCTCACCCCATACCAGTATCTTTATCCCCCCCGTAGCAGCATCATTAGCCCCCTCACCCCATACCAGTGTCATCAGCCCCCTTCTCCCTCCCTATAGGTCCCCCATAGCTGTGTTATTAGCCCCCATGTATATATAACCTTTGAAATGAACAAGGTTAGATGACTATTAAAAGGTGTGAAACTTATTAATAAACATTTGAATAGGAAGCCCATTGAACAGTACTGTGAAATAAAAGATGAAAAGTGAAATAAAAAATGTTCAAAAAACTGTAAACTTTT
The DNA here is from genome assembly GCF_055691185.1 of Crinia signifera. Taxonomy (NCBI): domain Eukaryota; kingdom Metazoa; phylum Chordata; class Amphibia; order Anura; family Myobatrachidae; genus Crinia; species Crinia signifera. Next base: position 270,195,577 of record NC_139219.1, on the reverse strand, counting down.
GAAAGACCGGGAAGAATTGAATATCACAGTAATATCATGACATATAAGTGTTGTCAAAAAAGGGAGAAAAGGCATGAAAAAGAGAACAAACCAACATTTGAATACCCCCCAAAGTATCCAAAAAATCTGTGGGCAGATACAATAATCAGTCTATAAATCTGCTCGGAATCATGTCTCCTTGGAGTTAGATGTTTCTGGTTAATAGTGTACATATACAGATTCCAAACCGGCAGGGCATGCTGGAATATGTTGTTTTGCAACATGGAGAGCTACAGTTGATGTGTTCAGTCAGATCAATGGGACCGAAATACCGTGACGTAAGTCTTGTGGCATTTCGTGCAGCGGAGGAGATGCGTTTTTTATTCCAACAAAACTTTAATAATACTTTAGAGAACAGCATGCCGGTGGTATAGGTTAGTACATCCTGCCCTCTATAAATTTTGTTGAGGTTAGAGGCATACTAAACTGTATCTATTAGAGCTGGTCACAGCGTAGAGCCATTACAGTCTAACCTGACTCATTGGTGTCATCCTTGAATAAATAAAAAGTAATACATTATATACCATTGTTTGTGCACATTATACCCATGACCATACATCCCGACTAGGGTTGCCAATCCTGGGGCATTTTATAAATCCCGGGAATTAGGATTGAAAAATGCTCAATTCCGGGATTGGCATCCCTAAAAGAAAACCAGCCCTATCCCCCACATTGACTTACTTGGGGGAGTGGTGGAGAGGGGCAGGTGGCAGCAGAATGGAGGCAGGCGACCTATGACCGAGTCACCCTGCGTAGGCTGCACCACAAGCCAGGAACCGCCGGGCTGCGTCTGATACTCCAATCTGGGGATTGAATCCCAGACATTTTGGGGCCAAATCCCAAGGTCCAGCGTATCCTGATCCCGGGATTGGCCACCCTAATCTCGAAACATACTAATATATAGTGATCCAAGATTCCCAGGCAGCCAAAATGCAATTGTTTCAAGCCATGCCTCCTTTTTTTATCATTGTGTGGTTATGCCCAGCGCTCTGTGAGCTGCTGGCCATGCCCCCAGTCCCTCTGTCTCTCATGAACAGACACTAAACGCATGCCCAGAGAATCTTTTCACCACTGCTCTGCTAAGCGACAGGGAGCCTGGTACACAAAAATCAGGACAGTTGGGAAGTATGCCCATGACAGAGCAGGAGTAAATTACATGTCTACTTGCCATGAAATCCCAATTATAATAATTGAGAAAGTATAATAGAATACTGCAGTTGCGAATCTCGGCCAAACTTTATAACTAATTTAGCCAGGGGTATACATTCTATTTATTCACAGCAATGGAAACATTTAATCTTTCACTTGTGGCATAGTCTACACAGGCAGTGGAATAACCATTTGGTATATGCCTATCATTGGCTGTAAGTGTGATATATTATTTATGTTAATATAGCCTTAACCTTGAACATCTATGAGGCTGTTTTCTTTGCAGCTTTTTATGGGGCTTATGCATTAATAATCACGGCATTGCCTTGATTTTTTCAGACCGTACAGTATCTCAACAGTTATTTCATTATTAACAAAACTACCCCCATTATGCACAAATTTAAACTTGCAGGGACAGTGGTTGCAAGAACCACTGACCCTGCCAGTTACATCCTGGGCTTCTTGGAGAAGTCTTTTGTCAAAAAGAATCTGACATTGCATATGGAAAGAGCTAGCCAGAGACTGCAGGAGAGGGATCCCTCTCCTGCCAGTTGGGTTTTTAATGTATAGGCAGTGTATAGCCCCCCCCAATATGGCCAAAATGCAATAGGTTGATAGGTTGAACATGACAATGGTTTTGCCTCATTTCCCATCCATGTGGACTATGATTGGTAATAGTAACCTGAAGCGTGGTGTGGGAAGCAAGCCCTTGGGGGTCCAGGTTTCTGCTAATTGTTGTGTAATGGACACATTTTGGTTAAAAAATAACTTGTGTCAACTTTTTACCCTTTCGACCATTTGTATCTGTCAATTTTAGACACATTCAATCTTTTCACTTGTCAAATTTTTGTGTATCGGTCATATGGAGTTGACCTATTAACAGGTGGTTAATGCCATCTCAATGTGTCGGCAATCAAGGATTCCAAATGTCATAAAGCTACACCTTCTGGAGGTTGGTACATACTGTAGTGGTAAGACTGTCGTCCCTATTGGGAATAATGGGACTGCGGCCTGCATCTCTAATAACCTTCTTCAGAAGACTCCCATGGAGTCTGTATTAGGAAATTAGTACATAGCGGGGATACATAAAATTCTGAAGAAATTATAATTTCTGCATAATTTTATGAACAACAGCTGTGACAGTATAACTAATCCCCTAGATATTAAAAAGGACAAAATTTACAATTTGCACAAAATATAAATACAAATATTTTTTGGGAAAGTTAAAACAAACACATAAAAGTTTTCGGTGGTGACTGAAAATTACTTCCTGGGAATTTTTGTTTTTTAACGAAAGTTATATTGTATATTAAAAAATGAATTACCTGGGAACCGTTGTTCAAAGGAAGAGTCCAAAAAGCCTACCATGGTCTCCACATTGCCACCATTACTCAGATTAACTCACTGCGTGCGGGTGTAAGAAAGTTATGAACATTGCAACTCAGGTCATCAAACTTTAAGGATGGAATTTAATTTCTTATATTCCACCCAAGCTGAGTCTGGTGCAATGGTCCTTTAAGGCTGAAATCCTTTGGGTATAGCACTGCAATAATGTATTTTGGTCTTTGATTGCATTTGACATGATAACAGCCAACAAATTGAATCTTTTGTTTGAATTCTGCAAAAGAACATTTAATTATATTTAATTACGCCAATCTATTAGACCTCTGCAGCAGCCTAATATCATTCATGTATGGGCTTAACCACCTCTTGTTCACTCATCAAACCTTTATTCTCTCTCTCTGTCCACCATTATATAAAGTACTGCACACAGCGCGTTTCTTTGTCTGAATGGGATACTTTAGTAAAGTTGCTCTGCAGCAATTATGATTAATCTTAATGAGAGAAAGAACGTTATGCAAAACCCACTTTTCAAGAGTTCTATAATTATAATAGAAAAGTAGAAGTGTAAGTGTCAAACACGCTGTGCTACTTCAGAAGCGAGACAGAACATTTATCATTAACTTCTCAAGTTCTAATCTAGCTGAATGGTTAAACTCGGAACACCTGCAAAGCTGTTTGGTCTTCAATATGTGAGCTTAATTAGTAAGAATAGATATAAAGACTTCCCGAGTAAAATAAAGCAACCCAACTGTACAGTAGTACGGTCTTGCCAAGTTTCATGTAGGAGAGGAGAGGCAGCGGGGGTTTAATATAAGCATTATAGCTTAGACGAAAACAGATGTAACAGGGGCTAAATATTGCCGCTAAGTAAGACTAGTTTGGAAACATACATCATGCTTCGGATTACAGTTCTGCACTCTCCTGTCAGGAGAGATGTTGGCATGTGCAACAGGACAAAACCGATTATAATGCTACAATTCCATGATTGGGCAAATACAATGTTCTCTCTACGGATGATATTGCCAATGGATTTGTTGTGACCACCACTTGCCAAAACTCCCAACAATCCTGATTACTCAGGTGTCCGCCTTACGGTACACTCGCAACAAAGCAGCTGCATATGGAAGAAGTGTGTCCTAAAGATGGATGGGGGGGGGGGTAAGGAGTGAGGATGCGGGTGTTCAGTATACCGATGCCAGCACCCCTACTGCTGTCAGGAGACCAACGCCGGAACCTCAAACAGTATCAGGATGCTAATAGCCAGTATCCCGATTGGTGGGTATGCTGAGGCTGGTAGTGGGCATCCAGGGGGTGGAGGGTTAGTTTTAGGAAGTAGTGTGGGGGCCTAGGGATAGGCTGCACTGGGGAGAGGAGGTTAGACTGCGGGGGTTGGGCGGGGGGGTGAGGGTGGAGAGGAGGCTAGGGTTAGGCTGTGAGGAGGGTTAGATTTGGGCACTTAGAAGAGAGGCTGATGGGAATGAGGTTAGGATTAGACACTAGCTGAGAATCAGGCTGTGGGGGAGAGTGGGTTAGGGTCATGCGGCTGCAAGTGAGAGTTAATGGGGTAGGGGGAAAGAGTTAAGGTATCTTTCATGTCCCTGTTTGGATTCACCATATAGGAATGCGGGGGTCAGTATCTTGAGCACCGACAACCTGACCGCCTGGATATCATAGGTATCCCTATAGGATGTAATGGATTAGGAATCAGCTGGTTACCACTTCATCAAAATAACTAAGCAACATAACAGTAATGTCAGTGCTGGTGGCTGTACGCAGGTGAATGGAGCATCAATTGAATTGCTGTCGGGTGCCATGTAGTTGCCGCCATCACGCAAAACACTTGAATACCCCCATAGAGGTAAGGAGCAGCACTAGCCTTTTATTATATAGGATACTGAATAGGAAAAGAACAGAGAAATAATGCAGCCAATATATCTGGCTAACAATTGATAAATAAAAAATGAACTGAAATGATTAGGGTAGAATATGATGTTACAGTATAAGTAAAAGGTTTTAAATACCAATATGTTGCATGGGAATGCTTATTTAACAAAGGACATTGTCAGGGCAAATACTATCAGCTGTCCCCCAACCGATATTGCTGCCTCTGAATGATGACAGCAGAGGCTCTGGACAGGATAAATATAATATATATATATATATATATATATATATATATATATATATATATATATACATATATATATATATATATTAACTAAAATAAGGCATCTCTGGTTTTGTGCCGTGCTACTGCCTTCAGTTCAGCTTCAGTCAACCCCAGGCTGGTTATTACATTATATATTTAGCATGTTGGCCTCCAAGCCTGATTCTTACCACCGCCAACCAGTTCCCTTTTGTCCCATATTGCTACTGACTATGCAGCCTCTGCACCTCTATGTGTCCCATCATTAGGGATGATCAGTTATTTCACATGCTTCCAGTTATTATAAATAATTCTGTATTTTAGTAACCGATGGAGCCACCAATTAAAAATCAAAGTAACTGCTAGTTAGCATTTACAGCTTAAGTTTTAGTCTTGTTGGCTTCTGAGTATCTGTGGACATGAAGATGGCTGCTATTGATGAAGCCCTGAACAAGTCTAATTACAGGTGACTGTTCCTAACTCTGGACCCCTTCCCTCCAGTGAAGTAACACCTTCATGTTTCAGCCCACAATGGCATTCTGCAGACTTGCATGCTTATAACAGTTTGGAGAAGGCCCTTTTCTGCTTCATCATGATAATGCCCCTGTTCTTAAACCAAAGTAGAAAAAAAGAATGGTGTGGCAAGTGTGGTGTGGAAGAGTGACTAGCACCGTGCTCTGACCACAACACAATCAAGAACCTTTCCAATAAATTGGGATGCAGACGGCAATGCCTGACCTCAATATGCTCTGGTAGTACATTGGGTGCAGATTCTGTCAGCAATGTTCCAATCTGATGGAAGGGCTTCTCAGCAGAATAGAGGTTATTATAGCAGCAAAGGAGTAACCTACTCCTTATTAAGGCCATGACTTTGGAATGAGATGCGCAATAAGCACACGTGGGTGTAATGTTGTAATGTTTGGGATGTACCATGTGCTGTAAGTTATTATATTCCGAAACAAACAACTTGATAAATTCATTTTAATTTAGTTACATTTGTAATTTAAATATACTGTGGGCTTCTACGCAATGAATTATTTCAGGGTGAGGTGGCCCAAGAAATGGTAACATGGTTCCACAATGATTGATTTTGCTGCATTACAAAACTAGGGTCATAGGTTTGACTCCCCCCAGACCCATATCTCTGTAGGGCTTGTGGGCCTGATCGAAGTCATAGGGTGAGATTTAATATGATGAGAGATTTAGAAAGTGAGAGATTTGGTAAGAAATCTCCAGTTGTTTTAAAGCGGCAATCATTTACACTGCAAAACCTGTTTGATTTTGAAGTGCAAATGATTGCCGCTTTAAGAAAACTGGAGATTTCTTACCAAATCTCTCACTTTCTGAATCTCTCATCCTATTAAATCTCACCCATATACTATTCAATCTATAATATTGAAAAATGGTTGATGTTTATTCATGTAGACAATTATGAACCAACCAAAGGTCCCTTGGCTGGTTTCAAAAGTCGACCATGCATTTGTAAAGATTTTGTACAGATGGAGCGCCTCTCAGCCAGTGCCGGGAATCAGATTCTCGTAGCTGGCGATCGCCGCCAGAGAGACGCTCCTTCTGGAGGTTTGAGTGTCCCCATCAACACGGCGGCAGGGAGCACATTCCCTGCCCGTCTCCGCTTCAGGGAGATGGGCAGGGATCGGGGGGAGCTGGGGTAGCTGCTGGGAGCATCGGGAGAGCTGCAGCGAAGGGATCCATCAGAACATGGCACGCAAGCATGCGTGCCCCCTTCCGGCAGCTGGCTCAATCACCAGGAGTAACTCAGACAGGAGCTGCTCCATCTGTATGTACAGATCTGCACAATGTAATACAGATATATAATACATACTGCTGCATACCTCCCAACATGACCCATTCCAGGAAGGACAAATGCTCTGCTCCTAGACATACTTGCCAGTTGAAGTTGCAGAGGTGGGACTGCACCACTGTCGCAAATTCAAATAGGGGAGCCACACCTGCCAGTGAGTCCAGACTGTGCTATTTAGGGTGGCAGTTGATAGGGCTCCCCTATCTGAAATTTGGACTGTGCTGCAGCCCTGCAACTCTGCAACTGCCAATAGCATGAATGTCCAGAAACAGAACATCCTGTCCCTCCTGGTATAGGTCATGTTGTGAGGTATGCTGCTGCATGTAATACAGATCTGCACATACAGGCAGGGCCGGATTTATAATGGGGCTGATGGAGCTGCAGCTCCAGGCCCACACTCAAAATAGGCCCACAGCATCTGTACATTGTTGTGCTGCAGTAGACAGGAAAAACAAAGCTGCTGCTGCTGCAGACTCGCAAAGGCAAAATGAGGCCCCGCCCCCTATGACATCATAACAGGATGATGTCATAATAGACACCAAACAGAGAATTCCTCAGTTCTGTATACTGAGGCGAGAAAGGATGGAGTGCTTTTTATTCCTCCTCCTATTTGTGACCGGTACTTTTACAGACATCGCACATGGAGATGAAAGATCAGGTACATTTATATTTATTTCTTCTTATCTGCCTACAGTACATATTATATTTATTTCACATTCTGTGTTACTGTATAGTCACATTGGTTTGAAAGCAAATTCCTGAGTGTATCCAACTTTCTAAATTTCCAACAAATAAGAATGCAATGTGTTTTTCTGAGAAGAGGTTTCCATGCTTGTTTATATAAATGATAACTAGATAGGTACTGCACACAAACACACACACACACACACACACACACATATATACTGTATACATATATATATATATATATATATATATATACACATATATATATATATATACTGTATATCATACAATAGTGGGTACTTGTGTATTATCATGGCACTCATCGCATACCTTAATTAGTGGTATGCGATGGTATGTGATGAAGACGAAGCGATGCGATATTTGGGTGAAAAGACCCGCAATGTACAATAAAATATCGCATAGCATCGCATGCCAGCAAAATGGCATGTGATGTGATGTGATTTTTAATTGTTCGAGGACCCTGATGGGTGCTTACTATGTTAATGCACCCCCATTGTCAACACCACCCCCACTATCAACGCCAACCCAAAGCGTGGCGAGCGCAGCGTGCCCGCGATGGGCGGCGGTATGTGTCCTCCAACCTTTTCATACCCCTACTATCCATGTCGGCGTGAAGTTGATTTTAGATAGTGTGGTGAGCGCACCAAGCCACCAAGCCCGATCCGTGGCGAGCGGACGCGGAAAACATGTCAAGTAATCCGCGCCCCCTCGCCACGCTTCGTGCACGGTGGCTCGCTGCGCTCGCCACACTATCTTAAGTCAACTCCATGCCGACGTGGATAGTGGGGGTATGAAAAGGTCAGAGGACACGTCCTGCTGCACTCGCCACGCTTCGGGTTGGCGTTGATAGTGGGGGTGGCGTTGACAATGGGGGTGCTTGTACTGTACAATTACAAATCGCATGTCATACAATTAAAAATCGCAACTGATCACATCGCATCGCATGCGATGCGATCAGATGCCCTGCGATCAAAATCTTGGGCGCCGTGATAGTACACAAGTACCCAATAGTGTCAACAGCGCCCTGTATTAGATGGAAATTATTCCATATTCACAAACAAACTTTAAACATGTTTTAAAACATTTATTAATAAATACAAAATAGTAAAGGCACTAATACAGTAATGCTGTGTACATACGGTGAGATTTGACATAAGATTTTAACTACATATTCAAAATAGCATGCAGATCATATGCAGATCACATGGGATTTTTACCTTGTGATCCCGATGCGCGCTCCTGTGACAGCACATATCAAATCCCAGATAGACAGGGCTGCAATTACTCTATAGTGCAAATCTAATGTAGATTGTATGAATTGTATGTAAATAGTACAGTTAGCAAAAGATTGCATAGCACTCAAATCTTAAGTTGAATAGAAAGGGAATCTCCCCGTGTGTACACACCATAACTCATTGTGGCTGGAGGGAATCTTGAAGTTAACAGTTGTTTGTATCACAGATGTAGCATACCCAACGTGTTTCGTCATCAAGACTTCATCAGGGGTAAAATAGATCTACAATTGTAGAATACTGCATCACTGAGGAAGGCAACACCTCCCAAAGGGACTGCCTTGGGTGACTGGCAGGTCAGACTTCCAATAGGAAGTCACTGCCAGTCACAGTAAAGCCAGTGCAGTCTCACAGATTGCATCTGGTTTCACACAATGGGGCAGATGTATTAAGCCTGGCGAAGAGATAAAGTGGAAGGAGATAACGCATCAGCCAATCAACTTCCAACTGTCATATATCAAACACAGCTGATTGGCTGATGTGTTATCTTCCACTTTATCTCCAGTTTATCGCTTCGCCAGGCTTAATACATCTGCCACAGTGGCAGATTTTAGCTGGGGGGGAGGGAGGGGGGGCTGCAGCTCGGCAGTCCATAGGTAAAAACCGCTAATGTAAACATAAATGCTGTCTTTTGACACTCAGTCTATTTTCATGCTGCAGCATCTGTAGTGCCAGCTGCAGCAGTTCCTTCCATCTTGCCTACTTCTCTGACTTGTTGCCTGTGGTTAGTGCCAGTGAAGCAATGTGTTTACTATTTGCTGCCATGCTGTGCTAGCGCATGGACAACCACATTTCTACTACCTCACTTATTTGGTTTTGGAATACTCACAAACTGAAGCTTGTTTATGTGCACTGGTAATAAACAATGAACCAATCAGCTATGAGGTAGCATGTAGCAGGTACATTCTATAAAATTATAGGTAGAAGCTGTTTGGCTGCTATGAGGAAATTCTCCAGTTGTGAACTCTCCACTATTAACACAGCTTGAATCCAAACATAATATCTGCATTACATCAATAGGAGAGATATATTATGCCTTGAAGAGACATAGGCAGGGCCGGATTAATAATGGGGCTGATGGAGCTGCAGCTCCAGGCCCACACTCAAAATAGGCCCACAGCATCTGTACATTGTTGTGCTGCAGTAGACAGGAAAAACAATCCTGCTGCTGCAGTCTCGCAATGGCAATCCGAGGCTCCGCCCCTGTGACATCATAATAGGGTGATGTCATAATAGACACCATAATAGGATGATGTCATAATAGACACCATAATAGGATGATGTCATAATAGACACCAAACAGAGAATTCTTCAGTTCTGTATACTGAGACGAGAAAGGATGGAGTGCTTTTTATTCCTCCTCCTATTTGTGACCGGTACATTTACAGACATCGCACATGGAGATGAAAGATCAGGTACATTTATATTTATTTCTTCTTATCTGCCTACAGTACATATTATATTTATTTCACATTCTGTGTTTCTGTAGCAAACTCCTGAGTGTATCCAACTTTCTAAATTTCCAACAAATAAGAATGCAATATGCTTTTCTGAGAAGAAGTTTCAATGCATGTTTTTATAAATGATAGCTAAATAGATACTGCACACACACACACACACACACACACACACACACACACACACACACACACACACATACACACATACATACATACATAGATATATATATATATATATATATATAAAACATTTATTAATAAATAAAAAATATTAAAAGTCACAAATACAGTAACTCCTTGTGGCTGGGGTGAATCTTGAAGTTAACAGTTGTTTGTATCACAGATGTAGCATACCCAACGTGTTTCGTCATCAGGACTTCATCAGGGATAAAATAGATTTACAATTGTAGAATACAGCAAATGAGAATCAATAAACACAAAAATTGTATTTACATATGACAAACACTGTCATGTGGCATTTCATATGCAGATTAGATGGACTGGAGCAGAAAAAGTTACATAAAATATCACTCGGCACTACTGAGTCACGACTAGAAGGCTCTATGTGGGCATATTGTAGTTATGTCATGTAGCACCAATCATATTAAGCCTTAACAAGAGATAAATGCAAGGGTGATAAAGAGAGATAAACGTCAATCCAGTCACATTCTTACTGCATTTTTTCAAACACAGCCTGTAACATGGCAGTTAGCAGGTGATTGGCTGGTCGTTTATATCTCTTTATCACCCTTGCATTTATATCTTGTTAAGGCTTAATACATCTGCCCCTCTGCCTCTTATTTGCCCTCTGCCTCTTACATTGTGCGGTATCTTAAGAAACATCATAATGTGGTGATGTCATAACAGACACCAAACAGAGAACTCCTCATTTCTGTATACTAAGGCGGTAAAGGATGAAGTATTTTATTTTCCTCCTCCTATTTGTGGCCAGCACATTTACAGACATCTCACATGGAGGTGAAATATCTGGTACATTTACGTCATACTTGCCGACTTTATTCTCCTCTCCGGGAGGAGATTTTCAGCATGCTTCTGAGGGGTGGGACCAGAGCATGTCGTTACCAAGCCCCACCACATCTTTAGAACTGCCGCGGTTTGCAGGTGTATGTGGAGGGGCGAGGCTAAAATGGAGCGATTTGCATCTTTTAGTCCTGACCCCTCCGAATAGACCTGTGAATGCCGGTATTTAACAGGCAGGGTAGGAAGAGGCTTGGGAGGGGGGGGAGTCGGGGGTCCAGGGACTTGTGGGAGGGTTTCCCACCCTTCTGGGGGCCTGGGAGGGGGTCCCGATTTTCGGGAGCCTCTTGGCCTTTCCAGGATAGTATACAAGGTTGATTTACATCTGTGTAGATAATAATAACATAAACACAACTAAAATAGTCACGAACTGTCCTTAAAGTGTTGTTGTTTTCTTATATTCCCCCAGCTCCCAACTATGCAGCAGGCAAAAAGAACAGACCTGCACTGAATGGTAAGTACAGCTTCAATAACCATGTAACTATAGCCATTAGGGAATGCTAAAACATGGGACATGCTGGGATGTGTAGTTCCACAACAGCTGGAGAGCCGTATGTTGAGCACCCCTGGCCTAACTGTATAGAGAGAGGCTCCTCAGCGGATCACCTGAGCCCATGTTACAGAGGTGACAGGAAATGGAGCCGCTCCTGTGTTACACCCATGGCTGTACAGTCAGGGGCGTAACTATAGCACCGCAGCCCCCGCGACCGCGGGGGGGCGCTATGCATGTGCGGGCGCCGGGGGCTGCAGTGTTATAGTTACGTTAGCTGCAATATGAAGGAAGCATGGGGGCATTGAGGCGGCTGGGGGGACGGAAGCTGCGGGGACACAGAGGCGGCAATTACTTACAGCTGAGCCGGGCAGGGGAAGCCGGGAGCTGTCTGTATTGAAGAAAAAAAAGCCCATACAATGAATGGGCAGCCTGTGATTGGCTGATGAGCGCTCTCTCAGCCAATTGCTGACTGGCTGAGAGAGCGCTCAGCCAATCACAGGCTGCCGATTCATTGTATGGGCTTTTGTTTCTTCAGTACAGACAGCTCCCGGCTCCCCCTGCGGCCCTGCCCGGCTCAGCTGTAAGTAATTGCCGCCTCTGTGTCCCCCGCAGCGTCAGTCCCCCGCAGCATCCGTCCCCCCAGCCGCCTCGCAGCGTCCCCCCCACCTGCATTGACGGCTACCTGGGGGAGCGGCAGGCGGCGCAGATGGAGACCAGGGGCGGCGGGAGAATATAAAGAAATCTTATTCAAAAGACCGGGAGGCCGCTGATTGGCTGAGAGCTCAGCCAATCAGCGGCCGCCCGGTCTTTTGAATAGGATTTCTTCCTATTCTCCCGCCGCCCCCGGTCTCCATCTGCGCCGGAGGGGCGGGTGAGTGGCTGGGCGCCCTCCCTTTAACGGCGGGGGGGCGCCCAAAATGTAGTTACGCCACTGTGTACAGTTCTAATGCTGCAGATACAAAATGACTTTAATGTATTTCTTCTTGTGTGTTTCAGAGCCTATTGTTGCGTCTTTATTCACGGAGATCAAGCCAGGTAAATATAGAAATGGTTAATAAGAAAATGAGAGAACCTGATGGATTGTGTTCTGTTATGTGTTGCCCATATCAGTCATATAACATATCCGGAAGGTCTGTGTACTATGCAGAATTAATGTACGTACACACTGGGTGATATGTATTCTTCTATAATATTCTTCATTATACATATCGCCAAGTGTGTACAGGACATTAGGGCTGAGGTATTAGTTGCGGCATCTTTTGGTATCTGTCAGTAGATACAGTGCAGCAGTTACGAGACACCCTAACATCCCATCTCCAATAGAACTCCCGTCTTAGTAAATTTACCCCCGAGAACTGCAAATCAGAAAACTCCATAATGTCTCGTCGTGCAAAAGTAATATATTACACAGAAATAGGTCTGGTCAGTAACCAGGTGCAGTGATACACCTGCTAGACCCTTGGTGGCTAACCTTGACACTCCAGCTCTTGTTGAACTACACATCCCAGCATGCTCTGCTTCAGTTTTGCTATTTGGACATGATAAATCTGATGCAGAGCATGCTGGGATGTGTAGTTCAGCAACAGTTGGGTGTCCAGGTAAGCCATCAAGGTGCTAGACATAACCTGGAGAAGTATATAGTGGAGAGAGATAAAGTACCAGCCAGCTCCTGTCTAGCACAGCCTGTAATGTGACTGAAGCTGCCTTGTGTGGGATCTGGATGACAGGTCGGCAGTCAATATGTAGACATGCATAAGGTTGACAAATACAAAAGGATGACACAAGCAAGGTTTTAATGATTTTGAGTTTTTGATACTTTACCATCCACCTGGACTATGATTGGGAATGGTGAGTGTGCAGAGCGCAGCGATAGCGAAGCACAGTACCTGGCTCGGAGCATGGAGAGCAAACGGAGCCATGCCAGGGTGCACTGTTATCTAATGGGGGGGGGGGGGGGGGGGGGGGCGGGCATGCTCAGGTGTCAACACTAACACCAAAGAAAGCCTAAAAAACTCATGTTGACCTTTTGCATATGTCAACCGTTTGTTGTCGACCTATTGGCTATAAACCCAGGCACTGTTGACCCTATGACCCATTTTGTGTCTTAACAGTTTCTGCCTTTATTTAAAGTATCATTTTTATGAATTAAAGATAGTAATCATTTGTCACCTTCACATTTCAGCAATAGAAGCCATAGAAAAGCGCACGGAACACCTGGAGAAGGCAATTGAGCGGCAGGCAGAGCTTAACACGACAATACTATACTGCGTCTTTGGATTTTGCTCCATGCTGCTGATCGTCACCATCATGCTTATCCTGTGTTGTTACAGGGTGATAAGGTAGGGATTGTGTTATTACTTATATTGTCCGTATTATAAACGTTCACGCTGAAGCTTCATTCATTTATCTCTTCATTTATTAACAGATCAAAGGACAGCGACATAGATGTAGAAGGTGAGAAAACCCGCAGTTATCTATATGTGTCATACAATTGCACAAAATGCACACATCCAGAAATATAATGTCATTTATTTATCTTTCTATCTAGATCCATCATGCGACTCCATCTCAGCTGCAAACTCTTGCGAAGCCATCTCAGCTGTGAACTCCTGCGACTCCATATCAATTGAGAACTAAGAGGATGCCGGCCCTGTGTGCGCTGTATGGTTCTAGGTGTGAGGTACTGTTGTAAGAATGTGTTCCTGTATTGGCTATTAGTTGTAGCTGATCCAAGAACCCTTTCTTACAGCAATTCCTTGCATTTAGAACCATACCTCTACGTCTGAGGTTCCAGTTGTGACGTTCTGCTGTAAGAAATTGCTCCTGCATTAGCTATTAGCTGTAGCTATTGCAAGAACCCTTTCTTACAGCAGTTCGTTACATCTACTGTAGAGCCGTAATGTTTCATCTACTGTACATTACAACTATCCCCCAGCGCACACTTATTCCATCGGCCAATTACCAACAGGCATTGGATAACATCTCCTCTTACTAACATCTTGTATTAACAACTGCAATTGAATAAAAACTTACTGCATAAAACCAAATGATTGAGTTCTTGGTTTATCTAGTTCTGGGTATTATAACATACAATAAATGTACACAGTGGTGCCTGGATAATGGCCCACAATGGTTCTGAAGTGCTATAACACCTTGTGAGCAATTCTTGGGAGGTGGGGCTACAGTCAGACACTGGGTGAGAGATAAGGGGGCGGGGAGAAGAAAATGAGGCAGTGTATGTATGTATGTACAGTATGCATGATGATAGTGGCAGTGTATGTATGTATATCTGTACAGTATGTATGTGTGAGGCAGTGTATGTATGCATGTATGTATGTATGTATGTGAGAGGCTGTGTATGTATATCTGTACAGTATGTATGTGTGAGGCAGTGTATGTATGTATGTATGTATGTATGTATGTATGTATGTGAGAGGCTGTGTATGTATATCTGTACAGTATGTATGTGTGAGGCAGTGTATGTATGTATGTATGTATATCTGGGTACTCTTTACTTAGTTGGGCGCCAGCGATTGAAATCGCGGGCGTCGGGGGTAAAAATCGCGGTGATCGCGGTCATCGCGGGCATCGCGGGTAAATCGGGATGGCCGCGATGCCCGCGATGACCGCGATCACGGCGATTTTCCCATAGGGAACAATGTTAAAACGGCTGATTGACCGCGATTTTACTGTTAAATGCCTCAATGGACCCGATTTGGGTCCAAATAGGCCAAATTAACCCTTAAATGTCCCCCCAAATTTTTAACGCCACCCCACGATCCACGCCAACCCGAAGCGTGGCGAGCGCAGCGAGCCCGCGAGGGGCGGCGGTACGCGTCCTCCGACCTTTTCATGCCCTACTATCCACTAGGGCGTGGTGTGAGAATATAATAGTGTGGCGAGCGCAGCGAGCCACCGAGCCCGAAGCGTGGCGAGCGCAGCGTGCCCCGCGAGGGGACGCGGATACCTTCACAGGTAGACGCGTCCCCTCGCGGGCTTCACAGGTGTCCGCCAAGCCACGAACACCTGTGAAGCCCGCGAGGGGACGCGCATATTTGTGAAGGTATCCGCGTCCCCTCGCGGGGCTCGCTGCGCTCGCCACGCTTCGGGCTCGGTGGCTCGCTGCGCTCGCCACACTATTATATTCTCACACCACGCCCTAGTGGATAGTAGGGCATGAAAAGGTCGGAGGACGCGTACCGCCGCCCCTTGCGGGCTCGCTGCGCTCGCCACGCTTCGGGTTGGCGTGGATCGTGGGGTGGCGTTAAAAATTTGGGGGGACATTTAAGGGTTAATGGGCTCTGTGGCCCATTTAACATTGATTCCTATGGCCAAATCGGGTGGATTGAGGCATTTAACAGTAAAATCGGGTCCATCGTGCGTTTTAACATTGATTCCTATGGGAAATCGTGAGCATCGCGTCGCGGGCATCGCGGGTACATTTATAGCCGGCCGCGACGCGACCGACACGATTTCCATGTTTAACATTGGTTTCAATGGGAAATCGCGGGCATCGCGTCGGTCGCGTCGCGGCCAGACATAAATGTACCCGCGATGCCCGCGACGGGCGCCCATCTAGGTAAAGAGTACCTATATCTGTACAGTATGTATGTGAGAGGCAGTGTATGTATGTATATCTGTACAGTATGTATGTGAGAGGCAGTGTATGTATGTATGTATGTATATCTGGGTACTCTTTACTTAGTTGGGCGCCAGCGATTGAAATCGCGGGCGTCGGGGGTAAAAATCGCGGTGATCGCGGTCATCGCGGGCATCGCGGGTAAATCGGGATGGCCGCGATGCCCGCGATGACCGCGATCACGGCGATTTTCCCATAGGGAACAATGTTAAAACGGCTGATTGACCGCGATTTTACTGTTAAATGCCTCAATGGACCCGATTTGGGTCCAAATAGGCCAAATTAACCCTTAAATGTCCCCCCAAATTTTTAACGCCACCCCACGATCCACGCCAACCCGAAGCGTGGCGAGCGCAGCGAGCCCGCGAGGGGCGGCGGTACGCGTCCTCCGACCTTTTCATGCCCTACTATCCACTAGGGCGTGGTGTGAGAATATAATAGTGTGGCGAGCGCAGCGAGCCACCGAGCCCGAAGCGTGGCGAGCGCAGCGTGCCCCGCGAGGGGACGCGGATACCTTCACAGGTAGACGCGTCCCCTCGCGGGCTTCACAGGTGTCCGCCAAGCCACGAACACCTGTGAAGCCCGCGAGGGGACGCGCATATTTGTGAAGGTATCCGCGTCCCCTCGCGGGGCTCGCTGCGCTCGCCACGCTTCGGGCTCGGTGGCTCGCTGCGCTCGCCACACTATTATATTCTCACACCACGCCCTAGTGGATAGTAGGGCATGAAAAGGTCGGAGGACGCGTACCGCCGCCCCTTGCGGGCTCGCTGCGCTCGCCACGCTTCGGGTTGGCGTGGATCGTGGGGTGGCGTTAAAAATTTGGGGGGACATTTAAGGGTTAATGGGCTCTGTGGCCCATTTAACATTGATTCCTATGGCCAAATCGGGTGGATTGAGGCATTTAACAGTAAAATCGGGTCCATCGTGCGTTTTAACATTGATTCCTATGGGAAATCGTGAGCATCGCGTCGCGGGCATCGCGGGTACATTTATAGCCGGCCGCGACGCGACCGACACGATTTCCATGTTTAACATTGGTTTCAATGGGAAATCGCGGGCATCGCGTCGGTCGCGTCGCGGCCAGACATAAATGTACCCGCGATGCCCGCGACGGGCGCCCATCTAGGTAAAGAGTACCTATATCTGTACAGTATGTATGTGAGAGGCAGTGTATGTATGTATATCTGTACAGTATGTATGTGAGAGGCAGTGTATGTATGTATGTATGTATGTATGTATGTATGTATAGATATACAATCTATATACAGATATACAATCTATGTATGTACAGATGTACAGATATACAATCTGTACAGTATGTATGTGAGAGGCTATGTATGTATGTATGTATGTATGTATGTATATCTGTACAGTATGTATGTGAGGCAGTGTATGTATGTATATCTGTACAGTATGTATGTGAGAGGCAGTGTATGTATGTATGTATATCTGTACAGTATGTATGTGAGGCAGTGTATGTATGTATATCTGTACAGTATGTATGTGAGAGGCAGTGTATGTATGTATGTATGGATATCTGTACAGTCTGTATGTGAGAGTTTGTGTACAGATGCATCCTCATAGAGGGTTGCTTGTGCCACGTGAGCATGTGCCCGCCTCCTATTGAGTGTAAGGGGTGGCCCTTTAACAAATTTCTATAGTGGCCACAGAGTTGTAGTTACACCCCTGCCTAGAGTGTATGGGTTCTACACGCATTGTCCTCACCTCCTCCCCTTCTCACAATAGGCCATTGAACATAAAGCCCTTAATTCGGCCCTGCATACAGTAGCAGATACGTAACAGTGTTCCTGGATGGTGACTGGAAGGTACTGTACTTATGTTGCATCATATGGAAGTGTTTCAGATTTGTTGTGTGTACCAAGATGCATAGCCACTAACATAGGGTGCCGTAGTCACACAGGGAAACTGCATATGCTATATGGCTGGTATAATCTACGATACTCCATATAAAATGCAGCAGATGAAAATGCAATAATTATAGACACTCACAGTGGGTACTTCAGTCCTTGCACATTCAGATGTATGGATGTAACCGGGGATGGGCTTTGTAGTGGCATTAGCATAAGGTTTAGGTGTGTGTGCTTGTATTAGGGAATATAGATTGTAAGCTCCACTGGGGCAAGGACTGATATGAATGGCCAAAGTATTCTATGTGTTGCATGAATAACAGTTAACAAATAAATAAGTAATGTACTATTACCATACAGCCCATGTGGTTTCCAACATTTGACACAGTTAATATTTAAGTTAACCTCCGCGTACATTAATCATTAAAAAAAATTCAGCTCCTTTTATTTTCTAGCTGAAATATGTGAACAGTAGTATGAGTCTTGTAAAACCATTAACCACTGACGCCTACAAGATAAAATAGGGGAAGACCTGCTCAAACCCTTTTTGTGTCCTTTTTTTAGATTTTTTGGGTGAGATTTAATAGGATGAGAGAATCAGAAAGTGAGAGATTTGGTAAGACATCTCCAGATTTTTTTTAAAGCGGCAATCATTTACACTGCAAAACCAGTTTGATTTTGCAGTGTAAATGATTGCCGCTTTAAAAAAAATTGAGATTTCTTACAAAATCTCTCACTTTCTGAAACTCTCATCCTATTACATGTCACCCATAATCTCTTAGTTAATAAAGGTAATTAGTGCATATCTCAATGGGGTAATATTTAAATAAGAGAAATTTAAACTGAAATAAATTCTTGCTGTAATAATTCTAAGTATCGTAGCTTTTTCCTTTCATAGAAAGTAGGGCTGTGATGCGTGAAATTGCAGTACTTTCCATTCTGACCTTGAGGAAGGCTCTACGCATCTTGTTATTATTTAACATTCAATCTAGGATAATCCATCAGATAATCATGAAAGGGAAAATAACAAAGATGAGTAATAATAATTAAAGCTCAGAAATATTTACTGGCTTATTTTTCTAATATATACATGCTAATGAATACGAGTGCTGAATATCGGTCCTAAATTACCTACTTAAATAAAATCTTAGTTGTCCAGCAAGTTGTGCCTAGATAATATTGCTCATTTAAACCCTTTTATACATTATATGCAGTATACTTGCACTGTAACCTGGGTTTACCATCCCCGATTTTATAAAGAACTTCAAAAATGGACAATGGAAATGTTGATCCTAAAGTATTGATTAGGTGTACAACTGTACCATCAGATGACTATTGGGCAAGATTGTAGGGTAGATCATGGGTTTTATACTGTAGATGAGTGCGGACAAGTGGTGGCTCCTACCTCTTTTGGGGATGGGGGCTGCCTCTGGCCGCAGGCACCGTCGTCCCCCTGTCGCTGCCGCTGCCGCTTTCCTCTTGTCCCCAGCACCTGTCCTATGATTGCAAGCGCATGCAGCCAGCATCTATGGGCTGCTTCAGCAACAGCCCATAGAAGGAATCTCACCAGGACCAGCACGTGTGCAGTTCCGATAAAGGTACTGCTCATGTGCATTTGCCGTTTTTGCCCAGCAACCCGCAGCAAGGCGTCTCGGAGGGAGGGAACAACTCACAATGGGACAGCCTTGGTGACTGGCAGGTCGGGGTTCCAATAGGAAGTCACTGCCAGTCACAGTGAAGCCAGTGCAGTCTCACAGACTGCATCTGGCTTCACTACATTGGTGGATTTTACCTGGGGGGGCTGCAGCCCTGCAGCCCATAGGTAAAAACTGCCGCTGGTGCGGACCCCCATGTTTAGTTTTGATTCAACATTGTATTTTGGTTTCCATAAAACCATCCTCAAGTGATTTGTTTTTTATTATTCCTTTAAAGTTGATAAAACTTGATATAAAAAATATTAATAACAATCAATAAAAACAAAAAAAAAACATGGAATTTGGATGTTTACCTGCAATCCAAAACCCCACTCAGAATCCTACATTGATTCCAAACTGGGACTTGATTTGACTCGGAACCCCTAAGCTCAGATGTGTTTGTTTTCCAGGAAAAAACAAACTGCACATCTCTAATAGATATGCAGTCAAAATGGCAGCATTAGGGATTTAGCATTAGGCTGCAGATCGCGTTAGGGTAAGATGAAAACTGCATGCAAAATTACACTGTCAACACGCTGACTCGGACTATCAATACTTGGAATCTAAAATATAAAGTATGACTGACCTGTGAAGGCTACTACCCTCAGTAGCAAAGGCCTATCTGTAATGAGTGCGGTGTGTTCCCACTCTGTGCACCCATGTTTAATACTCAACTGTCGGTTCCTGGTCATGGGCACATGCACAGTAGAAGGAGCATGCCGCAGATGTAATGTTCCATGAGACCTGCACAGTTATTTTTCTACAAGGGATTGACAGTTTCTCTCAGAACACAGATGATGGTAAAGATGACTCATATATTTAACTTGGGACCTGATCCTACTAACTTAGCGCACAAAGCACAATTACAGTACAACAAAATATTTTTATTCAGTGGCAGAAACATGCATTGCAGGGAGTTTCAATATTATATTTTGAGACTCGCACAAGACAATGGGATGCGCTTCTTTATCGTGTCTACACAGATTAGAGTGACTTATTTATACCTTTGGTTTCTTTTATGAAGCCTGTAAAACATTTCCATTTTATATGTGTTCACTGCACATGCCATTTGCAGTGCTAAGCGATTACAGCAGCAGATGCTAAAAAAATGCAGTATAACACTAGCACCATATACAATGCAGCATATTATGAGCCCAATGGTGACAAAGACCTTTAGAGGGGCAGAAAAAGTGAACCCCTCATGAATATACCATCTTCACTGCTCATTTAGGAGGTTATTCTGGTTGACTTGCAAGGCTGCGAATTTAGCAGCCTTGCGAGTCAACCAGATGCCGCCGCCCCTCTTGCAGGCCACTATCCCTCGCACAGGATATATATAGTATCAACACCCATTAACAGCCTTGGATGTGTGGGAGAAATCAATTAATGGTCTGCGAACATCGATGTTTTTTTTATTTCTCAAGCGCTCTCACCTCTGTGGTGTCTCAGATCTGCGGGCACCCTGTGCGGGAAGCAGGCAGCTGACATTCCCATGGGCGCATCCCCTAGCCCGCTGCTCCTGGCCTGCCACTGGGCATTCCCATGGGCGAATCCCCCAGCACGCTACCCCTGGCCAGCCCTCCCCCCCCCCAGAATGTTGCGTGCGAGCACCCGGTGAATTATCTATTCGCCATGGCCATCCGCACACAGCGGCTGCACATTCGCATAACTATGCACATGCGTGAAAAATCACTCCCCTGTGAGTAAATGCACTGGAGCATGTCATAAAGAATAGGGGCCTTAGTTTTGAAGTGTAATCTAAAGTATTTGTGTGCATTTATCGTAAAACTGTGCAATTTACTAATTTCTCGTATGAAGTTTGAAATTTTGAGTTAAAAATTTTTTTTTCAACAAATATTTTTATTTTTGTAAAAAGTAGTCTATTAATGATGGTGACGCCATCGCTTAAGCATTCGAGAAAGTCTAATCAAGGTCAAAGGCTAAAAAGAAATCCTACATCCGCTGCCTTTATATTAAAAAGTGATGTAGATAAAAGCATGGGGGTATGAAAGAGCGTTAGGTGGTGGGGACAGCTATGGAGATAAAGGTCAAAGTGAAGTGAAAAGACAGATAAGAAGGGAAAAAATTCAATTAGCCGATCAGTGGAAAAAGTAGGTTCTAAAAAAAAAAGATAATTACTATGATAAGTGAGTGAGAAAACATGGGAGGAAAAAGAAAGGTATCAAAGTGAAGAAAGCAATCAGATAAAAGTCTGTGTACAATTTACCACTACCATAGCCCAAAGGAATATCATCATCATTGGCACCTTGGCTGTTTATCTTGCTATGAAGTTGTGTAAAGTACTAATAGATTCAGTTTCTCTTATTGGTTATTCGCATTTCAGTTTCACTTAGCAGCATCGATCTAAAAGCAATGTCCGCCTATATCCTTACCAGGGTGCTACCGGTGTTGCAATCTCCTATATCTCTAGGGTTGTACACCCAAGCATTAACATTACAGTATGTCATAGTTGTCTAATTTTGGTGAATACATCACACTACAAAATACCTCCCACATCTTATCGGAAGATGGAGTGGCCTGATGGTGTGATTTTATATGGTTCTGCCCATTGCCATACCGTGCCAGAGAATCGCATTGCCATGCTCCTCAATTGCCCCTTGGGACTCCATTCTCAGAGTCAGTGGTGGAACTTGTTGGGGTGAACCAAAATGCTAAAATATAATTCGGGCCCCCCTCCACCACCCACACCCAAGTTTACAATCTACAACACGTCAGTAAGGCCCTTATTCTGATCGGTGCGGCCGGAGCCGATTATGCGGCCAGGACCGTGCGTGCGCAACCCCGCCTTCCATACGGATCGCCAACTCCGTCCGTATGCGGTAAGAAGCTGGCCGAACGGACCGCACGTGTATTTTTCCTCCTCCATCTAAGGGAACCTCCCCCAGGAGTGCTCCACCAGCACCCGCAACCTCAGACCACACGGACATTTTTCCGTGCAAAAGCAGGGATCTGGGTGGGCAGCTGACATCCGGCGATGTCATATGTCCGTCCCCTACACGTGCGTCACGGCCGCATTACCATACGTACGCCCAGCGTTTTCATGGGAACTCCCATGAAACGCGGGGCGGATGCATATGGTAATGAGCCCAAATAGCCCTTCACGCCCCTCTCCACCCCCTGTTCGGAGTGTTCACATATCATGCGGGATTTGGCCGTACGCCCCGCTCGCACATGCGCAGAGACGCCTCTGCACATGCGCAGACACAAAACATCGGCGGGCCGAACGCACGCGGATATATCCGCACCGATCAGAATAAGGGCCTAAGTGACAGGGAAAGGCAGGAGGATATAGAGTGTGACAGGGAAAACATTGAGTGACAGGAAGAGAGTGAAAGTGGGCAGCAGTGGAACCCTTAGTCCTCCGAGGCCCCGGTGCACTGCACCTGCACTGCACCTGCTGCCCCAATGGTACTGTAGTTCCATTGCAAAAAGGTATGCAAACATGCATTATGTTAATATTACAGGTTTAACCTTGTCACTGAGCTTTAAGACTGATAATCCAAAGACTTCTGTAAGAATATTGACCTTTAGCCCAGGCTTGCCTACCCTCCCAGAATTGCCTGGAGGCTCCTGAAAAATGGGACCTCCACCCGCCCCCGCCCCCCCCCCCCCCAGGAAGGTCAGCAATCCTCCCACTTTTGCCTGGCAACCCCCGCACTCCCCATCCTTACCGCACTAATTACCGTTTTGTCACTGGTCTGCGGCAAGGGGCGGACTAAAATGTCACAAATCGCATCATTTTGCGTCATTTTAGCCCCGCCCCTACTCGCGGACCCGCGAATCGCGGCATTTGCCTGTATTGGGGGCGGGGCAGTCATCAGCCCCATCCCCGACCCCTGTCCTGAAGATCCGGTTGCCCTCTCTGGGCTTCTCCCGGAGAGGCTATTCAAAAAGTCGGCAAGTGTGCTTTAGCCCACTGTGCGCGCACACACACACACACAAACACACACTTTCCTTTTGTGTCTATCTTAATGTTACCAGCAACCCTTACAAGCATGAATGTGTAGTACAATGTAATGGAGATTAGTGGAAGCAGTAGACAGCTTTGTGTACACTTTTAGCATTAATTACAATTTCAGTGTCTGCATGTACAAGCCCTAAGCGTTACAGAAACGCAGGGCTTTAATTGTGCAGCAGATGCTCTAGAAAGTCACTGATCACTAGACAAAACCATTAATGCAGGAGTTAAACAGGAAACAGCCCTCTTGCCACGGACATGCCATCCCCAATGATTATATCACATTAATTAACTAAACACAGCATTTCAGATAGAGAAGACTATACAGAACCTTTGGCTAGTGTAATCCTCAGAGTACTTCTCCTTTGGTATAACATCACGTTAACCTAACATTTGCCTTTCTACAGTCAATGGGTTTAAACTGTCAAGTGAATTAGTACCGCCGCACATTCCGCTCCCATTGGAGCCCAGGCTATTGTTTTTTAAAGCAGTTGAGAGAGCTTTGAATTAAATCCCAGGACCTCCCTAGAGTTGACAGATCATTGATTGTGTTGTTATCTATATGGAGCTCTCTAATCAATGTAAAACCTAACGAGGAGGCTGAAAGAATGGCTGTATTCTCTTGCTAATGTTGCGTCCGCTACTGCTTAGAGCACTGGACACAGTCCGGCATAGCAGCCTGGAGATACTTACCATTGGAGACAGACATGCACACGTTATTGCTTATAATGTATTATAAAGGATACTGTCATTAGAACACAAGAATCTGTTATTACAGTGTGAGAAGTTTTCTGCATTTTTGTATTATGCATTTGTGCAAAGCATTGTAATAAAAAAAACACACATTTATCACATTTACTTAAATCTTCCATAATTAAAGCTCAAGCTGCATGTATATCAAAAACACGGGCAATAAGTCATCTACTAAAAAAGCGATGTACAGCCCCTACCATGCAATGCCAAAATATTTATATAATATTACAAAACAAAAAAAAGATTAAAAAAACCATCAGACTATTCAAGCTTAGATTGTAAGCTTGCAAGCTTAGATTGTAAACTTGCAGCAGGGCCCTCTAACCCCCAAGTCTGTCTGTTGTTACCCAGTTTATCTTATCACTGTCTACTATTGTAAAGCGCAACGGAATCTGCTGCGCTATATAAGAAACTGTAAATAAATAAATAAATAAATATGCCGTAAACTGACAATTTGTAATGGTTACATGAAACAGCTGAAGGTGGGTTGCTGTAAAAAGCACCCTGTAAGTCATACTTGCGCACTTAACCGTAACGGCCAGAACGGTGCGCAATTCTATACCCACTTCTGGAAAGTCTTCCGCTGTCCCTCGCACCCCCAATCAGCCCACCACTACATACATAGAATACAAGTGGGCAGTCCGAGGAGTCCCATTCTAAATCATGTAATTGTGGCCCCACTACTCCCACCCCTTACAATACCTGCAATATCAGCATTGGGGAAGGGGGTGTGGCCATGATCATGTAAACATGAGTGTCACGCCTCCTGTACTACCTCTTATTGAGATCTGTGCCTTACCTCCCCCTTATGCCAGGTCATGCCCGCCTCGTCCCCTGCTGTTTACCAGGGAGTGGTGTCCTTTGTGATGATAAGGCTTTTGGGTTAATGACCCACAAGTCCTTCTGTGAACGTGTCATATGATGCACACGCATCACAGGAGACACTTGTAAGGATCCAATCGGATCCTTCAAGCTACAAAATGTATTGCATTGCAGAGCTTGATGCATATGAGAAATATTTTGCAGATTGACTGCATTTTTACCTTTCATGGATCCCACCCAGATAGAGATTCAGTACTGAATACGCCTATACAGGGGAATGTCCTCTATAAAAACCATGTTGTTAACATAACCAAAGCTGTATAGACCTATAAATACTGTACCTTACAGTGGGCCTAATTCATTATGGATCACTAATTAGAGAATTTGCAATCCAATTGATTATCAAATGACTGTGCAGTGTTCACATTACGCATGTACACATATTGCGAATAACTGTAAGCAGGGGCGGATTGGCCCACCGGGAAACCGGGCCGTTTCCCGGTGGGCCGGCAACTTTTCTAGCAGAATGGCTGCCTATGCTACCTAACTGGGCTGCCGCGGCGTCTGTGCTGGCTGGCCGCGGCACTGCGCCCTAAATGAAGATGGCTGCGTGTGTACGTCCGTTCCCTCCCTCCTCCCTGCTGCTGCGGCTGCAATGAGCTGCAGATACAGCCGCTGGCAGCCAGGGGGAGCGCCTCTCAGACTGATGACGTCAGCCTGAGAGACGAGGAGCAACAGCGCTGTGGCCGGGCTGCAGCCTTCAGAAATATGTGAGTGAGTCACACTGTGGGCTCTGGGGACACTGGTTGGAAACCTTTTTAGGGAATTGGGGGGGAGGAGGGAGGGGAAGGGGTGAGAGAGAGACTCAGTCCTGCCACTGTGTGTGTGAGGGACATGGGGAACAGCATGTGCCAGTTTTACAGTGTAGGCTGTGCTGGAGGGGATTATTTGTATATGTGACATGCCTGTACATGAGGGGGAAGGGGGTCTGTGACTGGCTGCTGTCTGCATTAGGGCAGACAGATTCACTGTGTAAGTTAGATCCCCCTCCAGCTCAGCTCAGCTTCCCCATAGGCAAACATGTGACATTCAGGACCCCCCCCCCCCCCATAGGCAGACATGTGACATTCAGACCCCCCCTTCCCCCATAGGCAGACATGTCAGACTTATTCTAATTCTGAATATGTCTAAAATGTCTGCCTATGGGGTGGGGGTAGAGAATGAGCTGTGCTGCGCTGGAGGGATGTACATGTGACATGTCTGTGTATAGGGGCTGTGCTGGAGGGGTATGTGACTTGTCTGCCTATGGGGGGGGGGGGGGTGCTGGAGGGCCTGGGGCATGTGAATATGTGACAAGTCTGCCTATTTGTGGGGGGCTGTGCTGGAGTGGGATCTGATTAGTGACATGTCTGCCTATGGGGGTGGGGCATGTACTCAGGCCCGGCGACAGGGAGGGTCAAAGGGTACAGCTGACCCGGGGCATGGCTGCGGCGATGATGCACTCAGTCACCTACACAGCACCTTACTCACCCGGCCGCCCACTCAACCCTCCTGCCGCACAAGTTCCTTCACCCACCACCCAGCCACACTGTGGGCGTTACATGTATAGGCGTCATTACTACTGCGGGCATTATGTGTATAAGTATCGTTACTACTGCGGGCATTATGTGTATAAGTATCGTTACTACTGCGGGCATTATGTGTATAAGTATCGTTACTACTGCAGGCATTATGTGTATAAGTATCGTTACTACTGCGGGCATTATGTGTATAAGTATCGTTACTACTGCGGGCATTATGTGTATAAGTATCGTTACTACTGCAGGCATTATGTGTATAAGTATCGTTACTACTGCGGGCATTATGTGTATAAGTATCGTTACTACTGTGGGCATTATGTGTATAAGTATCGTTACTACTGCTGGCGTTATGTGTATAAGTGTCAGGGTTCGCAAATATGCGCTATAGCGCATATTTTACCATAAAACGGTCACCGGGGACTCAGTTTTTCAAACTGAAGGGGTCCCCGAGGACGCGCTTAGCTGCGCCTGTGAGCCGCTGTAAGCCAATCACTGCAGCAGCCGCCGGGACCCACTCATTGCACAGTGGCCGCCCGGCAGCCAATCACTAAAGCCGCGCGCCCTGCCTTTTGTTTTGAGAGCAGGTTCACTGTCACCGTGTCTGTGGCTCTGTGCATCCTTCTGCCTCCCCCACTGTGTAAGTCGATTCTGCTGCTGAGGGCGGGGGACGGGATGCGATATACTGGGCATATCGGTGTGTGCTGTAATGTGTACTGGGTATTCCGGTGTGTGCTGTAATGTGTACTGGGCATTACAGTGTGTGCTATAATATATACTGGTCATATCGGTGTGTTCTATAATATATACTGGGCATATCGGTGTGTGCTATAATGTGTACTGGTCATTACGGTGTGTGCTGTAATGTGTACTGGGCATTATGGTGTGTGCTATAATATCGGTGTGTGCTATAATGTGTACTGGGCATATCGGTGTGTGCTGTATGTGTACTGGGTATTACGGTGTGTGCTGTATGTGTACTGGGTATTACGGTGTGTGCTGTAATGTGTACTGGGCATTACGGTGTGTGCTATAATATATACTGGGCATATCAGTGTGTGCTATAATGTGTACTGGGCATATCGGTGTGTGCTATAATGTGTACTGGGCATATCGGTGTGTGCTGTAATGTGTACTGGGCATATCGGTGTGTGCTATAATGTGGTGTGTGCTATAATGTGTACTGGGCATTACGGTGTGTGTTATAATATATACTGGGCATATCGTGTGTGCTATAATGTGTACTGAGCATTACGGTGTGTGCTATAATGTGGTGTGTGCTATAATGTGTACTGGGTATTACGGTGTGTGCTATAATGTGTGCTGGGCATAACGGTGTGTGCTAGAATGTGTATTGGGCATTACGGCGTGTGCTATAATGTGTACTGGGCATTACGGTGTGTGCTATAATGTGTACTGGGCATTACGGTGTGCGCTATAATGTGTACTGTGCATAATGGTGTGTGCTATAATGTGTACTGGGCATAACTGTGTGTGCTATAATGTGTACTGGGCATAACTGTGTGTGCTATAATGTGTACTGGGCATAACTGTGTGTGCTATAATGTGTACTGGGTATTACGGTGTGTGCTGTAATGTGTACTGGGCATAACGGTGTGTGCTATAATGTGTACTGGGCATATCGGTGTGTGCTGTAATGTGTACTGGGCATATCGGTGTGTGCTGTAATGTGTACTGGGCATATCGGTGTGTGCTATAATGTGGTGTGTGCTATAATGTGGTGTGTGCTATAATGTGTACATTATTACATGATGTGTACATAACGGTGTGTGCTATAATGTGGTGTGTGCTGTTATGTGTACTGGGCATTATGGTGTGTGCTATAATGTGTACTGGGCATTACGGTGTGTGCTATAATATATACTGGGCATATCGGTGTGCTGTAATGTGTACTGGGTATTACGGTGTGTGCTGTAATGTGTACTGGGCATTACGGAGTGTGCTATAATATATACTGGGCATATCGGTGTGTGCTATAATGTGTACTGGGCATAACAGTGTGTGCTGTAATGTGTACTGGGTATTACGGTGTGTGCTATAATGTGTACTGGGTATTACGGTGTGTGCTGTAATGTGTACTGGGCATAACGGTGTGTGCTGTAATGTGTACTGGGTATTACGGTGTGTGCTATAATGTGTACTGGGTATTACGGTATGTGCTGTAATGTGTACTGGGCATAACGGTGTGTGCTGTAAAGTGTACTGGGTATTACGGTGTGTGCTGTAATGTGTACTGGGTATTACGGTGTGTGCTGTAATGTGTACTGGGCATTACGGTGTGTGGTGTAATGTGAATTGGTACTATTATGTGGCCACACCACTTCCCCAAAAAAAACATGCCTTAAATTTTTGGCGCGTCCCTTCGGCACGCACTGTCCCTATGTTTGGATTTATATAGTTGCTAGTACTGTATATCTGTATCTTTAAGCAAGTGGGCCAATTGATACCTCCCCCCCCCCGACCCACATGTGCCATGCTGGGGAGAAGGGGAGAGGAGGTTTTATTCTGTTGGGACCCAAAAAAGTCAGGTAGGACCCCAATTTTTAGAAGTGAAGGGTCCCCGGGACCCACTTACTTGGGGGGCTTTGGCAAACACTGAGTGTTGTTACTACAGCGGGCATTATGTGTATAAGTATCGTTACTACTGCAGGTGTTATGTGTATAAGCGTCGTTACTACTGTGGGCATTACTTGTATAAGTATATGCCCAAATGTTATTTATATTATTTATTGTTACACAACAAAGTATATATTGGACATTTATTCTGCTCAATATTTTTTTTTCATTGGTCCGCAACCAATTATTTGGAAACCCCCATTTAAAAATCCTGCATTTGCCACTGACCCCAGAAGCAGCAGCGCGCAGGACTGTTTTGCGCCGCTGGGCTGGATCCGATGGGCGGTGGTGGTGGCAGGAGCAGACAGCCAGGCTAGCAAAAGCTGCACAACATAAACAGCAGGTGACGGTCAGGGCGGCCAGGAGGAGGGTAATGAAACATGGCAATGGGAGAAATAATAATGTTTGGCCTCAGTGAATTAGTGTATGTATGTATGTATGTATGTGTGTGTATATATGTATGTATATGTATATATATATATATATACACACACACACACACACACACACACACACACACACAGATTTATACATATACGCCACCCTGCTTCCCCCTCCCTACCTGAATCCTCCGCAAACCCACATCCTATGCCACTCTGTGTCTCCCCTCTGTCACCCTACATCCTACGCCACCCTGCGTCCCCCCTCCCTGTATCCTCTGCCACCATGCAACCAATGCTACTCTGCATCTCCCCTTCCTGCATCCTCCACCACTTTGCGACTCCCCTCCCTGCATCCTCTGTCACTCTGCTTTCCCCCTCCTACCGTGCCCCCTCACAATCTGCGTCCTATGCCAACCTGCGTACATCCTCCTTCCCTTCGTCCTCAGCCACCCTGTATCTCCCCTCCCAGCATTCTACGCCACCCTGCGTTCCTCCTCCCATGTGCCTATTCTGCAGCCTGAGGGGCTGGGGACATAGCCAGAAGCTCGGAGAGCAACTAGCCATGCCCCCACAGCGGCGGAAATGGGGCGTGGCCTTGTTGAAATAGGCCACACCCCCATAATGCTAGCGCCCCCCCATTAGGGCTGCTTCAAGATTTTTCCCGGGCTGGTTTTAATTCCCAATCCGCCCCTGACTGTAAGCATAGCAGTCCAAAGTTTGATTGACAGGAAGACAGCATTTATGGGTGATAATATGGGGTGGAATTGAATAGGGTGAGGGAATCAGAAAGTGAGAGGTTTGGTAAGAAATCTCCAGTTTTTTTAAAGCGGCAATCATTTACACTGCAAAATCAAACTGGTTTTGCAGTGTAAATGATTGCCGCTTTAAAAAAACCCTGGAGATTTCTTACCAAATCTCTCACTTTCTGATTCTCTCCCCCTATTACATTCCACCCATGGTATTTTGTGGTAACCACGTTTTTGGGTTAGTCACTGATGTCAGTGATGACCACTTTAGCATATTAGTGGAAGCCTTAGACTGGCACAGATGAAAAAAAAAAAATTATTGGATGTTTCGGGTTTTTGCGAATGGATCTGCGAATGCATCGCTATTTATTATGCATTCACAATTTTTCATGGGCCCTTTCTTTCTATGCAGCAACTTTTTGATTGCAGGTAACTGATTTTTTCTCTATTTAGTGATCCATGTTGAATTAGGCCAGGTATGTGCTGCTTAAGTTACCTGCAAATCGAAGATTGCCAGAACAGATCTTTAATGAAACCACTGAAAAAATGAAAGGTTCACTTAATTAAATAATAATAAAAAAAGATAATATTCTCTTAGTAAGTAATTATCATGGATTGGCCTCACATATATCTAGGTCAGAGGAGAAACCATTTGGCTAGTTTATTTAAGCCATGCCACCTGCTTAGCTAATTATTCATTTATTATACTATTTCTATAGTAAAATTAGGAATATTTGTTTCTAAGATTCTTATCTATTTGTATTGACTTGTGAAAAAGAAGCATGTTGCTCTATGTCCTACTTACACTTCATAACCTACTGTACATCTATATATATCAAAGGCTAACTACTCCTCACATCTATGAGGTGAAGTACTGCCAATAACCACTATGGAAGAAATTACTGAAGGTGAAAGCAATTTTTGCAGGGACTTTGATCTGTTTCAAACTTGCTGCATATGGAGAGAGGATGCTGTGAATACAGATATTGGAGGTAGGAGCAGATAGGGAATGGGGGGAGGGTGGGGATAATTATTTGTGGCTAAAAACAGTCACAGCTGCAACTGAAAGTAAAAACGGCCACAGCTCAAAGTGAAAGTACTTTGTAGGAGCCGTAGTTTTCACTGGCTTTAATTTAGTTAAAAATTACCATGTAGACCATGTTTGATCTACATCCTATAGAATTTTTTTGGGTGGGTACTGCCAGCATCAGTGAGATGCCCTATTGACGCTGTGAATATTGAAATAATGGAGATAAATAACACACATACCACTGAGTATGGTGACTGCAAGCAAGCCATGGTGGCCAAGTCATTTACCCCAGCTGCAAAATAGATATACGTACAATGTATGGGGGCTGCAAGAAACACAAATATGCCAAATCATGTACCACAGCATCTTGCTGCAGAATACATACACAACGGTGTAACTCCCAGTGACGTTTGTCTCTGGGTGCTATTTTGCACTAAGGCGCAGGGTGGCATGGATGTGACTGGTTGGCATCTTATACGGCAGCACAAATCTAAACAGGTAAGAAACCCAGGGCAGAAAAGTATCTATGCGACTCAATACCAAAGTGGGTTCGAGCACTTGGATACCAGGTTGGGCACCACCACAGCACAGTATATACTGAATAAAGCAGAGGTGTTTCTTTCAACTGAAGGTATGATGGTTCCAGTGCACAAATGCTCAACAGTCCAGTGCCAGAGTCCTAGATCTGCCACACAGGAGCCATATGAACTAGTGATTCATTTGAACATAAGACAACAACAAAGAACTAGACTTGGCAATGAGTGCAGCACAAGGTAAGATTTCCAGACACCCTTTATTAGGGGCCCATATTCACTGCACAAACTGCACCCATTCTAGCCATTAGAAAAAAAAAGAAAAAAAAATGCCAATGAGTATTTTGCATCTTGCTTTCAATTTCTGAAACACAGGTGGCAATAGTGATGTCCCCTCTGGTGCATTACATGGATCCCTGTCCCCATAAATACAGTATCTTCTACCAAAGGCAGTTCATAGAAAAAACCCTTATATGATCGTCATTCTATCGCTTTATACCAGTTTCCCTTTACCTCCAATTGCAGGGCACCTTTTCCTTCCTGCTCTTCAAGGGAACCACCAGCAACCCTGGGTCCTATCTTGGTTATAGTCTCTATGTAAGATGGTTGCTTAGCAACCCATCCATTGTGCACTTCAAACAATTATATGGGCTGTTATTTTAATTCTAACAGCTGTAAAAATAAGGGGATACTCCAAGAGTGGGGTATCACACATCTTTTCCACGTTACATTTATTTACGTTCTAGAGTATATTGCAACAGACATGGATTTACCGTCTACCTTTATCTTTCACCCAGCAATTATAGTGCTGGGTGTTATATTCAACATACATATTTCTATGATACAGGATCTTAGCAACATTTTCATCCTACAATTCATCATATAGCTTTAGAGACTGAATTTATTTCAGACGCTATTACTGTATGTATGCTAATGTGTTTTAGTAATTTCTACTGACTAAAATAATGCATAAAATAAAGACCTGTACCCCAGCATAGACGTAAAACGGCTAAGATAAGAACTCTATACCAATGTCATAGAGGATGTGCACGCAAATACAGAACTGGACACCTTGAAATAGTCTCATGCATAAGTCCTTAACTGTGAATCTGCAAATTTGGTAATTTATATAATTTGGCACATGAATAATTCTTCTGCTCTAGGAGATTTGCCATCAACACTATTTTCAGTGACTCTACTTGCATTTCATCCTGTAATTTGTACATTTAAATTGTCTATTGAAGAATTTACGAGTGTTGGGTAATTATTTAATTTCAGAAATGGGGATTTCTAGCCAACTTTTACTAGTTATATGGACTCTGTTATGGACTGATTTGCAAAAAACACGGCATTAAAAAAAAAAAATTATCGGAAAAGCTGTGGAAAAGCTGTGCTACTGTGTGAAAATTAATAGTACCTTTTAAAAATGGTTTCATGTACAAAACAGACATTTAATCATATAGTAACATTGGGGTAGATTTATTAAGCTCGGTGAAGTGATAAAGTATCTGTTTTTTATCACCGGCCAATCAGCTTCTACCTGTCATATTTCAAACCAAGCCTGTAACTTCACAGTTAATTGCTGATTGGCCGGTGATAAAAACCAGACACATTATCACTTCACCGAGCTTCATAAATCTGCCCCATAGAAACATACAGATGGAGCCTTCTTCAGCTAGCCTTCTCTGGAGAGCCATGGCTCACCAAGGCTTATTATCATCTATCGTTCTCAGCTGCAATACAATACATAGAACAATATAGTAGGGGATTAGCAGAGGATTAAGTCTGACAGCTCTGGCTCACTTAACCCTATTAAAGGGATAGATGAAGATGGCTCCATCTGTGGTAATTAAGGCCGAACTAAGACGTTAGTCCATCAAGTTCACCCTATTTGACGTGTAACAACTGACTTGAGTAAGTCATATCTATAGGATTCCCTTAGTGGACAAAATGTATCCAGTTTTTATTTCAAATCATTAACATTAGTTGCTGTTATCATCCCCACCAGCAATGAGTTCCAGAATGTTACTGCTCTAATGGTGAAGAATCCTCTTCTTTATTCAGTACAGAATTTATTTTCCTCGAGCCTCAGTACATGCCCGCGTGTCCTAAGTATAGGCCTGTTAGTGAACACATCATCTCCCAGTTCCATATGATTCCCAATCCTGTATTTGAACATACTAATCATATCACCTCTCAACCTCCGTTAAAATGGAATAGTTCTCCACAGTCAACAACCAATCTCCTTCTGTTGCTGAATAGACCATTCTAGATAGCTGATGCTTAGAAGCGGATTGGTTGCTTCGCGCAGCTTGTCCACTTTATCACTTTCCAAGGCTTAATACATCATCCATCTAGTGCCTAACTTATAACATACACAGACAATTGTGGAAATAGCATATTTTTAAGTGTCAATAAAATGCACAACTAAGGATTAGAACTATAAACTATTAAATGTCTTGTCATCTACATATATGTCTAGTGTCCGTGAGTGAAACTACATCTTTCTCTCACATGCACAAACACAGAAGGTAGCAGACTAGCTTTTGAAGCTTTTGCTTCGAGCGGCCTTACTAGTTCCAGATATTTTAACTATTTGGTTATTAGTATTTGCTTCCACGTTCACCTGAATATGTTGTACAGGAAAACACATATGATATACGAAGTGGCTGGAAACTGCTGAAAGTGCATTTTCTCAGATACACTGTACGTTGTAATAAATACTGTTACAGGAAAGGTTATACTTCCACCAAAGCTTTGCATGATTTGTGTACTCTGCTTTGTTTTTGACCTACAAAGAAATCATCCCAGCTGCTCTATGTTGCCTAGTACACT
Organism: Crinia signifera; assembly: GCF_055691185.1. NCBI lineage: Eukaryota > Metazoa > Chordata > Amphibia > Anura > Myobatrachidae > Crinia > Crinia signifera. Next base: position 270,160,590 of record NC_139219.1, on the reverse strand, counting down.
GGTATGTAATGCAGGAGAGCTAATTCACAACTAGTCGGAACTCCTATATCTGATGTGACACTGCCTCATCAGACTCCTCTCCCCAAGAGCCACTGTTAAGGACCCCATCCAATAGTGCAATTTGGGTACTTTTCATGCAATTCTGATTAACTGTTGCGATGGATCGCATGAAGTGTCCCCCCCGATTAGTAATTACATTCAAACATGACCCATTCCATTAGGTACAAGATACTCTGTTCCTGGACTTCGCTGTCAGTGGCAGTTACAGAGGTTGGATTCCAGCACAGTCCAAAATTCAAAGAGGGGGGGGGGGGGGGGGTCACATCAACTGCCAGTGAGTCCAGGACAGTGATGTTGGGGTGAGAGTATATGTGGCTCTCCTTTTTAAATATTGCACAGTGGTGCAGTCTCACCTCTGCAACTGCTACTGGCAAGGAAGTCCAGAAACAGAGCATTTTGTACCTAATGGAATGGGTCATGTTGGAGGGTATGTTAGTAGTAGGTGGGGCTCTTGCGCGGCAAAAAGGGGGCACGGCCTAACATTATACCCCACACCGTAATGCCCATTGCACATTTTAGCGAACTTTGTAATACCCATTACACATAAAGCCACATGTCGTAATGCCAATTACACATAATGTCACAAATGATGCCCATTACATACTATATAACAAACCGTCATGCCCATTACATACTATATAACCATCCGCAATGCCCATTACACACTATAAAAAAAACTGTAATGCGCATTACACATCTGACACATAAGTGCCACTTACCTACATGCTCATTGCTAGGAACTTCATGCTCGATACCAGGGGCTTCATGCTCGATGCCAAGGGGCTTCATGCTTGATGCCAAGGGGGACTGAAATAGCTCATTGCCAAGGGGGACTCAAATAGCTTGTTGCCAAGGGGGACTCAAATAGCTTGTTGCCAAGGGGGACTAAAATAGCTCGTTGCCAAGGGGGACTAAAATAGCTTGTTGCCAAGGGGGAAGAAAATAGCTTGCTGCCAAGGGGGACTGAAATAGCTTGTTGTCAAAGAGCGACTAAAATAGCTTGTTGCCAAGGGGGACTGAAATAGCTCATTGCCAAGGGGGACTGAAATAGCTTGTTGCCAAGGGGGACTGAAATAGCTTGTTGCCAAGGGGGACTGAAATAGATCATTTCCAAGGGAGACTGATATAGCTTGTTGCCAAGGGGGACTAAAATTGCTGGTTGCCAAGGGGGACTAAAAAGCTTGTTGCCAAGGGGGACTAAAAATCTTGCTGCCAAGGGGGACTGCAGCCAGCTCCCTGCTCTGCCCAGCTGAGCTGCCCTGTCTGCCATTATTTTCAATCAAATCTCCCACTGGACTGCTAGCCAATAGGCGCTTGCGGTCCAACACGGTCCAACAGCCATCAATGCTGCTTCTGACTGGCTGCTGGACCGCAAGCGATTATTGACTAGCGGTCCAGCAAGAGACTTAATAGTGGCGGACAGGGCAGCTGAGTTCCACCCTGCAGAGCAGGGAGCGGGCGGGGGAGAGGGCTGCACAGCTCCAGCGCTCTTTGATCTCTCGACGCCCGGAGCTCGTGCTTCGCCGGCACCACCCTCCCTACGTCCCTGGGTCCAGCCACCCAGGAGCTGCAGGGTGAGTTGGCGGGGTATCGCTGTGATATATTGCACCAATAGAGGGGGGCCTTTAGTGTGTAACACCGCATAAGGGGCCTACTTCAGCATGAATCACTAATATGAGAATTCCCAAATTGAGTGATAATAGAATGACTGTGCATGCATCACACATGCATGAGGGGAATTAGTGACTTAATGTGTATATACTGTAAATGCAATGAAGCTGCAGTTTGACTGACAGAAAGCTGGCATTTTCTGGGTGTGTAAAACAAGACATTGGTTCCGTATGTATATTTTCTGGGTGTGCCCAGCAGGGCAGCCATCAGGGGGGGACTGCAGGGACCCCAGTCCCTTGCCCAGACAGAAAGGGGGTCCAGGAATGGAGTTTAATTTGTATTAAACAAAGCTCACACTTCCCTTGAAACCAGGTAAGGGTAGGGGGGCCCTGATTATCTTGTCAGTCCCGGACCCCAGAAATTCTGATGTCAGCACTGGTGCTCAGGATTTTTGAGGATTGTCTGAGGTCTGTGATGACCACTTCCGCCCTGTCTCGCAGATTAGTGGAAGCCACAGACAAAGTACCAGCCATCAGTGCTGTACCCAGAATTAGGTAAGAGAAGGGTTTGCCCAAAATAAAGCTGTTAGCATTAGTGACCTACAGTACATGCAAAAGCAGCCAGTATTTACCCTGCTGGAAAAATAAACGTATTTGCACGGTATGGTTTTGCTCCAGCTATGATGTTATTTAGATTTTTTTCGTACCAGATCTGCCGATGTCAGTATGATTATTTCCCAAGACCACAAAGTGGTGCCATAACATTAATTTGCTTTATTAAATCACCTACAGACACACAGAAGCTACAGTATGTTCTCTTCCACGTAACATAGAAATAAGAACAGCCCTCGCATCTCTTACACATACAGGGGAATCGTATTCAATCTGGATTTTTCCTAACCTGATGAAACACATTAAATGCGACACTAAGACTATTTTTGGCATAATAAGCCAAACTGCTGCAAGGAGTTGTCACCATGTAACCTACACAGATGCCAATGCATGCTGTGATTTGTTGTGTAGTCTGCACGCAGGTTTATCACCTGTGACATGAACCTTCTCATTATAAGAGCAGGTGACAAGTATACATTTCCATGGTGTTACCCAATTCAGTGATCACAAGGCTACTTAAAGGGGCTTATTCAGACTAGGAGCAACAAGGTGCTACTAGGTCATTTTGCTCCCCCATATATTCTTCCTGACATTTATTTCTTCATTAGCATTTGGAGACAGAGTTGATGGAGTGCAAGAGGATTTACATTTTATCACTTGGAAATGTGCTCTGCTAAAGAGACTTGATGGTGGAAAGAAGATCCTTTTATCAGAGAAGCTTATTAGTAATACCTGTTTCACACCACATCCTCGACCGGTTATTGCCGGGTTTATGACTTATCAACAAGGGTCAAGGTGCGATGTGAAAGCACCAAACATATAACCCGGGTCTAACAACCTGGCATTTCAACCTGGGTTATAAGAAGAGTTAAACCCGGGTCGCCCTCTGTTTAATGGGCAAGCCAAGTTTAGTGTGAAAGCGCCAGACCCAGATTGGACTCAGGATCACAATCTGAAAGGGGTTTAAGTGTGATCCAAGTTACTTCTAAGCATAAACAATGCTCTTGAATGATCATTCTCTAACACAGGGGTCCTCAAACCATTTTGCTCTTGGACCCCATCAGACAATAAAAATAATGACAGGACCCTAGCAAATTACTGCAGAATTGTCGCAAGACATTTCAGGTCAGAAGATGCATGGCAGCATTGTGGAGGCACAAAATGATTTGAGGAGTCTAACAATTAAACAGTCTCCTTGAATCACTGACTGAGATGAGAAAAGTCATCAGCCTCATGGTCAGCAACATGGAGTTGCGACCCCCTGCTGAGAAGGTCGGGACCCACTTTGGGGTCAGGACCCACAGTTTGAGAACCACTGCTCTAACACAAGCATTTTATATGTATGATTACATTTCTAGGGAAACATCTAGAATTATACTGCACAATTGATGTGATATTTGAGCTGAGTTGACAATTCAAGAGCTTTTCTAGAGTGGAACTGGTTGTGAACTGCAAGGAACATCCCTGGGGAAAAAAAATCTCTCTACCCACTTACTCAGAGTAACTGTATTGGCCAAAGAGACCAGGAGGGGAATGATGGGGGTTGGTATAATGCTCAACAGTTAACATTCATATTGTTATTAGAACACAAACTCAGCATGTTAACATGATCAATTTGCCGATGGATTATATGTTGGCATGTTGAATAGTCAAGAAAAAAATCTTTAGGGGCTAGCAGTGTCTATCCTATTCCCAACCACTACAGCTGCTTAAATGCCTAATCCTACTTATCCCCGTAACCTCACCCTAAGCCTCACAGTGATGTGTAACCTAACCATTAGTCATCCTCAGGATGTAGATATTTCACATATAAACATTTCAGGTGACGACATTATGGACTGGTCAACACTTTAAGTATGCCAACTTTTTGCCCTTCTGTTCCACGGGAGGTTTCTGTACTCCCTGAGTTCCCCTTAGGACATCTGTGTTACGGTTTGACAGGTGTCAAACGCCCCATGATGTCAACAATCTATGTCAACAATTTGCTTATCTCCCCTGAGGGTGTACACAGCACCATCCTGGGACCCAATTATTTGTTTTTTTTTTTCTCTCAATTTAATAAATACATCTTGTGCACAGCTCCCAGTTAAACCTGAGGTGGATAAAGCAGCTATCAGAGATAAGAAACGGCAGAGAAATCAGTGATTTTTCCACAATTTTCTTTATTCTAAATAGTAACAAACAAAATGAAAGGCGTTCTCCAGTTTACATTTTGTTTACTGAATAGACCCTTTAGTCAGAATAGAAATATAGAAATGATCCAAATGTTGTACTGTGTGTGTGTGCGTCACAGAAGAGATGCTATCTATTTCATCATTCACAATGTACAGTAGAAAGGAGATTGAGCCGTGACATATAACTACAAAACTTGGGAGGCAATTTCATAGTGAAGTCTCTTCCACTGACAGCTGCCGCGAAATCAAAGCAAACTAACTGGTTTTTCGTCTACTCCACATTCATGTCTTTACAACTACCCAGTACTGCAGGAAATGTCTAACATCTAACCATTGGCTATTCCATCAACAAGGATCCACACTGCGTCCAGCGAGAGATCCAATAGGTGGAAGTTGTCATTAATACATTTGTGGTATTGGTACTCTTTACTTAGCACGGCGCCCATCGCGGCCATCGCGCGCATTGAATGCACTAAAAAATCGGGTGCGACGCGACCGACGCGATGCCCGCGATTTCCCATAGGGAACAATGTTAAATGTTTCAATTGACCCGATTTTTCTGTTCAATGCCTCAATTGACCCGATTTTTCCATAGGAAACAATGTTAAATGGCCCACAGAGGCCAAATAGGCACCCTGAAGTGTGAAATGGCCCCCACAATTGAAAACGCCACCCCACGATCAACGTGAACCCGAAGCGTGGCTCGGCGGTACGCGTCCTACGACCTTTTCATACCCCCACTATCCACGTCGGCGTGGAGTTGAGAATAGAATAGTGTGGCGAGCGCAGCGAGCCACCGAGCCCGAAGCGTGGCGTTAACAATTGTGGGGGCCATTTCACACTTCAGGGTGGCTATTTGGCCTCTGTGGGCCATTTAACATTGTTTCCTATGGAAAAATCGGGTCAATTGAGGCATTGAACATGAAAATCGGGTCTATTGAGACATTTTACATTGTTCCCTATGGGAAATCGCGGGCATCGCGTCGCACCCGATTTTTAGTGCATTCAATGCCCGCGATGCCCGCGATTTTTTTACCTGCGATGCCCACGATCAAAATCGTGGGCGCCGTGCTAGGTAAAGAGTACCGTGGTATTTATCAATAAGTTATTGATCTATTTATTTCTGCTTCCTATTTTTGATGCACTATTGCTTAAGCCTATACTTACCCCAGAATAAACATATGTCATGACTGTGCTGCTTATGCCGTGCATGTTGTGTTTTAAGCAAGACAGACGTGTGATGTGCACGTAACATTCTCATGAAACGGGAAGACTCGAAAAATTTATTTTCTGAGCAAACAGAGGTCTTAGCAATTTTGTGGCTATACCCCAGGGGATGGTGGAGCACAGCCTTTAGAATAATATAAAGGCTATTTATATGTTAATGAGAATTCCCCTTTTAACCCTGTGAGGATTTAAACTAGTGATAAACACTCTTGGTGTTTCAGACAATGTAAACTATGAAAAGTTGGATAAAATAGAGTTATTGATTTTCTGGCATATGTTTTAGACAGATTAACCCATTGTTGACCTGAATTGAATGAAGATTTCTCTCTTCTTTTGATATTTATCCACATTTATTTATTTAGCTTATTATATAGCTCAGCAGATTCTTTTGCATAGACAGTGATAGAACAAACAGGGTAACAACAGACAGACATGGAGGTAGGAGGGCCCTGCTGCAAGCTTACATTCTATAGGGTGGTTTCACACGCTCCGGCTGTTGCCGGGCGGTGAATCTCCGCATGGCCAAGAAGCCGTGCCGTGCACAGAAGTTTACAATGGTTGGGATGGCCGTCCCATGTGTATGGACACCATGCTGTCCATTGTTAACTACTGTGTACGGCACGGCTTTTGGCCATGCAGGGTGTCACCACCCGGCGTCAGCCGGAGCATGTGAAACCGCCCATAGGGATATAGGAAGAAGATTCTCATACTGTATGTATATACCTGTCCCACATACTTGAAACATGAAAAATTCCTTGCAATTCCCTATATATAGGTTTTTAAAATAAGCAGCACCATACAAATAATGAGGACTGAAGACTCTGGACAATGCCATCTTATTTATTGCACATTTGTGAAGTTTTTTCTACGTTATATATATACAATTAACCCTTTGAGTGCCAACATCTGTGAGCGATGTTCAAAATATCCGCTACAAGTGCCAACGTCGCTCACATTTGTTATATAATTTAAAAAAAAAATGTTGTGTAAACAAAACATTATATTTCCTATATGAGGTAAACATTACAGATCATTATGATGAATAAAAAGTTTGCTTGGCATTTTATACATCAATTTTGACAAATTCACTTGGCACTCAAAGGGCTAGTATAGAACGTTTTATTTCCAGATGTGGCCACCATTCCACAATACAAGTCCCCTGCTCTGTAGAGAATTAGAACAAACATGGTCGTCAGAAGAACCTACTATAGCACGGCTATGGAAACGTGTAGAAATTGGTCCCCTTATACACAATATAGTGAATGTATCAATGGTCTACAGAATACTCTATAAGGGAGAGAGTCTAACAAAGTGTCTTTTTGGTATAAAACATTTATCTCATATAAATAGCATAAGTGGTCAGGAAAAATTGTGGCAGGGACAGCCTACCTCCATATAAAGATAATGTGGAAGATCCGGTCCAGGTTTTAGAGCAGCAGCAGGAAAACTGATGTGATCAGGGTCGGGCTGATTAGCAGCACCTGTGCTCTCCTGATATAAGGGTTTCCAGGGCAGAGTGTTATTGCTCTGGTGATAGAATAGCTGCCCACGTGATAGGCTGGGGTGTGGACTACGGTTGGGACCGCCGACGCTTTCTGAAGAGTGTGACACCTGTATGATGTAATGCTGTAACCTTCCTTGCTTATGCTGATTACCCGGTAAGCTGTTTACCTACTACAAAATAAAGACCAAGTCTTCATCTTATCCAGTGTACAGTATGTGATTCCTTATCAAAAAATACATACTAAAACCAGTAACAGTATGGATCTTCCTGTGCACACATTTGACCACCTGAAGACAAGCCACCTGTCTTTTCTTGCTGATCTCTGTGTTTAGGTGTGCTGATTGAGCACTCAGATCCACACACACACACACACACACACACACACACACACACACACACACACACCCTACTTCATATGAGAAGTTGGTGTACTGGGCATGCATAGCAGCTCAATGCCCTTATTTTCCATGTTGTGGCAGCACCTCTATTAAAACTGTACTATAACTACTGCTATTGTAGTCTTTATTTGACTTGTTGGTGGGGAGCAACTGGAACCTGCATCACAATATTTTTGGATTGTGTGACAAAATGCCAAGCAATCTTCACATATGCATCGATGCAAAAGAAGCCCACAACCTATGTGCTGTAAGTCAGCAAGCTATGCACCCCATCTCTATGCTGTCCCATTGAGCAATACACCATGATGTAGTTGCACCCATATCTGCTCACAAATACCCCAAGTACTGCTATGCTAAGAACAGTGTGCAGTTTTATTTGCGCTTTCTTTGCCAAACAGTTGGTCAAAGCAATATCTTTAGTTTTTAATTAACAAAAAAAAAGGGCACATGCGAATATCCTCCATAACTGTCTATATGATGTTCATCGTCTTCTCTGAGTCCTCTAGTAAAAAATGTCTTCCTCTTATAAAGCTACAAAAAATAAATCATTATTAATATATGTTTAAATTTACAATCACTATGACAGACATGATAATTATCCAGCACTTTGTAGCTAAGGATATGGGTGACAAAACATTTAATAATGTTATTCGTTTAAGTAATGGGAGGAAGTACACATTAATTATATACACATAATTAAAATATAAGTACAGCTGAGAACATTCACTTTTAATGAGATTGTTCAGTGCTTTACGTTGTGGATAATCAAAGTGTCAAGCAATATCTAATGTATAATACTATAACATTCATTCTGTCAGCTATACACTCATTATATCACTAATTTACAAAGCATTCCCACGCACAAATTGCACATTTATGCACATATGCAGAGCCGCGCAGAGTATGCACTTAATTTTAGCATAGGGCTTCACCTGCTATATAATGAGTGAGATGGAGCCTTCTTCAACTAGCCATCTCTGGATAGCCATGGTGAGCCATGGCTCACCAAGACCTATTGTTCTCAGCTGCAATACAATACATAGGACAATACAGTAGGGGATTAGCATAGGATTAAGTTTAATGGCTCTGGCTCACTTAATCCTATTAAAGGGCTAGATGAGGATAGCTCTACCTGTATAAGAGTCACCACAGTCATATATGCACATACCTTCTGGTATAATAAATGTAACATTTGTATGGACATATGCTAAACAAACTGTGTAAAAGTGAGAACACTGCTTACCACTCATGTTTCACCTCTCCAATCATAATGCTTAATACTCCCAATCACACCTATGCACTAAAAATGCACACAATACTGTACTGTAGGGCATATTTATTAAGCTTGGCAAAGTGATAAAGTGACTGGTACTTTATCACTGGCCAATCTGCTCCCTATTGTCATTTTCCAAACACAGCCTGTTGCCTGACAGTTAGGAGCTGATTGCCCGGTGAGAAAGTACCAGCCACTTTATCACTTCACCAAACTTAATAAATCTGACCCTGTCTGCCACACCCATTGGTGTAGTGCTCATTTAGCACCTGCTTCTAAATGTTAATTAGAAACGAAGACGTTAAAGATTAAATAATCTTTCATTAAGAAACAGATTGTCAATAACTTCATCTGGAAATGTCAGAAACTGGTATTTCTCATGTGCTACTGTTAACTGTTACATTGTTAATGCCCAACGCTCAACAAAAATCAAAATACTAACGCAAGAGCAAAGACAGCACACTGGAACGCTCTTGAATTAATATAAATAAAATAAAAAAAATAAAAATCAGAAAGCCGGCTTATAAAAGGATTATTTAATTCAATATTTTGTAACATTTCATTTTTTGGCAAGTGATTCTGCATATGAATTTTTATATTAGTCTCTTTCTACCTTTAAGTAATTGTTTATATGCATAGATTTTATGTGAGATTAGGGAAAAAGGTCTAATATTTGTCACATAAACACATTTAGATTTAATACTTTATATTACAATATATCAATGTGCTCTACGGAACAAATTGAAATTGTAAAACCTGTTTTTGGGGGAATTTTATCATGAGCGATGTATTCACTCATAGAGTCTATAACTGTTGTTATACAGGCCCTTATTCTAGTTGACTCAGATGGATGCGTATTTCGGATGGCCACTGAGTGTTCTTAGTCCCGCCTACCATACGGATCGCTCACACCGTCTGAATGCGGTAAGACGAAGAGCGAACGGACCACGAGTGGATGTTTCATGTGAACACCTCCCCCATCTATGGGAACCTCCCCCATCCTCCGGTGGTCGCCGACCATCAAATGATGGACCGAGCGGTCAGGCGACCCCGAGTGCTCCAGACCACTTGGACATTTTCCGTATGAAAGCAGGGATATGGGGGGGCAGCTGGCATCCGGCTATGTCAGCTGTCTGCCTCCCACACGTGCGTCACAGCCGGATTACTATACTTACGCCCAGCATTTTAAAGGGAACGCATATGGTAATAAGCCCAAACAGCCCTTCACGCCCCTCACCACCCCCTTCTCGGATGGATCCATACGATCCTTTTCTGCACGTAATTCACGCTGTGTTCGGGCATGCGAGGCATTCGCACATGCGCAGAAATGCCTTTGCACATACACAATACATCTGCCATCCAACCAAATACGCAGCCGTCCGACTCAATCAGACTAAGGGCCACAGTGTATAAAGTGAAATATAAGAATATAGTTAGATTATACTAAATCAAGTATATATATCTAACACAATTTATTAGAATAAGTTAATTTGGAACAGAAAAAAGTACTAAAGATTTGAAACTACACACAGTGATTAGAAATTGATGTACAGTAAGTTAATAAAAGTCTGCTTCTTAGATTTGCTTGTGGGGAAAAATACAAATGTTTTAAATATACTGTACAGTATGTTCTTGCGTTTAACTGTCGAGATGCTCAGATTTGCCAAACGGTTCTGCAGGTCACGTTAGAGACACTCAACAGATTGAAAGGAAGGGCATTCCAGCATTATAAAAAAAAATGGTCTTGCTGACTTTATTATGGTTATGATTGCAGGAGACCCATACTTGCCTACTCTCCCCAAATTTGCAGAAGATTTGCGATTTTATGGGTAGCTTCCCTGCACACCCAAAGATGGAGATCTACCTAGATCTCCCACACCCGACCTGCTTTCTAGTGAAGTGGGCAGGATGGGGTTTCCATGGACCCATGAATTTTCCTGTGATGGGGCAGGACCTAGTAATGCGAGTGCCTGCTTCCACCATCCAAGTTGTCCAGGAGTGTCCATTCTATGGGCTTCTTCTGTAAAATAGACTGCAGTAACCAAGACAGCTCATCTAGCTAATATATACTAAGAATGTCAGCATGGAAGTGAAAATTATAAATAGTAAGGGCCCCAGTTGGCAGAAGATCATACACCAGGATGGGTCACCTCAGTCCCCATCCCCAGTTTTAGCTCCACCCCTCCCTGCAAATCCTGCATCTGTCCTTTGTAGGAGTAAGTCTGCAATGAGAAAAAGTTGGGAGCCTATGTCATGGTTACCTATATGTTGACATTTACAGTAGATAAAGAAGACCTCAGTTTAGTGTCTATCACACCATTGTCTGGCCAAACGAGCACTGCGATCCTGGAAGTTAAAAATTGCAGGAAGGGTGTACTGAAATGGTATACATAATTGAAATGATACTAAATGAGGAATGAGGAATTATATACAGATTATATGATTCTGGAATTATCTAAACTTTAATACCCAAGAATTTACAAGTGCATCCAGGAAGAAGATCAGAGAGTGGGCTGAGTGATAGGAAGCAGCAGCGAGTGGAGGGACAGGGGCAGAGTAAGAGATTATGTCAGCTACCAAGACACACAAGCGCACATTGCACATCCCGTGACTTGTTGGGTATTTGAAAGGGGGCAGAGCTTAAATTGATTCCCCCTTGGAAGGGACAGGGCTTAAATGGCAGGATGCAGAACGGCTCTTTAACATATAATAAGATTTGGTCTTTCCGGGGGAGGTTTCTGGATACTCCGAAACCCCCCCCAGTGTGCGCTAATGTATTCTCTAAACAACTATTAATTAATTAGTATAATTGTATTTGTTAAATAGTTGTTAGCACATAAGTTATAATAAGTAAAATAATAATATTAACTATGATCTGACATGGTTATTTGTAAGTAATTAATTTTCTATTCATTACATGTATTTTAAATTTGTGAACAACAGTAAAGTAATTAAACAGAAGTACAGTATTAATTGAAAATGAATTAAAAGGATGTGCCATAAAGCAGATTCAGGAGCATAATGAGAACTCAGGAGGAGACTGTCTGGGAACCTCTGGTACATGTTACATACAGTACAAGCAGCAGATGAAGTGAAACATTTTATAACTGTTTTAATTGAAAAATCACATTTCAAACTCTATATATTTCAATTTGTGCAAAATATATATATTTCTGGTGATTAATTTCTCTTTAGATGTCCTATTTCCTCTCTATTGCTCACTGTCTCTCTTCTGCTTTTAATGTCAAGCCGTTTAACTGTGACAGCTGGTGAGAAATCATTAAAAGTAATGCTGTGTTGGTAGCCAAAAAAAACAGAGAATGTGAAACGTTAACATTTAACGAGGTGGAAACTGCGTGATCTGACATCTTTTTTTCAGAAGCTTGAAAAGACTAGTAATGGTAGTCCCCAAAGATATTGCTTTACTTTGATTAGTGATTGGTAAGAATGACAATATTTATAGTGTAGAGCAGCGGTGGCCAACCTGTGGCTCTCGAGCCGCATACGGCTCTTTCTTTGTTGTGATTTGGCTCCTGCATTGACAGTATGCCTCCTCTGGTGCGCAGCTGTCCAGAGGGGGCTTCACTATCTGGGAGGAGCATGCTCTGCTACATACGCAAAGTAATATCATGATGTCATATTGCATGAGAAGAGGCGGAGCTTAAGGCATCCACATGGAGGATACTGCATGTATCATGGATTCCTGACGATCAACTGGCGTATGGCCAGTGATCAGAAAAGATGCTTGATTTTTCCGCTGAATGCCTTTGCATGCTAAGATCCATATGCATGTGCAGTGGGATGATAATAGGCCACTGTGCAAATTTGCACAGCAGCGATCCGGTCTAAATAACCCCCTTTATGTGGTTCAAGATTGCCAAGTGCATTTGACAGTATGTGGATCGGGCTCTTTTAATGCCTGAAAATGGGGCACGGCCTTGTACTAGCTCTTTTGGGGCCGGGCATCATACCGGCTCTTTGGCTTGACTACAGATATTTTTAGGCTCTTTGCCTGGTTGACAATCCCTGGTGTAGTGTCATTATTCTTATGACCAGCTGAAGCTACAACAGGGGTTAAAATGCAGGGGAGGGGAGTTGGGGTGTAATGTAATGGTAAGGTGGAACTAGCTCAATCTCCACATTGGCCCTGCACAGTAGTGCTAACATAAAAGCATTATTGGGGGGGGGGGTGCCAAATACCAGGGAGGTGCCAAAAACCCACCACTGGCCCTGGCTCTGCCTAATGGTGTAATGGGATGTCAAGGAATTATGTGCAAGAGGGAAAAAAATTCCTTGACATCTCCAGTTCCTCTTTAAGCCCTGGCTACATCCAAGGCTGTGTTTTTCAACATACAGTATTGGTTACTTCTCCAATGCCATTTCTGGCCAAATGCGCCATAATCCAGTCAGCAAAAAAGAGCCAGTTGTGGGAGCTAGGTTACATAAATACAGTAATACCACAAACCTATGCTTGTGGTATATCACTCAGTGTATTACAGGGAGGAATCCCTATCATCTTATTGTAGGCAAACCCAACTGTAGAAATACAAGATACACCACTCCTTAGTAATTAGTGTTGGGGCTCCGTAAGGATCAAATACAGTAGGTGTTATGTTTTAATTCTTCCAAACCTTTTTATCATGCCTACATGGTCCAAAAGAAAACCATCCAGGCCCCTGAATTTAGCTGAGCAATACATTATAATATTAATGAGGGACTGGATCTATTGAAGATGGGATGTTGCTATGGGCAACCAATCAAATTCCATCTATTATCTTCTAGAATGTTCTAAGAAAAAAGTAGATTGTGATTGGTTGACACTTTTTAAAGCTTCACAAATCTAGACCAATGTCGGCTATACATGTTGTAAGTTTACCTGTTATCAACAGTATGTTTGGTTGTCTTTCTGAATTCATTCCAGCTGTAAAATGGCTTGCGCATACCTCCCAGCTTTTAAAGTTTTTAAAGCGGGACCTGGCGGGCTTGCATCTAAAAAGGGGGTAGGCTCTCAGGTGCATGAACGCCAGTACCATCATTCTACACCCTGAGCAGCTAGACAGCCCCCTGGCTCACCTACCAACAGTGCTGTGCGCATGTGCACATCATCAACGGCTGTGATCACCGGCTGCTCTGCATTGCAGCCCGTGGGTGGGACAGCAGGAGTGTCCGAATAGTTTGACTATCTAGCTGTAATTGGGCCAGTTGGGAGGTATGCTTATATATTTTGCTCCTGTTTTTCTTGCTATACAGTATAACTGTTTTACCTCATTCTTGTGAACACTCAAAAACAAAGATGAAAAAAAAACTATACATACTTTATCAATCATTTTCATCAGAACAATGTCACAATGTATATATAAAAAAGTTTCAAGTGGCAATGACATTGGGGTAACTCACGGTGAAAGAACCATAAAACGCCATGAAGGACAAGGCAGGACTTGTAAAGATGTCACATAAAAGTCAATGCTGATGTATCTTTTCAGCAAGAAGAAATAGATGGGCATGTAGACGGAACCCTAGATTATCAACTAATTCAAAGGCTGTCTGGCTATTATCAGAACAAATGCCACTTCGTGGTGGCGGACATCTGTTAAATCTTTCTTTGTTAATAGAAAATGTTGCCTCTGGGAGAGTTTTCTATTTTTTTCTATTTCCTTTATAGCTGTGCTTTCTGAAGTGATAAAGGTCTCTTTGTTTTTATTTTTACAATGAAGATTTCTCTTGGTATCGTACACTCGCATCCATATACTTCTATGCTGTGGCATTAACAAAAAATATTTATAGAGGTTTTAAATGTGAACAACCAGTGTGGAAAGTTTTACATCTATATATATTCTGTGATCATTCTTCCATTAGTGGTGGAATTAGAAGTATTCATTTTTATAGTGGGCAGTACGGATGGTGTGATGGTTAACATTACTGCCTCACAGTACTGAGGTCATGGGATCGATTCCCACCATGGCCCTAACTGTGCGGAGTTTGTATATTCTCTCCGTACTTGGGTGGGTATCCTCCGGGTACTCCGGTTTCCTCCCACAATCCAAAAATATACTGGGTCCTAACAAAATGAACCCTAAAATGTCTGTGTGTGCATGTATGTGGTAGGGAATATGGATTGTAGATCTTTAAGCTTTGATACCTCCTATAAAAAGTGTTATTATGATATTTAGTGCATTTCCTTGAAACAACTTTGGCTCTCCTTTCTTTAAGACACAGCATCAGGGCAGTAATTCAGTATATAATAACTTTGATTTGTTTTCTGACATTATGAGATTATTTAACTCAATAGGGTTGCAAAGGCAGTTTGCGTGAGTCAGCAGTGACTGTAGCCAATCGTTATGAAATGAGTGGAGAGAGATCTGTACTAGCTCAGCAGCCTTCTTTCTTGGGGCCCTTTTGACAGCTGGAGCCCAGTGGCCACTGCCTCCAACCTTCAATGTCTCTGGGAGTTCTGCCACTAACAGACATCTGCACTATGCTGCTATTTCATTTGAAACGTTGGGGGGTTTTGGGGTGAATTCACTGCTCCTTTATGTAATTCATATACAGTAGGTTGCATACTGCAGACTTATTGCATATCTGTTACTTGCTGTTTCTATTAGAATTTCAAGGGAATAGGGAGGATGCTTTGTGAAAATAAAAGGGCAAAATGTGCATAATATGAACCTTAAGCCCAGGGCATGGAACCTGCATCTATTTTAAGCACACCATCGGTCTCCATTCTGAATATTTTCTCAAGCGATTGGACAGAGATGGCTTTAAGCATAGGCAGTGCACGCAAATGCCTAAGGGCAACTGAAAACCCTAGGGGCCTCTCGGCAGGCTGGACATTCTAGTTAGTCATTTTGGGCTATAGCTTTATTGCAGCTGATCTTATGGAAAAATGATGCCAAAGTACAAAATGGTATGGAATCACATCCGGGAAGTTCCCAGGGGAGTTCAAAGGAAATTCCATCCGACTTCAGGGTCAGACATATTGTTGTAGCGTATGGGGCCCTTAAGTGTGGTTGCTTAAGAGACACTTACTGTATGTAAGCTGGGGCCAGAGTCTGCAGGGATTCATTCATGTGGTTTAAGATGTTATATATATATATATTAGTGGGCACTATTTTACCAATGTTCCAGTGCTGGGGCTGGAGAAACACTTGTGTGGGCTCGAGAGACACAAGGGGGAAATTAAGCCATGTAGGGACCACAATACCATGCCACAGCACCACAAGGACATGTCCTTCAGTGGCACTATACCTCTTCCACAAGGCCGCACCCAGGGTGGGGGGAACCATAGCCAGGCTTGTCTCTGGCTTGCTAGAACTCATTGGTCCATATTTCATTAAAAACGGGCACATAACTATGATTGCAGCTGGACATTATTTAGGAAATTTTGACATTTCTCAGAATCTTGGAACTTCTGACGGTTGGGTCCAGCATTCTTTTTTTTTTTTTAAATGCAAATTAAATTTTGTACGTTTCAGTAAACAAGTATAACGTTGAATATACATTAAAGTTTTGAATAGTATACATGCAAATGATATGAGAACAATACAATTTAACATACATATTGGGCCTTATTCAGATCTGCGTGCATTCGCACGCAGTTCCGATGTTGCCCATCTGCGCATGTGCAGACGGGTATCTGCGCATGTGCAGGCATATGGTGTGTGCACCCACGGCGACCTTTCGGGTCGCCGGGTGCACGCACCCATGGCAGCGAGGGGGGGGCGGAGATGGGCGGGGAGCGCCGGGCTGCCCCATTACCATATGGGAACGCCCAGCGTTCCATGGGCGTTTCCATGAGAACGCTGGGCGTTCTCATAGTAATGAGGCAGTGACGCGGGTGTGTGGGACGGGTAGCTGACATCACCGGATGTCAGCTGCCCGCCCATATCACGCCAGCGTGCACGCTAAACTAAGTAACTCAAAAGTCACTTATATATGCGTGCGCGCTAAACATCATTCGATGGTCACCGACCATCGAATGATGTGGGCGGACACCCCAGCAAAGCGAATGGATGTTTATGCAAAACATCCATTCGCTGCTGTGCGGGCGAAGCCGCACTTTGCTGGGGCGGCGGGGGGGGGGGGGCGTGCGTTCCCCGGGCAGGGTTTGGTGCGAAGGCTGCGAATTCGCAGCCTTGCGAATCAACCTGAATAACCCCCATTGTCATCAAACAAGTGAAGTACGTACATTTTAGTAAGAGATAGTGATTCCAGTATACAATAGACAATATAGTTTACACGAGAGAGTTATCAGCTTAGGAATTGTATGGAATGAGAATGTACCATTGTGTCTAACCTGCATAGATTATTTTTAAGCGTGTCCATATTTTATTAATTTTGTGGAGTTGGAACAAGAAAAGTGAAAATGAAGTTGTGATAAACTTATGAAATTGACTTGAAATATATGAATAAAGAAATGTAGATAATATCAGTTGTAAGTGTATGATTGTATTTATAGTGCATAAATAAATAGATCAAGATTAAGATCAAAGAAGAAATTGGACTAAAAATCGTGAAGAGGTAAAAAGATATAAAGAGCGTGAGTTAGGGGGAAAGAGTAGGGTAAGGGTGAGACAGGGGTGGATTGGGCCACCGCGAAACTGGGCCATTTCCCAGTGAGCCGGTTCAGATCTGGCCGCTTCCCCCCCCCCCCGTCTGGGCCGCCGCTGTACCCCCTTGCTTGGCTGCGGGCCGTGATACTACAGCAGATAGTGGCTGCGGCATCCATCTGACTCCTGCCCAAACTAAAAATGGCCGTGGCCAGCAATGACATTTAATGCTGGCCGGCCGCGTGAGCACTGCACTATATGCTTCCGATGTTCCATCTGCACCCCTTGCTGGCAGGACATGTATTATTCTCTGGCGGCCTGGCGGTAAGAGGCATTAAACCCCCCCCCCCCCTCTGGGCTGCTGCAACACATACCCACACCAGCACCTGCTAACCCCCCCGGCTGCTGCTAAATAGCTCCACCAGCACACACCCCCCCCCAAGAAGCTGTTTAGTGATTAGTTATAATCAAATATATAAGTCATAAGTAGCCAAATGAAAATGTAAGGATGTTACCCTTTATTCAAGATTAATTTTGAGGTAGGGTTAGGACTGTATTTATCTTTCCTAACCCGACGTCGGGATCCCGACTGGCCGGAGTCAGACAGCATGGCAAACGCAAAAAAGCCCACGCTGCGGGCACCTATTCTATTCTCCCTCTATGGGGGTCGTGGACCCCCACGAGGGAAAATAGCGGGTGGCCATTTTGACAGTCAGGATCCCGACATCGGGTAAATGACTGTCGGGATCCCGACTGTCGGGAACCCGTCCGGCACCCGTGTGTTTATGTACTTGTCCCATTTGACAATAAATGAGTGTAAGTGTCTACCCTTTAGTATAGATGCTTCTATCCATTCTGGGTCCAGCATTCTTAAAGTGTGCAAGGTTTGGCTGTGATCATTTTAAATTGTTGCAAAAGTCTACAGATTGCAACTTTAATTTGACTTTATTTTAATTATCCAGTACCCACATTTCTCATTATTTTATTGACCTTACCAGCTGCAGTCTGTTTTTTGTTTATAACATGGTTTTGTCAAATGGGTAGTAAACATTGTTACTTAAATTGATTTATTTTTGCCTTCAGACTAAATGTGCTAGTCGCTTTCTTACTTATTCCATGTTGTGCCTGATTTCAAATGCTTAAAACAAACATCAAAATAAAAAAAACCTAATGATTCCAAACTACCTTTTAACTCCATTTTCTATAATTGAAAAAATGCAAATGCGGAGAAGTTTATCCGCATATTGCCAGCGAGTGTGCTCCGTAAATAAATCAGATGATTGTGATAGGTTTAGCTCTGGCATAAGGTTTTATGATAGTACGCTGTGCGCAATGAGGAACGATGAAGTAGTGTAAAGAATTCAGCATGTTACTGTAGTTTGATAAGTGGAAGAACTTGTGGTGCTTGTCCCCAGTCTCCCAGCAGCACAGCACCCCACCACAGGGGAAACACTGCACTCCATCTTGAGCCTCAGCATATTCTGTACTGGGGATTGTGTATCGGGCAGTGGCGGCTCCAGAGTCCAAAATTCAAATAGGGGAGTAATAATTTCACTGTAATAATAATGTAATTTTACTGCAGTACCTTCATTATTACAGTAATAACATAACCACAGTCCACGCCCACCCCTGCTTGGCCATGTCCTCTGTTCTGGCCAGCCCTGTGCCCTTTCTGCTGTTCCCATTCAAGCTCCATAACAGTTCCATCCCTGCCACTCCTTCATGCCCCTGTAACTTCTCCCCTCCCCTGCTGTCATACCTTCCACAGCAGCCGGTCCTTTTTTTCCCAATTCTGTCCTGTCTCCCTTGAAGTGGGTGCTGTTGGGGCATGTGCATGTTCATTTAGGAGATAGGACAGACCTTCTGCATTTATATAGATTAGCATAATAGGGAAGATCAAGAGGGACTAAAGACACATTCAGCCAATTAAAAGCAGAAACTGGTCATGATCAGTTTGCATTTACACTAGGATTCACAAGCATTCACAAGTAAACCACCAAACAGGTAAGTATGTACTGTATCTTTAATGTGGTCAGCATAACTGAAATGACCTTTGTCCATGCCTGTACAACCCCCCCCCAACCCTTTCTCATCAGAATCCATACAGATGACCGGACGTGGGGGGAATACAGCGGGAGGCAATTCTGCCAGGGGTCAGGTAAGTATACTTACCACCTTCCTGTCCTCCCTAACCCTTCTTGCAGCCTAACCCTTACCCCCCACACTAGTGTCTAACCCAAACTCCCATACCTCAGGACCTAATTCCAACCCCCTTTCCTACAGCCTAAGTCCCACCCACCCGACACCCCCCCCCCCCCCCCCCCCACAAGTGCCTAAACCTACCCCTCCCGGTAGTCGGAATTCCGAGTAGTTGTTGCTTGGGATGTTGGACGTCTGTATTCTTAATGCTGGCTAAGGAACATAACCACAAACTCTATCTCCGCTGGAATGAGAAACGGTGCGTAAGAATTCTCTTGTTTACAAAAAGTCATCAATTTGTGGAGAGAAAAAAATGCACAAACTGTGTTTGCATCTAAAACCTCTACGCACTTTGCGATTCCCCGCCGACGTCAATCTTTGCGGGGGCTGGGGAACAGGGGGGAGTGACAGCCATGCTGCAACATGACCATCATTAACGAGGACCTCCCTCACCAGGATGAGGGAGGGGGTCATTAATGATGCACGGAGCGTTAATTATACTTAGTGTACACAGTAGGCTATATAGAAATTATATCGCTCAGGAGGGCCCTTCTGAGTGATATCTTTACGTCACCTGTAACTACGTATTCACCACACAATATACATCTCCAGGGACACAGAGCGGGGGGAAGCGGGTAGTGATTAGTCATGTTATGCAGTGGCCATGTTCTCGAGCACACAGTATACAATATATAGCATAGGCATAGCCGTGCCTCTTCCTGTGGCCATACCAGGATTCTCAGTGGCCCTGTAAAGCGACATATGCAGGCATCTAAAATGCAGCTTGTTTTTCCCATACCATTCATTATGTAGCTAATTTATTATGTTACTGGTCATATATATATATTTTTTTTTTTCAATTCTGACAACTTTATCTTGTGCAGAGAAAGTGTGCATGATACAAAATATTTATTACAGCCACTACCAGCATCTACTGTAGTATCCATAGATTGTGGCTGGGTTCTAGGATATAATTGTGTAACTGATCCTGCTAGCTTATATTAAAGCCTTCTGCCTGCTCCCTGTGTTACTGATGGGTTGTGCTGGGGCCAGGGGCACATTATTTGGAGCCTGGTATTATGTGGTGCTGAGACAAGTAATACTGTGCTCAGCTGCTTCATTGTGCTGCGTAAGTGGAACATCGCCCGGAACCTTATGAGTCTCTACTATTATGCCAATATCATTCTAAACAGGGTAGAGCCCATTCACTGATGGACATTTCCAGATCTTTAGTTATGTAATATTGCCCTTTAAAACTAATCTCTGCTTTCATATTAAATCACTTGCGAGTAACAAAGGATACTGGACTTTAGTAGTGTACAGCACACAGCAGAAAGTGATGGGGCGAGGGGTTAATTTTGGCAAGGACACATATTTCTAAGGATATAAAGGATACCAAAGTTAATTGAAATCATTAATCAGTAGAAGTGGACAGGTGTGTGGTATTCTAATGGGATATCAGGATGAGGACACATTGTCTATTGCAAGAAGGTACCATTATGGCCTTCAATGAAAAACTAATCTGGAATTTATCATCAGATGCTGAAAGAACTTACGGAGCACAACTCTGCCAAGCATGCCCTATTTAATATTTCAGGATGATGTGCGGCTGCCTGTATCACCCTACAATTCATTTGCAATGTCATATGGTGAGATGTTATTTTTATATGTGTTTAATGCTGTGATAGTAACTCCATTCATCCAAACGTTTCTCAAAAGGCGTCCACCCACATTCCTTTTATTCCATCAAGGTTAGGCCAAAAGATAACCTTAATGGAATTCAATTATTGTTATAGATTTATAAGGCGCCAGTACTCAACAGTGCGACCGGAAATTTGGAGAACAAGGCATGCTTAAAATAGAGACTTACCATCAAAGCAATAAGATTTGCAGAACAATGTTCAGCTCGATGTGAGGACACAGCCAAGCCCAGAAATTAGGAACTGTAGTCTAGAGCAGTGGTTCTCAACCTCGGTCCTCAAGGACCCCCAAGAGTGCACGATTTTCAGGTCACCTGGCACGTGCACACTCATTAATCACTGGCATATTTTACAAGATCACAGGTGGAGCTAATTATTTCACCTGTGATTCTGTGTGGAGACCTGGAAAACGTGCACTGTTGGGGGTCCTTAAGGACCAAGGTTGAGAACCGCTGGTCTAGAGCCAATCTCTGAGAGCACTGTCCAGAGGCGTAAGTTCATCCCAGTTGCCCTGAGCAGGGCCGAATTTAGGGCTCAGACCGCCCCTAGGCACAAAATTTTTAGCCCCCCCTTTTTTTACATATTCCTGCAGATCCAACTGTGCACTTTACCTTGCATACCTGCTGGAGGGGTGAGTAAGATTTAGGGTGGTAGGGAGGGGGTATAGAGACACAGGGAGGGGTAGCGTGATGCAGGATGGCACGGAATGGATAGAGACAAGCATGGTGGAAAGTACTGGATAGACATGCATGGTGGTAGGAAGGGGGTAGAGATGCAAACACAGGGCCCCTCATTGTAAGTGAGGAAGCCTGGGTCATCTGCATCTGGCCCTGCACTTTCACCTTATCTGTGCTGTTGCTCCTTCTCCCTCCCGGGTCCTGCTGCTGCTTTGTTCTACTGATGGTCACCGGCTCCTTTTCTGCTTTTCTGAGGGGTACTGTCCGTCCGCTCTCCTCCTTTACCGCAACTGTTCCTTGTCGAGGGGGGTGGGGGTGGCTGGGCACTGTCTCATGATACTGCCGCTGCTCCTGGTCAAGGAGAGGGGAAGACTGTCCCCTGGTACTGACGCTGGTTCTAGGTGCCGCTGGCAGACACCGCGCTGCTGCCTATACTTGTCTGCCAGCACACTTAAGCCCCGGACCCGCAGTGGTGTATTCGCATCAGTGTTAAAAAAAAAAGAAAAAATCACTGCTCTCTAGTGTTAGCTGCATGTCCCGCCTCTGACAGGTCCTGTACCTCCTGTCACTGCAGCAGTTCTGAGAATCCAGGAGACAGCCCCGCAGACTCCGCGGCTGCCCCAAGCCATGGTGCTAGTGCTGTCACTCGCTTCTGCCTGATCTGCGATGGTCACAGCCAGCATGCCGCCCATGATAGGTGCCGCCCATAGGCCCGTGCCTTATGTTTGGTGTGCTGTGTGACAACGGTTGGTAGGACAGGTTCAGACTGTTTAGGTTCAGCTGTCTGCAGAAAACAGAATCAGCATTCAATGGTGGGTCCCATCTAACAGTCCAGCAACAGTGGTAGGTGCACCATTACTTTCTGTAATACAGGCTGAGCAGTACCAGGTGGGAGCCATCCTGTCCTCTATTCTAGGTGTTAGCAGGGCTCCTGAGATGGAGCCAATTAACTATGCAGCAGCAGGTGCGCAGCAGAACTCTATTGGAAAAGGAACAGACACACTTGTGAACCACACAGGTGTTGCTGTACATGCAGGTGCCCCTTCACAGTTTGGAGCCCGGAGACAGGCAACTTCATTGCCTCTGGTAATTATGCACCACTGTGGATATAGTAGAAATGTAGTACAGAATTTCTAACTAAAATTGCAGTCAATACTTATACAGTATAATAAGTTCTGAGGTTATGGAATGGTCATGATTTCAGCAAGTTCATTGCTAGATTTGAAGTGGCAGGTATAAGGCTGGTTTTGCATATAATTGATTGCCACTTTAAATTTAATAGTGAACTCAATAAAATCAAGCCAGTTCTATCATCTCAGAACTAATTACAAAAACCCCATAGTAGTTTTGTATATAAGAGCAATTGTGCGGAAATCTTTCATAGATAAAAGTCTCAGTATGGCAGTTCCAGGCAGTTTGCCCCAAAAAGTGGTGTGCAAATAAAATGGGACAACGTATGTTTCTCTGCTTTGTCAGTATGCATATTACACCAGGAAATGAGCAGAAATTGTACATCTGAAAAAGCACATGTTCCTTACTGCTTGTGCTATTGCTAACACTACGGACATCAATTATACATTCCTGGAATGTCCAGGAGGCTTCTGAATCTCAGATGATTCTCCTGGATGCCTGGAGAAATGGCAAGTCTCCCAGCTGCTTGTAGGAAGTAAAGACCTGTTCCCAGAATTTACTCCAGTTCAGCGCACGTGGCACTTCACAAATGTTTTCCTCCTTTTTTAGATGGGGGTGTGGCCTTTTAGCCCATTATCAGGCTTCTCCCCTCTAAGATTCTCGCCCAGTTATTTTCTATGGCTCTGCTTGAATTGCTTGAGCTGAATTGCATTATTGTGGCTCTGCCCCTCAAATCACAATGCTGTGAATTATTTATTTGCATACCGAGGGTCAGGGCCATAGCAGCAATCATATCCTATCTATTATCTTCTAGAAGCTGCTAAATAAATAAGTAGAATCTGATTAGTTGCTATGGGCAACATCCCAGCTTCAATAGAACTTCAGTCTTAGTAAATTTACCCCATGAGAGGGCATCTCCAAGGGCAGGGAAATCGGCCAACCGGTACCTCCCACAACGTGGACAACAGGCACCCCCCAGCCATGGCTCTATTATAAGAAGTGGCATGTAGAATCCGTACACTATAAGCCCCTGTCTACCTACATTAAAAAGTACAAAAATTACATATATGTGTAAAATACAAATGCAATTTTAATACTTATCATTTATGGTCAACCATGTGGCCAGCTGGTGATCATCATGCTGTCATTATGTTGGGACTATTTATATGTGGAGGCCTGGAGCTGCAGCTCCATCCGTCTCATTGTTAATACGGCCCTGCCCCCAGCCTCCATCCAAGAGTCTCCAGCCTCCATCCATGAGGTTAATGGATGCCGCACGCACCCATCCATTCACCTCCCCCCGGCTTGCCACCTCTCCCAACCTCCGTACTGTCCTGTTGGATGCTGCGGACAGGAGGTATAGGCTCCCCCATTGATGTAAACGGGTCCCGAGTCAGAGGACCCGGGATACCCCTTTACACTGCCCCTGAATGCTGGTCTCACCCGGGTTCCACCAGGCAAATTTCCCATGTAGATTTGTCAGGTCAAAGACCCTGGATGTTTTTCAAGGGCGCATCTACACTGATTCCTGACCCGGGTTGACCCTGTAATATCACGGGAAATGTGTTTGGTGTAACGGGTATTATAGGTGCAAAACAATGAATATCAGGAGATGAAACAGTTAATAATATTTTTGCATACAGTAGCTGTAAAGTTTTTTTGAAGGTATCCTATTTATTTACACTATTTACTTAAGCCGACTTTATTTATCTGACAGCTTTACTTGTTTGTCTTCTGTGGGGTTTATTTCATTCCCCTAAAGTGTTTCTGAATCATTGTAACTTAAAAGAAAAAAAAAAATCTGCAATAGCAAAGTGACTTTATGACCTTTCCGCTTGGAAAGCAAATTAATTCATTAATATAGAACTATTTCAGAGTTATCCCTAATGGCCACTGCTGTTTTATGGCCTAATTTACAAACATATTGTTGCTTTTAATTTTCAGAGAACATTTATATAGAATCCACCAAATGTGCCCTCATGGTAAGCTGCATATATAACAGTGCTATTTAGCAAATCTCCCACTGAATAATAAAAATGTCCTATTTGCGGATATTGCTGTTTAATGCTCTTATTTCACGGTTGAAACAAAATATGCCTGTATGCAAATAGTGTTGTGTTTCCAGCTTCATAGATCACAGTTTATATAGCGCAGCTTCAACCTGTTCATTTACAAGGAAAAAGGGGGATATAGCAATCACAACAGGTAGAGCCATAACTAGAGGTGACCTGTGTGGTCCCGGCCCCGCGGTCGCTGTTCACAGAATGAACAGAACCTTGCAGCCAGGATGATGCTGTAGTGTTGGCAGCCGATGATCCCGCCCCGTTGTGATGTCATTGATCAGGGGAGTGGCTGGCACAGTGCACAGTGGAGTCCTGTTTCGGCAACTGACAACAGGATAGATGGTTACCTCATATATTACACAAACTTCAGAGTAATTAGATCAAGTTAGATCATTATAGTATGGGACAAGGTCCAAGTAATCATTTACATTGTTTCCCTATGGTCCCCTTTAACCAAATATACCTATAACAAAAGGCTGTTACGGACAAGAATCAGAAGACTACATCACAAATATACACAAACTATAGAAAGACGTTTAGTAAGACTGGAGATTTATCAAGTTGCAAAACCACCAGAAAACTGCTGGAAACACAAACTGTGAAACAATCATGTTGCAATTTTCAATTGTGTTGCAATTCTCTATTCTGATTTCTCTCATGCAAACAACATAAATCAACAGATACAGTACCCTACAATTTCCCAAACCTTTAAAAAATCTGACAGAAAAAAATGTCAGAAAATAGGTGGTTGCCATCCTCTCTGCCGCTCCAGTGCCACTCCTAGATGGGCCATGTGTTTGTGCCGCCCATTTGTGTCGTTTAGCATAGTCATCCAGATACCTCGGTGCAACCTATTGGCGTAAAAACAACATTGTGAGGTGTGAGGTATTCAGGATAGACTGGGAGATGAGTGGAAATTAATATTATTGAGGTTAATAATAGCGTAGGAGCAAAAAATAAAATTCTGCGATTTTAGCAATTTTTATGTGCTAAAAAAAAAATTACAGATACGAAACAGGAAACACTGAAGGGTGGTGTTTTGGAACAGATCCAGATCCAAAACACTGCCCGAGATACAGATCCAAAAAAACGTTCACGAAACACTACAAGTGGCCGATGCACATCCTCGTTTCAGACCTGACACAGGATAGGAGTTGTACAGATGGAACCCTTCTCATCTAGCCCTTTAATAGGATTAAGTGAGTAATAGGATTACTGCTGTGAGCCATCGTGAGCCACGACCTAAGGAAGATAGTCCTCCTGATGCCAATAGTGGCAGGCCGGCTCCAGGAGCATGTGCCCGGACACAACAGGGAAGTTCATGTGCTTCTTTCAGCACTCAGCTCACTCAGACTGTGGCAGACTTTATAATCAATCTAAAGCCTCACTGTAATTTGCTTTACTGTGAGAATATTAGGCTGATTGTAAAGTTTGCCCCAGTCCATATAAATGAAGTGTGGTAATGGGAGAGGAGGAGTGAAATCTTCATGATGCTGGCCTTACTGCCTGTCACAGACAGACGCAGGCTGCGGCAGCTGTCAGCCCGGCAGTGACAGCACACCTCATCTCAGCAAGGGAGCAGAGCGGGGAGAGTGCGTTCCTGCTTCGCATATCTGGCTGAGCGGCTATCGACGGCTCTGGATGCAGCCCCCCACATTCTCCTGCCTCCAGCTCCCACAGGTACTGCACCAAGACACTTTGCCCACGTGGTCCCGGCTACCCCTGGGAGACTGGGCTAGCCTATTTGTGGTGCCTGCTCTTCCTTTGGTACATGAGTTAAATGCTGCAGGAGAATATCACACTGCAGCATCTGACTCCTGTCACTGCAGAAGGGCAGGGACCTCTGATGGTGACACTCAGATGTCGACCGCTCCACCTCCACTACCACTGAGCTCACCTTTTCAGTTTGTAATCTCCCAGGGAAGCAACCTCTAGGGCTTCTCAAACAAGAAGACCTCCTGCAC
Organism: Crinia signifera; assembly: GCF_055691185.1. Classification (NCBI taxonomy): domain Eukaryota; kingdom Metazoa; phylum Chordata; class Amphibia; order Anura; family Myobatrachidae; genus Crinia; species Crinia signifera. Next base: position 270,133,452 of record NC_139219.1, on the reverse strand, counting down.
CAATTGAGTTATCGCTATGATCTTTAGGATAACAAGTCAGGTCAGCTGCCGTTGATGTTACTAATGTTTATGGAAAAGGGATACATGGGAGAAACCTGGAGTTATTACGTTTATCACTAACCAGACTGTCTTTTTTTACCCTATTGTGGCATATTGTACTGTATATCTTTTATCTGGGGGTAGGCACAAAAAGTATTTCACGCATGCAAGTTATCTTTCATTTTTTTTTCTTCTCTACAAGGTGATAAATGACAAACTAGTGTAATTGTTGGCAGCACCAGATATCGGCAGTTGATGAATGACAACAACAGATGGTTAACTGGGAGCATTTTGCCAAACTTAAGAATGCAAATCGTATCCATTTTTACTGAAACAGGCTAGTTCACAGATGGTGATCTGGTCCACAAAACTTGCAGAGGCCAATTCCCTTTTATCACAATTATGAGATGTTTTACCATACTGGTGATCAAATCACACATTCAGTGTTAAGTCCCAAACACACTAGACAAGTTTTTAAAAGGTATTTCTTAAAAACTCATCTAGTGTGTATGCTCAATATCATTAATGATGCGGCACATCATTAATGAAACCACCCCCACTCACCATTATCTGTGCATGCAGCTCAATCTGACAATATAGTCAGTGACTGCATGCACCGCGGGGTCATCACAATTATGGTGACATCACATTATATTGTAAAAAATTATTTTTGAGTGGTTACGCCCAATATCGTACAGTTGGGCCTAGTGTGTGCAGAGCTTTAATTTATAGGATTTAGTTGGTGGAGGACCACCATTAGCAAGCAGCCAGGCTTCAGGGGCTGCTAGACAGAGGAGCTGACCTGGAAACAGAGAAGAGGGAAGTGCCGAATCGGACGAGAAAGGTGAAGGACAGATCACTAACTGTAATCCAGGTGCACCAGTATAGAGAGCTGCAGGTGACACACACACAGAGTGGAGATCTGTACAAATCAGAACCAGGCCCAAAGCCATCATATTCTTGTTTGCATTATACGTCTTATTTCTTCTCCTATAAAATTATAATAACCTACAGTAACTCCCTTTTAGCATATTTGCTGTAGCGTGACTGATTAATAATGCACTGTAATCTAAGTTACAAGCAGCGAGAATGTATAGGGTTTAACCTCTGGGGAGTATTTACTGCAGCTAGATGAAGATGTATAGATGTCAGAAGAAAGCGGGTTTTTCATTCATTTGAAGCCCTTTTCTAGCTTCCTGATAATGTATTGTTCAATAATTTAAGATATTCTCTGCAACAAAAGCAAATACCAAGAAAGATTAGGTCTGTACTGTTAGCACTTTGAGTTTACATGTGGATAAAAGGACACCGCTGCACACATCCGATTTCTTCATCCAAAAACAATACAGCGGGAAACTGAATCGGATCCCCATAGTGAGGACAAAATATTATATAATATCCAGGGGCGTAACTACAACTGCAAGGGCCCCATAGCAAGATCCTGAAAGGGCCCTCCCCCCCTATTGTCACAATGCCCCTTGGGAGGGGGGGGGGGGGGGGGCAGAAGAAAGAGTGGGAAGAGCAAGAGATAAAGGGTGTCCTGGAAGAGAGAGGAGTGAGAAAAAGAGGGAATGAGAAGAGAGAGAAAGGGATAAGAGAGAGAGAGGATGTGATAGTGTAAGGGAAAGAAAGGAGGAGAGGCGGAGAGAGGGAGAGGGTGTCAGGGAAATAGAAACAGAGCCAAGTGTAGAGATAGGGGGGTGAAATGAACTCACCAGCTCCTTTCACTGGTGCTGGGCTCCCCTGCGTGCTCTTCTGTGCTGGGCTGTACAGCTTCCCAGCAACGTGATCCCCTGCTCTGCTCCCCTCCGTGAGGCTCGTCTGGTGCCACTGCCCTGGGCTTTACTGCACAGGTGGAGCTAATTACTTCACTGTGAGGAAACCTGCAAAACCTGCACTGAGTGGGGACCTGAGGACCGAGTTTCAGAACCTGTGCTCTAAAGGATGAAGGCAAAGATATTTTTTTACAAGTTTTTATAATCTGCCAATACGTCTAATTCTAAAAAATAAAATCTGTTATTGGGTCAGCGTAATGATGTAGCCAATGCACATTTAGAAAGGATAAAAAAAAGTTCTACTTCCCGCAGTTTATAACACAAAAGCATTGACCATGAAAAGATCCCTAAGTGCTCGAACACACAAAGCTCTATGCTGATACACACAGGAAAATAACATTGCACACTGTTCTGGATCTGAAAAGTGTTACAGCTCCTTTTGTGCATTCCCCGCCACTGCAGACTTATGCACTTTAGAGTTGTTATGATGTTTTTCTATCCATTATACGTCACCTTACATGACCAGAAACTATTGCTGTTTGTAGACTTCATACACCATAAAAGTTACATTGTGGAAATGACATCGGCTCATAGCAAGTCCCCAGGAAGTTCCCAACTAATGACCTTTGCTGGTTTCTCAACAGCTTCTTTTTTCCACTTCCAATATTTTTTTTCATTTTTTATTAACAGTTTCTTATATATAGCGCAGCATATTCCATTGCGCTTTACAATAGGAGACAACAAACTTGGTATTTACAGACAGTCAAAGGTATGAGGGCCCTGCTCGCAAGCTTACAATCTATAGGGAAATAGGCATTGATACACAAGGGTAGATATTCTCTATTGCATTACCGTATATACTCGAATATAAGCCAATTTTTTCAGCACATTTTTGTGTGCTGAAAAAGCCCTCCTCGGCTTATATTTGAGTGAGGGTCACACTGCGGGGGAGACGGGAGGACGGAACTGCCAGAGGTGGGACCCGGCATGTGCGCAGGCTGCCACTCACACTGACAAGTCCTCCGGCGCAGCCCATCAGCCGCGTCCAGGAGCGCACAGTCCACCTCCGGGTCACACAGCAGCACAAGGAGGAAGCCGCGGCCCTGACCACCTGCAGCCGCCGGGAGAGGAGAGCAGACCAGGGCGATTGCGGGAGGGACGGAGTCTCTCATGGCGCTGCAGCACCACAGGCCCCAGCACACTTCAGGTACTCCGCAGCAGCGCAGGTCCCACAGAGTGGGGGGAGAAGGGGAACCACAGATGCCAGCAGTGTTCCACCAGCAGGGGAGGGTGAGGTGGGCAGACTAAGTGGCCTGGAAGCACACACATTGTAGTTAGCAGACATCCGATTGCAGCTGCTGGCTGCTGTCAGTCAGTGGGCTGTGTCGTGATGTCTCTTGTGGTAGGTCCTGCTGTGCTGCTAGACCTCCTGCTCCAACGCGGCCAGCCTCCGACCGTTACCTGTGCTGCTGTCTATTTTGCTGTTGGTGTGTACTACTATTGGCTCTGGCATTTTTACCACTTTCCTCCGCTCCACCTAATCCTCTCTCCATCAATCCTCTCCCCCTCTCCTTTGGCTCCTAGGCTTATACTCGAGTCAATAAGTTTTCCCAGTTTTTTTGGGTTAAATTATGTGCCTCGGCTTATACTCGGGTCGACTTATACTCGAGTACAGTATATACGGTAATTCCACCAGAATGCAAAGGTTCCTGGTGTGCTGTATGATACGTGTGACCCAGCAGTATGGCCAGTGGTCCGGAGGATTGAAAATGTGAAAAAGAGAGTGGATATATGTGGACTGTACAGTGGGTATGTGATTATATAGGAACAGTATATGCAGGTTAAGTGGCTGGTTCTGGAATATAAAATGATGTTCTGGATACAATAAACACACTTTTCGCTTTATACAGTGATGTCATTTTTATGCTAACCTAACTCCCTTTTAACATATTTTCTCTAACATGTCTCATGTATAATGTACTGTAATCTAAGTTACAAACAGCTAGAATGTTGTTTTCATACATTCAAATGTCCAGTAATATTTTAGTGGAAAACAGTGTGTAGATATGTGTATTAAAATTTATTTTAGACAATATGGATTAGCTAATATTTACAAGAGACAACAAAAACATAAGCTATACAGACATTAGAAGTTACATTGACGTGTTTGCAGTCCTTTAGGTCGCTCTTGTGTTGATTCCGATCCATGGTTAGCACAGCTTGCATGCTGTAACTATAAGGATCATTGGTCCACACCAGGAACTGGCCCGCTATTCACAGTAAGCACAGACCATAGACACAGCATGAACTGCCTTCCTGTATCCATCTTTCATCATGCACTGCTCATGCCTGGCGGTTAAAGCTGCTTTCAACATTCGCTGAATGTTCGGCATGGGCACACCGCATGAAACGCCCCTCTGGGATCTAAATCTAGAGCTGCTATGTAGCGTTTAATTACATTATATGTGCAGGGCTAATCTCAGGATTTCACAAAAAGGGGGCCGGGGCGTTCCAAATGCCTAATCTTATGGTGCCCATACACTTATGCGATCAGATACGATGGGACATCACATTGCGATGTCCCGTCACATCTGATTGCATCTTGTGGTGCCCAGTGTGTTTTTTTCCCATCAAAATAAAAACTAATATATTGTGCGCTTTTAGCAGCCTGAGGTACCACTTCTAAGTATTGAAGAACCACTTAAAAAAAATATACAATGCCACAACAATTATAGAGGGTTCCCTGGGCGCTTAGATGTACAATATTTTCTTAGTCCAAGTGAATATTTCAGAATATTGATACCCAAAAGAAAAAGAGAAGACATACAATATTGTAGCACTGTTTGGAAATACTAAGATTTGAGAGATGAAACTCGTACAGGAACTTTATATCTACATGAATAGCAGAGACTTGCGCTTAATGAGAAATCAGTCACAAAGGCTTCACTTTCCTCCTTTTATTCGGTTCACTCAAAATAAAAATATAGGAGAAACAACTTCATAGTGCAGTAAGGTTTTAATAGTTAAAACAAGAGATAGGACAGCAAGTTTGTATCAGAGGACTCTCACCATATGTTATCGTACACAAAGATATGCAGACAGAAAGAGCAGCTGTAATACTCTATATCCTACAGGCGTCTCTGGATTGATCTGTGTATGGCATCCAGTCCTTAGAAACCTCCTCTGTCCTTAGCCGACCGGTTCGATATCATGCGATAGCTTTATCAAGGCATATCATGCGGAGCAATCTAAGGACGCCTGTTGGATATATTACAACGGGTTGGGATCGTTTGGTCGAATGCATTATGGTCGAATGTCATTACATCGAATCCATTAGGTCGAATTGCTAAAAGGTCGACATGATTCTAGGTCAACTGATCTATCTGTCTGCATATCTTTGTGGACAATAACATATGGTGAGAGGCCTCTGATACAAACTGCTGTACTATATTTTTATCTTGATCAGATGGAGTTGTAGATGGGTGAAAGTTACGCACACTTGCACAGACTGGAAAAATCATTTGATGGTGAGTGAGTTGAGAATGGATTTGCAGTTGAACGACGATCAGGGATATTTCCGAAAGCCATTCGAAAGACTTGAATGTGATTTTACTCTGCAAATTCGCATAGCAACAGTCAGATCTGAATAACCCCAGTTACCCAGAAACGCGGCAATACTGTTCAAATTGAGAAAGATCTGCATAAAACTGATTTTCTTCAAATAATATATATATATATATATATATATATATATAAATATATATATATATATATATATATATATATATATATATATATATGTAGCTGTGATGCTCGGCACTCCGCTATTCCAGTACAACAATTCAAGTATGCTGGGTGCCCTCACAGATGTAGGGATATATAGAAGAAGATATGGGCGGCACTCGTGGGCTTCTCAGAAGGGAATGAAGTAATCCCAAACAACCAGGTTGCGTTTCAACGTTTTGATTTTCAATCGTCTTCAGGAACAACCTGAACAGTTGCAGACACAAGGGGTGAGATTTAGTGGGTTGACCGTTTTTGATAAAATGCGATTTTTTTTGTCAAATCGCCCTATATCGCCGTTTTTTAAATCACATTTTTGCCGCAAATTTGCATATTTAATGAGGTGTGTATTCCGGCATGAAAAGTGCGAGAAAGTGCGATATAGGGCGATTTTCGGGATGAAAAGTGCGATTTTTTTAGTCATGAAAAGGTGCGATTTTGGTAAAATGTGCGATTTTGTGATAAAAAAAAAAAAAATAATTGGTGTGAGGTCCCCCCTCCTATACATAACCAGCCACGGGCTCATTGAGCCAGACCTGGTTCCAAAAATACGGGGGACAAAAAGCGTAGGGGTCCCCCGTATTTCTGAAACCAGCCCCGGACTCTTGGACCGGTCCTGGTTCCAAAAATACGGGGGACAAAAAATTTGGGGGTCCCCCGTATTTTGAAACCAGCACTGGGATCCAACAGTCCGCAGTGTCATGCCACAGCCGGAGGACACTTTTTACACAAGGTCCCCCGGCCGTACCATGAGCACCGTGGCTGCTCAGCCTTGGACGGGGTACCTGGAGGACTGGGGACCCCCCCAATAAAGGGGTCCCCCCCCCAGGCTTCACCCGTCGAAGGCTGAAGCCCGGGGCTGTCACCGGCGTCCCTGGCCTTGGACGCCGGCCTGATAGTGTTAAATTCACATTCCTAACATTGCTTAAAACAGGAGAACTACAAGTGCCAGCAGACCTCCCCCGCATGCTGGGACTTGGAGAACCACAAGTCCCAGCATGCGGGGCATTAATGGGCCCGCTGGGACTTGCAGTCCACCTGTAAAAAGAATTTTAAAATAAAGCACACACACACAGAAAAGTAAAACTTTATTACATACACATCCACACACCTCACTTTTACAACCACATACTTACCGATCCAGGATCCAGCGCTGGTCTCCCTTCTGCTGCAGAGCCGGCTACCCCCGTACTGACAGCGGGGACAACCGGCTTTCTCCGATGCAGCTAACAGCTTCTGTCGCGTTGTCCCAGCGCAACAGAGGCTGAGAGCGTCTCCGGCTTATGTGTCTCCATGGAGACGCATCGCCCAATCACGCTCTCAGCCTCTGTTGCGCTGGGACAACGCGACAGAAGCTGTTAGCTGCATCGGAGAAAGCCGCTTCAGCCCGCTGATAGTGCGGGCTGACCGGCTCTGCTGCAGAGAGACCAGCACTGGATCCTGGATCGGTATGTATAGAGTTGTAAAAGTGAGAGGTGTGTGTGTGTGGATGTGTATGTAATAAAGTTTTACTTTTCTGTGTGTGTGCTTTATTTTAACATTCTTTTTACAGGTGGACTACAAGTCCCAGCGGGCCCATTAATGCCCCGCATGCTGGGACTTGTGGTTCTCCAAGTCCCAGCATGCGGGGGAGGTCTGCTGGCACTTGTAGTTCTCCTGTATTAAGCAATGTTAGGAATTTGAATTTAACACTATCAGGCCGGCGTCCAATGGCCAGGGACACCGGTGACAGCCCCGGGCTTCAGCCCTGGACGGGTGAAGCTTGGGGGGGGACCCCTTTATTGGGGGGGTCCCCACTCCTCCAGGTACCCCGTCCAAGGCTGACCAGCCACGGTGCTCATGGTACGGCCGGGGGACCTTATGTAAAACGTGTCCCCCGGCTGTGGCATTACACTGTGGGCTGTTGGAGCCCGGTGCTGGTTTCAAAATACGGGGGACCCCAGGTTTTGTCGCCCGTATTTTTGGAACCAGGACCGGTCCAAGAGTTCGGGGCTGGTTTCGGAAATACGGGGGACCCCTACACTTTTTGTCCCCCGTATTTTTGGAACCAGGTCCGGCTCAATGAGCCCGGAGCTGATTATGTACAGGAGGGGGGACCCCAGGCCGTTTTTTATTTTTTTTATTTTTACTTTTACACATATTTTACCAAAGAACCTTACACAGATAACAATGATCTGTGCATGCTACTGACAAAATCGCCTTGTTTCTGACAAAATCGCCAGTCAGGATCAGGTCTATTTTTTTTTTGCTGTTTAGACCATTTTTTTGGGCAATTTACAAATTCGCATCTCATTAAATATGCGAATTGTATATTTTTCAATGGGGAAAACATCTGGATGCGAATTTCAGAAAGTGCGATTTTGCGGCAAATCCCGCATTTTTTGAAGATTTTTGCATCTCATTAATTATGCGAATTCGGGAAAAAGTGTGAAAATGGCCGTTTTTGCGATAAAAATCGCCCAAAACCCAACATCGACCTCTAATAAATGTCACCCAAGATATTTATGGGTGCAAGAGATCACCTCGTGCTCCATTGCAGAGAGGGGTGTGTGCGTCATCACTGGAGGACAGTGCCACCTCCTATGACGTCATGAAGTAAACAATCACCAAAAGTCACATAGATATATACATATTTACAAGAAAACAAAACTTAGCAGAGAGCAATAATCGCAGCAAATATATGTCATCCCAATAATGCAGCATACAGTATGTGTCTCAATAATGCAACATATGTATCACTTAGCGACATCGGAGGCAACAGGAAAAACATCGATGCAAAGCAACTGCAACAATCAATGTTATGCAATTCAGCAGCAAATACGTAATAGTTACAAAAACAAAGTTGCAATCCCTGTAGGGAAATTTAAACTGCTGGCAGGGCGTACAGGGACTGGAATTAAATAGTATCTTTATATATATATATATATATATATATATATATATATATATACACACATATATATATATATATATATATATATATATATATATATATATATATATAATTACAAAGTGCACTACCTAGTAATTGCTCCTTGAATGTCAGCAGAGTGACCTGGCTGTTGGTCTTGTTTCTATTCCACAGTTGCCTAAGTACATGGTGAGAAGTTAGCATGACCTTTAAATCTGAGAAGTGTTCTTCAAAATTTAATAAAATCTGATTTTTATTAAGACAATTGTTTATCTATGTTGTGCTGCCGTGCTTTCATAATCTGATGGCGCACTCAGGTCACATTATCGCCTTCCATTTCCTATACTGTAGTTTATTACCTGTGAGGCAAGCTAAGGTTTTGTTAATAGGCTCACAATCAAAGCTCCTTCCCACTCAGATGTTTTGCAAATTATCCTAACAATAAAATATATAGGTATGTCACCAACAAGGGAATTCATCTGGGAAGGAACCCTTCACACAGCGGCCTTTCAAGTCCACTCATAACATATACACTTTTAAAATCAGTAGCATGCGCCAACAAGGCTGTAGGCAAAAGAACACTAAATATCAGAACAAGAAATAACCTTTTAATTTCAAGAATAACTTCATAGCTGACAGTTACAATAAAGATACAGAGAGTACATGATTTAAAAGTACACACAGAGTACAAATAATTTAATAGAAATCAAAAAAAGTTCAGGTATCAACTTGTAATTGAACAGTGTTCGGAGTAAGGTCCCTCCTGAAAGAAGTTGGGCATCCTAAAAGTGTGGCTACCTTAGGTAAATAACACTGGCTGTACAGTTTGTCTTGTTATTATACCCATTCTGTCATACTTACCTAGCTCACAAAAAATGTCCTCTTCATAGCGTATGTTGGAGAGAGACAGAGTCTGAGATTGAATAACTTCCTGGGAAACAGGTGTGATTGCTTAGCACATTTCTCAGAACATAGTTCCTGTCCAGCAAATGGAGACATCACTATGGGCAGAGTAAAATAGGTCATGCTCAAGAGATCTCGTCTTCTCCTTCCAGCTCTGGCATACTGTATTGAGGAGATAGGATTAGATTTTTAGACACCTTACACATGTGAATTCCTATATACCTGTGAATGGATGTTTATGCTAAACATCCATTCACAGCCGTGGAATGTGGGGCCGCATATGTGAACGGAGGGCGGGCAGAAAACGACACGCAGTGCTGCGAACCTCGCAGGGCTGCGTGTCAACAAGAATAACCCCCACCGTGTCTGGAGTTTACACAGAAGTCGAATATGGTAATATGTACCAGACGGTTCTAACAGCACTCTCACATAAAACAACTTACAGTAATAAAGACTTCTAAGATAAATTACGTGGAAATCTGGCCTCAAATACTGAATAAATACTTTAGCACCAATTGCAAGATATAATGCCAGTTTCTTAGCCAAGAGAGCTCTTCTAGTACATGGCAAGACAAGGACTTTACAGGAACAAGGACTGGCCAATAAGCCTTCAAAACTAGACTCTGAAAACTAGACACTGGAATCAGTCACTCAGAAGCTCAGGTAATCAGGAAATAATACAAGTGCATGTGCAGGGCTGGCTGCCTTTTATCAGAAGCAGAAACCAATGGGCCTTATCCATTCAGACCTGCCCCCTTTATTACAACAGCCAGGACACTGACTAAAGCTGCCAGTGGAGTTCCCGTGGTCCGGCAACCTTGAAGACAGTCAACCCCCATGGATGGCGTGGCAGTTCATCCCAGTTGCCTAGCAACTGGTGGAACCCGCTATCATGATAAGCAATGTGGCGGCTCATAACACAACACAATGACTCATTTCTTTGGCATTCAAATTACACACAGGACATCAGCTACACCCCCCTGAAACTTAATTACTTCTTGCATAAATGTAAACACAAATCATTTAGTTAGCTGATACAATGTAAACATAGATACAGGGGATCATAACACATACTGTTACCAATATCATTGTTAATAGTCCCAGTCCATTATGAAATGGACTTTATTGCTGCAGCTATAGCTAAATAAAAATAACTTGGTACTCTTTACTTAGAAGGGCGCCCACGATTTTGATCGTGGGGATCGTTAGTAAAAAATCTCGGGCATCTCGGGGATTGAATGCACTAAAAAATCGGGTGCGATCAACCGACGAGATGCCCGAGATTTCCCATAGGGAACAATGTTAAATGTCTCAATTGACCCAATTTTCCTGTTCAATGCCTCAATTGACCCGATTTTTCCATAGGAAACAATGTTAAATGGGCCACAGAGGCCAAATTGGCACCCTGAAGTGTATAATGGCCACCCGAATTGTTAACGCCACCCCACGATCAACGTCAACCCGATGCGTGGCGAGCGCAGCGAGCCCGCGAGGGGCGGCGGTACGCGTCCTACGACCTTTTCATACCCCCACTATCCACGTCGGCGTGGAGTTGAGAATAGAAAGTGTGGCGAGCGCAGCGAGCCACCGAGCCCGAAGCGTGGCGAGCGCAGCGAGCCCCGCGAGGGTACGCGGACAGCTGTGAAGCCCGCGAGGGGACGCGGATACCTGTGAAGGTATCCGCGTCCCCTCGCTGGGCTCGCTGCGCTCGCCACGCTTCGGGCTCGGTGGCTCGCTGCGCTCGCCACACTTTCTATTCTCAACTCCACGCCGACGTGGATAGTGGGGGTATGAAAAGGTCGTAGGACGCGTACCGCCGCCCCTCGCGGGCTCGCTGCGCTCGCCACGCTTCGGGTTGACGTTGATCGTGGGGTGGCGTTAACAATTTGGGTGGCCATTATTCACTTCAGGGTGCCTATTTGGCCTCTGTGGCCCATTTAACATTGTTTCCTATGGAAAAATTGGGTCAATTGAGGCATTGAACAGGAAAATCGGGTCAATTGAGACATTTAACATTGTTCCCTATGGGAAATCTCGGGCATCTCGTCGGTTGATCGCACCCGATTTTTTAGTGCATTCAATCCCCGAGATGCCCGAGATGGGCGCCCTTCTAAGTAAAGAGTACCAATAACTTAACTAATACAGGTTGAGTATCCCTTATCCGAAATGCTCGGGACCACGAGCATTCCGGATAAGGGAATTTTCCGGTTTTGGAATAAAAGTTTGTTAGGCATACTTACCTGTCCCCTGGTGGTGCCCGGTGGTCCCTCGGCATCCATGTTGTTCCCTGGAGTCCACAGCAGGACTTCAGCATCCTCTCCGGCGTCTCCATCGGTCCCAGGATTTGCTTGAGTTCCCAGGCGCGCCGGCGACGTCACCGGCGCGCGCGCACACTCACGCAAAGCACTCCTGGGACCGCTGGAGACGCCGGAGAGGATGCTGAAGGCCTGCATGGACGTCGGGGGACTTGGTAAGTATTAAAAAAGGGTTGGGGGGGGGAGACAAAAAAATTGAATTATTCAAAAAGAACCACGTTTTTTGGAATAATTCGGATACAGGATGCACGGATAGGGGATACTCTACCTGTACCATATAGCTCGCAGTTGTATCTGCCTCTGCGGTTTCATAAATACTCTCTTTAATAACTAAAACTAAAGTTAAACAGCTCCTGCCTTACTTTGTACAGGCGGTTTGAAAAAAATTACAGTTAAAATCTGGTTGATACTTTATCTCTCACAGGGCAAGATGAACTAAGCTTCAAAAGTGATAAAATGGAGAATGGTAAACAGCCAGTCAATCAGCTCCTACCTGCCATGTCACAGACTGTGTTTATAAGATGGCAGGCAAGAGCTGATTGGCTGGTTGTGTATCACTCTCCATTTTATCACTTTTGAAGCTTAGAGCATCTGGTCCACAATCTCTATATTTAGAGAAACAAAGACGAAGGCATGAGCAAGGTTTGTCATGAAATGTCCAAGTTAATTGTAAGTGTCATCTCTGTTGCCGTCTGCTCTAGTTTGGACACAAGTAAATAGAAGACTAATTTCTGATGTATAGGACCACAATTTATTTGGTGATGTTTGCGCACGCACAAACACCATCTCACTAATCCTCATGACACACAAACTCCAAGGATTGTAATTATGATCTGAGAAACCAACTAAAATTGCTCCAACCCTGAGCCCCAAAGCAAGAGGGATTTCCAAGTGAAGATGATTAAACAAGAAGCAGCACTTTATCTCTGTAAGTGGGATTACTCTACCTCGGCCCTGCTAGCCTAATCTGTTTAGAATAGCTTTACTGCGATAAATTTTGGTTTGGAAAAAAATGTGAATAATTCAAAATATTGGTTATTTTCAAAAATAATATTCTGAGCAAGTTTCTAGGGCCATGGCCGGCTCAGACAATCTGCAACGGGGGATTACATAATAACATTTGTATGGCAGTGAAGAATCATCTAGTCCAGTGGTTTTCAATCTCAGCCCTCAAGTAAGTATCTACAAGAAGTCATATGATGAGGATTTCTATGTGTAGAAGTAGAACAGATAATTACAGACCCAACAAAAATCAATAACTCACCTGTGTGCTTAAAGAAATCCACAAAAAATGACCTGTTGGTGGTAATTGAGGGACAAATTTGAGAACAACTGGTCTAGCCAAACCCATCCTGTCCATACATTAGCATACTGTATGTTTGTTGTATGGATACGGATATTGTTTACTATATTGTTCAACCACATAGGTTGTAAGTCCATTCCACTGATCTATACATTTTTACTTGTATTTAAACGTTTATTCATGTTTCTGTGCAGGGTAAATACTGTCTGCTTTATTTTGACACTGCAATATAGATCTCACTTTGAAGTAAAACCCCACCCAAATCTAATTCTCTCTGAACAAGTTACATCTGCCCCACCTGCAGTGCACATTGGCCCTTATTCTGATCGGTGCGGATATATCCGCGTGCGTTCGGGCCGCCGATGTTTTGTGTCTGCGCATGTGCAGAGGCGTCTCTGCGCATGTGCGAGCGGGGCGTACGGCCAAATCCCGCATGATATGTGAACACTCCGAACAGGGGGTGGAGAGGGGCGTGAAGGGCTATTTGGGCTCATTACCATATGCACACGCCCCGCGTTTCATGGGCATTCCCATGCAAACGCTGGGCGTACGTATGGTAATGCGGCCGTGGCGCACGTGTAGGGGGCGGGCATATGACATCGCCGGATGTCAGCTGCCCGCCCAGATCCCTGCTTTTGCACAGAAAAATGTCCGTGTGGTCTGAGGTTGCGGGTGCTGGTGGAGCACTCGGTCCTGCATTCGATGGTCTGCGACCATCGAATGATGGGGGAGGTTCCCTTAGATGGAGGAGGCGTATTCCGTGAAAAATACAAGTGAGGTCCGTTCGGACAGCTTCTCACCGCATATGGACGGAGTTGCCGATCCGTATGGAAGGCGGGGTTTCGCAAGCACGGTCCTGGCCGCATAATCGGCTCCGGCCGCACCGATCAGAATAAGGGCCATTGTTTTGTCCATCTAAGAAGTATTTTGTCAGAAAGAGTGAACTAGAATAAGGCCCATGGTTTCGTCCATTTGCCTTTGCGAGTGAACCAGAATAAGGGCCATAGTCTACACCATGCTTGCGTAGCCATTGGCTTTTTGGTATACTCAGTGAGCCTTAAACATTTTGTTCCATACAGCTGAAAAGCTATGGGATTTTTACCACTGCCACACACTAATAACTATTAGAACTATTTCCTGACATTATTTAATGAAGAATTTGGTAGAAATTATAAGTATATATAATTACTGTTAATTAGTATGCAGCACCGGATGCGCAATACAGAAGATACATTACAGTGTCGGGTAAGTAATCTCTTTCTCTGTGTGTGATTTGTTGATTAGATTTCAAATGGGGATTCTCTGTAAGTATTGCTTCATGATCAGTTTTAGGAGAAGGTCCCGCAGCAGTGTTAAATGAGGCTTAATATGCAAAAATAACCCTGGCAACATGTATCAATGTCATACCAGTGCTGTGTAAAGCATAATAATGCAAATTGTATCCATAATAATAATGTCAGCCTTGATACTTAACGATTAATAGACAACAAAACTGTCAACTAGGTTCTTATGTTCATAGTAAATAATAAACATTTAATTTAGCTAACAGGGATCTCTTAGTATACTTTCTCTTTCCCAAAAAGTATTTTCATATATTTCATAAGATAAGGATAAACTTTAAAACAAAAGTCCCATTATGCACATGAAGGATTAGTGTATAACCCCCGCCCCCATACTGCTTACAGGACTTGCTAATTACGCACATCACACCTTTAATAAATGCAGCGTACAAAAGCTGAAAAAGTAGGAATCAGCAGTAGGCTGTATAATGGGATGATTGAAAGTTAGGGGTCGGATCTGATATATTTAGAAGTACTCATTTCAACTTCAAAGAAGGCAAATATTTGGCATATATGGTTTAAAAATGTTACCCTCTGCATCTTTTTGCTAAATTCTCTTTAACCCCCAAACAAAATCACCCCCCACCCCAAAAAAATGGAGGACGGTAAGGTTATTGATTCCTATTGAATTTTTAGACAGCAATATTAAACGTAACTGTCTCCTCTGTGTATTAAATGAGTGATGGCTCATGAGGGAGAATGAGGTGCTGTGAATTGCATCAATATAACCCCTGCTTTTGCTGTGCAATGCTGTGTTTTGGAACACTGGGGCAGATGTATGAAGCCTTAAAAAGAGAAAAACAGCTCTTAACTCACTCGCTCCATTGGGGTGTGTGTGATGTGGCCGCCGTGTCGCTCCACGGGGGGGGGGGGGGGTGATGCAGAGAGGGCCGCCGAATCATTGCATGGGAGTGGGTGATGCGGCGGCAGTTGCTGAGTCGCTTCAAGGGGGGGGGGAGTTACTGGAGCCAATCACCTCCATCTGGGGGGCTGCTCCCAACTACCGCCCTCTAGTGGCCGGCACCCTAGGCAAATGCCTAAAGCTGCCTAGTGGTGGCACTGGCCCTGGGGCCATGCTCACCTGAATCTCTGTGAATGGAGTCATCTATACACCAGACAACCCACTTCTCCGGGCAGATAGGCAGGCCTATTGGAGTCCGAGGTTGCATGTGAAATATCAGGAGGGTAGACCGGTATTCTGCGTTTATGCTAAATTTACAGTTTCAACTTTAATTTATAAGACACAACAAATGGTAGCAATGTTATATATGGTAAACAGAAATATTCACAGTAATAGCATATCAGAGCTTAGGGCAATATACAGTGCTATTCCACAGCATAACTAGTAATAGCATATCAGAGCTTAGGACAATATACAGCGCTAGTCCACAGCATAACTAGTAATAGCATATCAGAGCTTAGGACAATATACAGTGCTAGTCCACAACATAACTAGCAAATACCACTGACTGGTTAGACTAAATAACATGGACATGAGGCAACTTGCTGCAGCTAGCTGGAGTCATGCATGGAGATCAACTCATTAATCCTGTACCCAAAGCAGCTAGCAGATAGAGGCAGAGTCACTTAAGGGGAAAAAAAGAGTCAATGAAGCAGAGCACTGGTGACAGGGAGTGTACAGGGGAAAACATGAGCATAAACTGAGGACATGGAATGTGCAAGGCAAGAAAACAAGGGAATAGACTGGTGACAGGGAGTGTGCAAAGGAAGACTACAAGGGAACAGACAGAGGGGGTTACTCTGGTCTGTTCGTTCAGAATCCTTCGTTCTTAAGGGGTCCCATGGTGTGCATCTGTGCATGTGCAGACGCAGGGTGCGTGCGGCCACGGACCCGAACAGAAGATGGCCCAGTCCATAAGAAGTACCATTAAAGAAGTGAACAACTGTGGGAAGACAACATAATGGAATGGTTGAGAAGAAAACTTTCCGTTATGAGAACAACTGGCGCGTTTTAAAGAAAACTGGTAGAGACGGACAGAGTAAGAAAGAAGTTCCACAGGATGGGGGAACTCTTATCTGTTATAGAATCCCCTATAAGTGGTGTGAGCTTGTCTGTATATAGAACAACTTTCTCCACAGTTCAAAAAAACAAGTGCAAAAAAACTCAGTCCTACTTGCCATAACTTCCACCAATGAATTCTTCAATATTTCCAATATAACAATATAAATAATGGCGTGTAACTTAACGTGTATTGGACATTATGGTGTAAATGTTTAATGAGCGCCTTTGGTGGACAATGTCCCTGATTATGAAGCGTATTGTGAATTTTGGCTTAATCTCTGTGGCATTATGTGAATTTTGGCTCATTCCATTTGGCATCATGTGTAAGGGGCAAGTATAATGGGGCCTAGTATTTTGTTGCATAATGTGTAGAAGTTGTATATGGTGTTGTACACTACACCCAAAGACACGCCCCCTGTTGAGTGGCCACACACACTTTTCCGGAGCGCGCCTTCGGCGCGCGCACAACTACATCCTTCAATTTTTTTTGCCATGGTGGGCCTGCGTACTTTAAATGCCAGGGCCTATTTTTAATCCCATTCCCACCCTCTCTCTCTCTGCCGCTCTCTTAGCACGTACACTGGCACCACTAACACCGCCCCTCCCCCACCTAAACCCTCTTTTATCATGGTGCCCCCCCTGTCATTTTATCCTGGATCCGCCCCTGAATGTAATCACCATGTTCAGAGTCTCTTCCAGACTGCAGTGATTTGTCCCTGGAGACACAGCTGTAATTTTTTGAAACTGTGCATCTCAATCACAACAGCGCCTTTGTGTGTACACCCTGTGTAATGCATGCCCCATTGGAATTTTTAGGAATTTACATGCACAAGCAGTAGCAAAGAAACAAAAAGTCATTAAAAGTTGTGTACATCGGCATTGTGTGCGCCTCATCTTCAGGCCCTACATCTATTTCTTTAATTGTCTGTCGGATGCAGTTCTATTTATTCCTGTTGTGTAGACTTTAAAAGTTGACAATTTTCTAAAGTGTTTAAGTATTGAGTATTTTACTGGAGTACATAATGCAAAAAGATGTTTATTATGCATTATTATTACTATTATTGTCATTTACATAACACCATATTTGTAGTAGATTACTGAGAACTCTAAATCATTCCCATCAGCAGAGGCGGATTGGCCCACCGGAAAACCGGGCCGTTTCCCGGTGGGCCGGACCAGATTTCACTCAGGCTGGGCCGCTTATCTTTGTTAGAAGTGGCCGCAGCCCAGCCTGGTCACCAACGGCAGCAATGCCCAAAACAAATATGGCCGCCGCATATATGCATATATTAAATGCACAGATGCGGCGGCCATATTTGTTTTGGGCAATGCTGCACTGTCTGCGGCCGACGGATGCCGACGGAAGCGCGGCGGCGGTGACTCGGTGAGTAATGTCCGCCGCCCTCCTCACTGACCTGACTGTCAGTTAGTCCGCCCGGCGCCCACCCTCCCTGCTGCTTGCTGCTCCGCCTACTCCTGCCCGTCCAAACTCACCAGCCAGCTCACCTGCCCGCAGCAGCAGGGAACACAAGAAAAAAAAAAATCACTAAGTGAGTAGTTGCCCACTGCCACTAATGTGTTAATTGTTAAAACTATAATGCACACAAAATATATACATATACTATATATATATATATATATATATATATATATATGTATATATATATATAGTGTGTGTGTGTGTGTGTGTGTATATATATATATATATATATATATATATATATATGTATGGGCATCAGGGTGTGCAGCATATGTATAATGGGCATCACGGTGTGCGGCATATGTATAGTGGGCATCTGTGTGCGGCATATGTATAATGGGCATCTGTGTGCGGCATATGTATAATGGGCATCTGTGTGCGGCATATGTATAATGAGCATCACGGTGTGCGGCATATGTATAATGGGCATCTGTGTGCGGCATATGTATAATGGGCATCTGTGTGCGGCATATGTATAATGGGCATCACGGTGTGCGGCATATGTATAATGGGCATCTGTGTGCGGCATATGTATAATGGGCATCTGTGTGCAGCATATGTATAATGGGCATCACGGTGTACGGCATATGTATAATGGGCATCACGGTGTGCGGCATATGTATAATGACATCACGGTGTGCTGCATATGTATAATGGGCATCAGGGTGTGCGCCATATGTATAATGGGCATCACGGTGTGCGGCATATGTATAATGGGCATCAGGGTGTGCAGCATATGTATAATGGGCATCACGGTGTGTGGTATATGTTTAATGGGCATCACAGTGTACGGCATATGTATAATGGGCATCATGGTGTGCAGCATATGTATAATGGGCATCACGGTGTGTGGTATATGTATAATGGGCATCACGGTGTACGGCATATGTATAATGGCATCAGGATGTGTGGCATATGTATAATGGGCATCGCCGTGTGTGGCATATGTATAATGGGCATCACGGTGTGTGGCATATGTATAATGGGCATCACTGTCTCCCCTCCCTGCATCCTCCACCACTTTGTGACTACCCTCCCTGCATCCCCTGCCACTCTGCATTCCCCCTCCTACCCTGCATCCTGTGCCACCATGCCCCCTCACACTCTGCATTCTGTGCCACCCTGTGTAAGTCCTCACTCCCTTCGTTCTCACACTCTGCATCTCCCCTCCCAGCATTCTACGCCACCCTCTGTCCCCCCCTCCCTCCCTGCATCTTCTTCCACCCTGCCACTCTACTGTGTTGGCAGACCCCCTGTCACCCACCCCCTGTCTCTATCTCCCCAGCCCCACAGGCTGCAGAATAAACGCTGTACGCATGCACCTATTCTGCAGCCTGAGGGGCTGGGGACATAGCCAGCAGCTCAGAGAGCCACTAGCCATACCCTTACAGCGGCAAAAATTGGGCGTGGCCGCGTTGAAATAGGCCACACCCCATATTGATAGACCACGCCCCCTTAAAAATCGGGCGCGCCTCCGGCGCACAACGACACTCCCCCCGTTGGGGCTGCTTCAAGATATTTCCCGGGCTGGTTTTAATTCCCAATCCGCCTCTGCCCATCAGTGACTGCCTCTGTGGAGTTGAAATGTACAATATATTCCCAACCCCACAGCCAATCACACTACAGTATATTAAATGAAAAGCCAATTACCTTACAATATCACTATGGCACATGGAACCAAAGTACCCAATCGTAAAGCGCAACTGAATTTACTGTGCTATATAAGAAACTGTTTTAAAAAAAAAAAAACCTAGAGGAAACGGACACATAAATTTAGAGAACATACAAACTCCACACCGATTTGACATTTGGAATACGTCACTACGTGTGTAGGAGGCTTAAGAACAGTGAAAAGTTATGCTCCGGGTCCTTAGCTCTCTCACAGTACGTGTGCCCTGGTCTGTCCTGTGGAGATACTTGTTAGAATGTTAGATATTGTTCAGTCTTATTCACAGAGAGCAGAGCTTGAGCATTCTCTCCTTAATGCATAGGACTCTTCGGGATCCCTAATTGGAATTTAGCCATCATTTCTGGGCAGGAGTCTCAGGCTTGGCTATGGGCTCTGCAATTCAAACACATGCAGAACTCCCTTTTTGAATCAAGCTGAATTAATGAGTTGTAATTGTAAAACTTATCATTTTAATGATTGTGTGTCCAAACACTGGTTGAATAAAAGAGAAGAGGGGCCAGGAGCCTCGGAACCATAAAAGTGAACAGTAGCCAGGGGAATCACTGTGCTGCTCATGCTGTGAGCTGAATGCCTAAATGGCAGGGAAAGAAATCAGCTCGTGCAACAAAGATGTAAACTGTTAGAGAAACGCAGAGCTGGTCACATACACTTTCCAGCAGGTTACACAGAAACATAGGGCCATATTCAATGCGGCAGGCAAGGGGGTTAAACAGGCTAGGATCGTCGAAAACAAGCCACTCTCGCTGTTTAACCCCTGTGCCGGCAGCTCACCCTACTCAATATTCTGGTGGAAATCGCGCTGTCAGAGGACGGTAAGGATTCCACCAGACGACGAGGCTCATGGCTAATGCAGGGAGCCCGCTGCATTTAGCCGCGAGCCTCGCCGTTTTGGCGGCCACACATGGCGTTTCCACCTCGTGTGCAGGGGGGGGTCAGTTGAATACTGACCCGTGAGCTGTGACGGCGAGCAATCAGAACTGTTCACCGTCACAGCTCGCAAAAGAGCATTGATTGAATACTGCCCATAGAATTTGACAGCAGATAAGAACCATTTGGCCCATATTGTCTGCCCCTTTTTTTAACCATACAGTAAACCTTAAACCCTATTTGATCCTTATTTCTGTGTAAGGTTAACCCTCCCACCTCCATGTCGGTTTGTATCTACCCAGTTGGTTTAATCACTGTTGTTTCCAATTGTAAAGCGCAACGGAATATGCTGTGCTATATAAGAAACTGTAAATAAATAATAAATAAATAAATGATGTCTATCCCATGTATGTTTGTATTGTTCTACTCTGATGAGAGGCTATTGCACTTATCCACTACCCTTTCTGTGAAGTAATTTTCCTCAGATTTTCCCTTAACCTACTTCCCTCTCCAGTCTCAGTGCATATCCTCATGTTTTAATACTTCCCTTCATTTTAAGAATTTTTCCCTCCTGTCACTTGCTATAACCTTTGATATATTTTAAAGTTTCTATCATGTCCCCCCTTTCTTTTCTCTGCTTTAAACTATACATACAGTATCAAGATTTTATTTAACTTTCCGTGTAAGCTGTGTGATGTAGGCCATGCACCATTTTAGTTGCCTTCTTTGTACCGAGTATTTATATCCTTTTAGAGATATGGCCTCCAGAACTGGACACAGAATTCTATAGGAGGTCGTAATTGCCTTCCCCATTGCTTTGTTACATTGCTTTCCTGCCTCACCTGAAATAGTAACACCTAGATCCCTCTCTTCCTCAGTAGTTTCCAATATAGTGCCATTAATACTATACTGTTTGTAGCCACACTCATCGTTGCTTCGCCGATCGCCAAATGCGAAATATGTGGTGCAATCCTGTTGCCATATGCATGAATATAATTTGCTCCTGTGGCTCATAGAAATGCATTGAGCAGAGATGACGCAGCATTGGCACATCAAACAGGCACAAGCAGCCGTGGCGCAGTAACAATGAGCATGGCTATATCTGTACCAATCTGGCAACTGCAAAATTAAAGCTGCGTAGATGTTAGACAATCTAGAGGATAACGAAGGGTTCCAATAAATCATGTAAATTGTCTCGATGCCAAAGCACGTTCCCACTGGTTGTTTGTCTCTTCTACTGATCTTTTGAACACGCAGGAAGATTTGCATTTATCAACAGCATACTCCTGGATGTGGCCACTGATGATACCTTTTGCAAGATTGTACAGTGAATATGCATTATATCATTTGTCTGGGACTTTAAGGGAAATAGTTAACCACATTGCATCATTTGCAATGTGTTCCTAGCTTAGCAGTGTGCTCGTCAGACACTGCAATTAACTCTCCCAAAACTGGCATGGAAATTATGTCAAAGATCTGCCAACCCTGGTGCAACCACTTTTTCGGTATGTGGCTATGCGATAGAAGAGGTAATCCATTACAGAAAGGGTGTCAGCACCATCCCTTGCACTCCACACTCCATGCAGAGTTGCTGTACCCGTTACATACTGTACATGTGGCCTGCCAATAATAGATTCTATTGTACATGTGGCCTTACAATAATAATTTCCATTTAAATGTCCTCTCAGAGATCATGGATGTGACGCTCAGGTGATTATCACAACCTCACCCCCACTGTATAATGCTGTGATTCGGTCTAGTCTACAGAGAAGTGAGTGAGATCTGTGATACTGATCTACTCTCATGGAAGTAGGGAAGAGCTCCTCAAAATTTTGGAGTCTCCTTTACATTCCAGGTGAGTAGGCATATATTATTCTATTGTACTGTTCTGTCACATATTCCCCATTATATTACAACAGCGTGGGTTAATATAATAATTGGAATAAATGCATGGAGATACATGAAATTGAATTGAAGTGTAACCAATGCCTGGTTTGTGTTAATATATTATTCAAACATAAAATAACATGCAAACTAAATGGAGTACCACCACTGAAATTCCCAAACTGGCTTACGTGGCCTTGCCTTGGTGATCAAAGAAATCAAAAAAGAGGAATCCACCAGTATGAGGAGTAAGAACAGGGTTGGTTTAAGATTTGGGGGACTCCATTATATCTAACCTGTAGTAGCCCCTTACCAATTATTTGACAATTGTATTAACAAGTATAATGTGCAAATACTCCCAGCAACACAAAATGTCTATAGATTTAACAACACCCTCTGGTGTTTCCTGCAGGTCCCCCATTTCCAATCACAATAGCAGTCCCCATAGATTATTATGGGAATATTGTGCGATTTCCTTTTCTAAGCTCTGGAATGAAAATGCACAAAATAACTAAACTGGCCACCATTATTTGCACCTGACAAGCCAGCTTATTCCTAATGCTCCTCAGACAGGAAACATTTTGGAGGCCAATCACTTTTATTTAAGGAAAGATCGGAATATGGTGGCACATGTTTGCACAGTTACAGAGAAATCTCTGTATTCTGGTGTTCCACTCTACAATATAATATAACACCAAGACGATCCACTACCTTAGTGATGTCGGCGGGGAGATCATCTTTTGTAACCATTATAAATACAAAATAATATGTTCTAGCCCCATTTATATAATATTATAAATGTGTAGTTAATACCTCAAGAGTAAAGGGTGGGATGTGCTCTAAACCCACTGTTTCACATATCTATTCACCAATAAAACGAAAAGCTCTACCCCACAATTTTTGCTGACAAAACGTCATATTAAACTCTTCCGAACAAGCACTTTCCTGAAGATGTTATTATACTGGCGTTCCAAGGTTATGTTATTTTTATGTCATTGACTGTCATCTACCATGTGAGATGGAATAAGGTAACTTCTTGTACTATAAGTGAAGATGTGTGATTCAAGTTGTTTCAAAAGCATCCCCAAGAATATGCAGGTTTCACTTTGTAGCAACAGTGGCGGTGACTGAAAGCAATAAACTGAATGCTAATGACGTGGGACCCAGCAATTCTTCATACATATAGAGTCCTCTGTACTAAACTAATGACAATTATTGAGTGTAAACTGGTTTTCTTGTAATGTGCAAGACACTACTACCAAGGATAGTACCGGTACATACCTGTTTATGCCATAAAAAAAAAAAAACATATTACACATGCCCAAGCTCAGGGATTTAACTAATATAACTATATATATAAACAGGGATTTAACTATATATATATAGGCTTGGAAAGGAGTGCGGCACTCAGGATGGCGTAGAAATGAATCAATACGTAGCCAAACTAATGTGATTGACGTTTCAGCCTTGCGGCTTTTATCAAAAAAGCTAACATAAAAAGCAGCATGGCTGAAACGTCAACCACATTAGTTTGGCTACGTATTGATTCATTTCTACGCCATCCTGAGTGCCGCGCCCCTGTCCAAGCCTGTATTCTGCGCCCAGCCTTGGCTGCCCGCACTGCGAAGGCACCAGGCACCTAGACCAAGGAGTATAAGAGTGCCAGCCTCTTCCGCATATATATACACCCCCCCACCCCCCTCATGATTACCAGACAACACATTCAGAAAATGCAACCATTTGAGGTTTTTATGGTGAACATGCACAGTATGCATTAGCTGATCTGCAGACACTTCTGGGTGTCTGCAGTTGCACAGAAGCAGCTAGCCATTGGATGGGTATCAGAAAGCTGCATCCAATGATTACCAACCACTGAATTCCCACAATTCCATCGAATCGGGAACATCAATGGTAGCTAACCACTGACCACCGATGTTCATCCTAATTCAAAGGAAAGAGTGGAGAAAGAGTTCAGTTTATGACATTCTTTCCTTAGCTCGGATCTAATTGTTTATAAATGTATATTTAAAAAATCAGATTCATTTTCAGTAATAGTTTGTAAGGAATCCTCTGCATTCTCAATATGATCTCCTGTATGCATGAAGTGTTAACTGTTTGGGGGAAATCGTATTTTCCTTTCAAAATGTCTGTAATCATATTTTCAATAACTATGAAGCATGCACAAGGCCGGTAAGCCTCTGAGAACTAAATTACAATACTATTTTTTGCTATTAGAAATCATTATCGGCTAACCTAAGTAAATGGCCTTCTCAAACACCTAATGCACTTATTAATCCTCAACAAATTTGCACAGTTGAGTTTTCCAACTCAATTAGCCTTAGCTTAGCCAAGATTAACACCTTTCCTCCAGCATGACGATAAAATCCTATTACTGGCCTACATGTTGGCATATTCAATAATAATTTGTTTCTCATTTCGAAAGTTTAGCTAATAAATTAACTTATTTGATTTGTTTATCGAATGAAAAAACACAGATTGTTCCCTGTTATAGGAACAGTCATCTCAACACCCTCAGATGTATTTATTTATTTTTGCAAAGGTCATGACCCGAACACCAGAGTCATCTGTATTGTTTCCCAGGATGTCTGATAGAAAGCATTTACCAGGAGGAGACATGGTGATTTAAAATGCTCTATCACCTTTGTAAGTCTTTCCAACCTGCCATTACTTTCTCAAACGTAAATGTATGTGTGCAAAAGTTAGTCATATACACTTAAAAAGATGAAGAAAGGAATTCTGTTCCACTTGCTAAAATAACTCTGTTTTCCAATTTTATGTATCCTATATGATCAATAATGGCAAGTTGGTCTTATTTTGGGCAGTATGATGTAGATAAAATACCAACAGTATTAGTAAATAATAAAAAAACAGGGATATTTCCTAACAGTTTCTTATACAGCGCACACATATTCCGCAGCGCTTTACAGAGAATATTTGAACACTCACATCAGTTCCTGCCCCAGTGGAGTTTATACTCTATATTCCCTACCACATGTACACGCACACACATTCATTCTAGTGTTAATTTTGTTGGGAGTCAATTAACCAGCCAGTATATTTTTGGATTGTGGGAGGAAACCGGAGCACCCTGAGTAAACTCACACAAGCACAGGGAGAATATACAAACTCCGCACAGTTGGGTCCAAGGTTGGAATCAAACCCATTACTTCATTGCTGTGAGGCTGTAATGCTAACCACTACACTGTCTGTTATATAAGAAACGGTAAATAAATAAATAAAAAATACTCCTGGAAAACGTCTGGCATTGTATCTTTTGCACATCGTTCTCACAGGGGAGTGATGCTGAGCGAGTGATGTTGTGTGGGTGGGGGGGCATGGGGCAGCGGTGAGTGGTCACTCCCATGGGCATACCCATGAAAATGCTGGGTGTTCCCTTGGAAATTTGCCCCTTAAAACGGGTGCAGGAGTGGGCAGCGGACACCAGCTGCCGGCCCGCTTCCCTACAGGGTGCCTGAAGATCTAAGACTCCAGAGAGGTGTCTTAGATCTGCGAGCGATGTAGAAATCATTCGCTGGTTGGTGACCATCGAATGATTTTGCCCCTGCATGCAAGGCTGCGAATGGATGTTTATGCTAAACATCCAGTCACATGTGTGCGGGCGGTGTTTAATTAACATGCAAAGCTGAGAATTGTGTAGCTTTGCGTGTCAACCAGAATAAGGTCCATAGTGAGTACACTGCTTACGACTATAGATTAAACTTTGTACAAAGCCATACCCTCAACTGTTCCACTTTTGTTGGGACAGTGCCATTTTTTGGGAACTGTCCCTCTGTGTCACCCATGGGCCACAGTGTATCACATCATCTACACAGTAAAAGGGAGAAACTGCAGGCGGCCGAACATCTCCAGGAGTGATGAGCTTGCCCTGTAAGTGGCTCCCCCTTCCCCTAATGGCCCCTTTTTGTACACATGCATTGTCCTGAATTTTTTAAATGTTGGGAGTAGGGTGACCAATACCAGAATCGGGTTTTGCAGGATTGCAGGATTTTGGCCTTAAATCACTCAGAACTGAATTTGATTTTGGGATTACTTGACACATGTGCACTTTTAAATGCCGGGCAGCCCACAGAGAGAGAAAAAGACTGAGGGGGTGTGGGGAGAAGAGAGTGAAGGAAGAGGATGCTGCTGCCTACCATTGCCAACATTAACTCAATCCCGGGATCCCGAGATTCCCGGTATTGAGTGTTTTTCAATCCCGAATCCCGGGATTGAAAACATTTCCTGGGATTGGCATCTCTAGTTGGAAGTTATGACCAATGGTGTTTTCCTCCTAACGGGCCAGATGTACTAAGCTTCAAAAGTGATAAAATGGAGAGTGATAAACAACCAACCAATCAGCTCCTGTCTGACATTTTTCAAACACAGTCTGTGACATGGCAGTTAGCAACTGATTGGCTGGCTGTTTATCACTCTCCATTTTATCACTTTTGAAGCTTAGTGCATCTGGCCCAATGTCTTCAAAACAACCGTGCAAGTTCCAACTGTTCATACTCCACGTGACCACCAACCACTCATCCATTTTCCTGTCAGAGGCCAACAGCTATTATTTTTCCACTGTGCAGGAATAGAGAGCGTCAGAGCAGTTACAAGCGGGCCTTGATAGCAATCAATGGATGTGTGACCCTCGGTTCACTCTCAAGTTTAGTCTGTCATTCACAATCCATTTAAAACATACACCTCTTTAAACTGTTCATGACATTGCCCAAGTGAGGTGCTTTAATTTCTGGCAAATTCACTTACGTCAATAGCAAACAAAAGGGTCAATCTCTTAAATGTTGAAATTTCTAATATGTTTTTCCATTTTCTTAAAACTGGTACTAAAGCAATGACCTTGGCGTTCTGCACCCCATACTATTTTATTTTCTGATATAGAAAATATGTTTTGCACCTGCTGATCCTTTCAGTCAGACAAGAGTAACAGACTATGTACTAATCCTGCTGGAAAAAGGAGTGATCTTCTACAGTAACAGATTCTTTTAAGAGTAAATTTACTAAAGGTCAGGTTTGCCACCAGACTGATATTAACCGGCACTGATGCCAGTTTCCAGTCTCGAAAAAAATAATTCAGTATGTACTCTCTTTCTTTGGTTTAATTCTACATATTTGAAACCATCGATCTGCACCAATTATAAATGACATTTTTTGGTCATAACAGATGTGGAAAATATATACAGTATCTCTCCTGATTATATTTCAATATTATGATCCTGGTGTGGGAATCCTGTAGTCTATGTACTCCACTATTTGCCTGCCATTTGTAATCAGATTTCAACCTATTCAGCATCAGATATGAAGGCAAAACTGCTGTCGTTCTGTAGTGAGGAGGAAGCCCTTCACAAACAGTGATCAGTGTAGGATTTGTAGTGTAAGGAAGTGAAATAGTTATATGACTAACAATGTAATTTGGAAATGTGCTGAAAATAATGGTGTTTATCCCAGCTTTCTATGAATTTTCTGAGCGGAGAAACCTTGTCCTGCCCAAGCAAAACCCACCACAGATCATAAGAAGGCCACCCCCCCCCCCACCTTCGCTCCGGCGTTAGTACACTGGAGCTCCCATGTCGCCGCTGCCCCAGCCGCCTGTCAGTCATCACACAGGCGGCAGGCTTCAGGGATATTTTGTGTCGGCTTGGGAGGACTCGGGTGCCTAAACTCTGAGTCCCCCCGAGCCGTCCCAAACATCCCCGAGCCTGCCGCCTACGTCAATACAGTATGGCGATTGGTGGCGGAGGAGCTCCGGTGTAAGATCGCTGGGTACGCCGGAGCAGAGGGACTCAGGGGGACCAACGGGGGGAGGGGGGGTAACGGAAGGGGGGCACTAAAGGTGGTGCACCAGTGGTGCTCCGCTGGAGGCACCACTGGCGCGCACCTACTACATAGTGATATGCCCGGAAATTTTCCAGGACAGCCCGCTGCGGCAGCGCAACTGAGCTGGGCATACCACTCAAGTGGTTAATAGAAGTCAATTTCTATCTCCTCCATCCAGAGGCTCATTATTCGACATTTATCCCACTCTACAAATTCTTTTTAAATTCTGTAAGGCAGTTTGCTAGCTCTTTAAAGGTTCCCTCCGAACAGCACTTTGTAAAATAGAGCTTATAAAAAGGTCTTTAATTTGTGTTTCCCTAATATATCTGTAATTTGTATATACTCCGTAAATCCAATAACATCCACGTTACAATCTATGTTGAAAATGCTGCACAAACGTCATATTTATACAAAAGCCTAAGAAAGCAATGTGCATTTATTACCCATTAGCACATATGAATTTGAAGATCTCTCTTCCCCTGTAGAGCAGAGCACATCATACATCACCACCAATGGAGCAGTGCTTTAGTGCTGCTCTGTTTGAGTGAATGCGATAGGAAAGTGCCTAATCTGGAGAGGAAAAGCACAATTATATGAACAGTTTCCAATTCCTTTCATAATTCCTATCATAATCCACATATATTTTTAGGTAGATATAGATTTTACTTAATAAAAGCAAATAATCTACAAATTCTACATGTCTATTATGTTTTGAGATTGCTTGCCTGATACTGACGCTATTTACTGTGACATATATACTGTAGCTGGGATATTGAAAGCTGAAAGCAGATTGCATTTTCTTTCCCTTACTGTCACATCAAAGATGTTTCTGTAAAGGTTGTTGGCCTGCTATGCTACCTATCTCTCTGCCTTTATTCTCTACTATCTATTCCATGAAAGACTGCTTTTAAAATCCTCAAAAGCAAAAGTATTGTTATAAATCGCACATATATAGTGGTGTCATTATTTTTTTCTTGTACATTTTCGCTGAATATAATGCACCCATAAAACAGTTGGATTCAGTCGCCCACTGCTGTCCCTGCCACCCACTGCTTTTTCCTGTCACACTCTGTTTCCCCCTGCCTCTTCCTGTAACCCTCTTCCTCTCCCTATCACCCTCTTCCTGTCACCCACTGCTTATTCCTGTCACACTCTGCTTCCCCCTGCCTCTTCCTGTAACCCTCTTCCTATCCCTATCACCCTCTTCCTGTCACCCACTGCATTTTCCGGTCACACTCTGCTTCCCTCTTCCTCTCCCTGTCACCCTCATCCTGTCACCCACTGTTTTTTTTCCTGTCACACTGCTTCCCTCTGCCTCTCTCTTTCACCAACTGCCATGTTGCATTGGGGTGGAGAAGGGTAGAGATGGCCAAAATGGATCATTAAGCTGAGCCGGGATCCGCTGGATCTCTTGGTGAAAATATACGTATCTTTTAGACGAATCCTTGGCTCGCTTTAAAAAAAAGGGGGAATATACATGACCGAGTAAAAACACTGATCGATGGCTGGGTGCAGAATCGCCATCGATGGCAATCATCGATGGCGTCTGCACCGATGGCCATCCCTGGCAGCAGCAGCAGCAGCTAATCTTTCTATCACTTGTAGTCACAGCACTGTACTCAGTCTACAGAGGCAGTACATCTCAGCTGCCACAGGTGGCAGCACTGAGATCAGGGAAATGCATTGTAAACTGAAACGGATCACCTTTTTGGGATCGGCGGCTCATTCGTTCTTCGGTGGGACCCGTTCAAAAGATCCGATTCGTTCGCGAACGACCCATCTCTAGAGAAGGGGGGCCAAGTGTATAGCTTTTCACCTGGGCTAACAACCCACAACTTCCTCCACTGCATGGATTTATAAAATAAATATATATATATAAATATTTGGGGTCCGATTTATCAGAAAAATATTGCCCGGATAAGTTCTGTGTGTTCACCTCTATTCACAGCAGTAATACATAGCTTCTAACATTTTGAATGTTGAATTTGGGATCCCTGTGCTTGCTGAAGGCATGCACCCTCAAAAAGGAAGCATAGTCTCATTCCTTCTAGGTCACACCATAAGATGATTTTTTGGGGGTGTGATGCCATGTTACGGCCCTGTTTTCCCAGTATGTTGGGGGCAAGCCCAGCACTCTGGCAGCTACTGAGCTACCCCGAGCCTCGGTCAAATACCGAATCAGAGCAGCATGCGGAGAAAGTGGGTCCTCCACCCGCCTGTGGCACATTACAGCCCGCAGCTGCAGTATGAACATTTCTGACAAACAGAACAGTTCTGCTAAAATTGGTATGGTAATATATAGATGAGCCATCCACATCTAGCCTTTAATAAAATTGAGGGCCAGATTCTCTAAGCTTCAAAAGTGATAAAATGGAGAGTAATAAACAGCCAGCCAATCAGCTCTTGCCTGACATTTTTCAAACACAGTCTGGGGCATGGCAGGTAGGAGCTGATTGGCTGGCTGTTTATCACTCTCCATTATATCACTTTTGAATCTTAGAGAATCTGGCCATAAGTGAGTAATGGGATTACTCTGCTAATCCCCTACAGTATGGTTCTATGTATTTATATTGCAGCTGAGAACAATAGGCCTTGGATAGCCATAGCTCACCATGGCTATCCAGAGATGGCTAGATGAGGATGGCGCCATCTGTCTGTGTATTCAGTGCCCTCTATGAATACTGGAAGGTTCAGGCTCTGCTTACCTACTGCACTTGTGGTGCCATAATTCGGAGCTTGATAAATGCAGTGTCTTATTTAGTAGATGTTTAAGTAAAGAAACAAATATGTGCTCAGGACTAATAAGCCAGATTTGCAGCATATGTTTGGTGGGGGAATGCTCATTCTCAGTAAGCTGGAAGCCTACATTGGATGCGCAGATCACAGCAACGTATGCGATCATACTGCGTCTCTGTGATCATCAATCTCCGAGCCTGCTTGTTAGATCCGCAGTCAGCTTGGAACCAAACACATCACAAATTACCATCATTTGTCTTTTCCTTAAGTGGCAACTTGCTGTAAGACCCAATTTCATAATTTTAATTGTATGTAATGACTAATTTTCCCTGTCTTTTTCTGTGGTGCAGTAATATATAAATTTAGCTCTGAAGCAAGACATGAACCACAGGAAGCTTTATTTTAGAGTTGAAAAATAACTGCATTGATGTAACCAAACGACACTACCCAGACCTCGGCAGGTACCGGAGCTTCATCAAATTGCCATCACTGATGTTATTGGTCTAGTTCCTTCATGTAAACTAACATGTTATGAATCGTATCGGCATCTTATTCTAGTAACTTGTTATTTACAATTCCTAAAGGGGACCTTGAAAGCTAAATGAGTGGATTAACACTCCCTCTGATCAGGAGAAGTCTTACTTACCTCTACCAACTATCAGTGGCAGACGTTCATCCCAGTTGTCCAGAGGCAAGATAAATATGTGTGCCCCCCCTCCCCCCCCCCACACACACGCACACACCACATATATATGTGTGCCCCCCCCCCACACACACACACACACACCACATATATATGTGTGTGTGTGTGTGTGTGTGTGTTCTAAAGCCGCATGTGACACTTGCAAAAATTATGTTTCGAATAAAGAGAGTGTTTTGTCTATTGTGCTGCCACAGAAGCAATTTCGAACAGGGGAGGAGATGTGCCCCCTTGGGAGCAGGAGCCCAGTGGCAGATGACCCCCAGATTTTCACCTCTGCCAACTATTATTGTTGTTGCTAATATTATTAACATTATTATTCAGAGTACATTTGTCAGTCATATCAGTCCCAGTCCCAGTGGAGCATATAATCTAAATGACCTAATAGGGAGATATATAGGGCACAGTACTTAGGTGCATGTTGGACATGTGCACACCCTATTGGGATCACCAGGTCCCACATTACAAGCTTCACCACCCGGTGTATTGGGAGTGTGGCAGTGCCTTCTCAGTATTTTAGGCACCAAGACAGTTCTGGAGGTGTCCCCCCTCCTTCCTCCACTCAGCGTGCCTGCACAAACATTCAACAACTAAATAACCTACCATCATGGCTTTAGAGAGTAGAGGAAATCTAAATACCCATCATAAGAGCAAGCAAACATATTGAAAACATACAAACCCAGTGCTGGGAGGTTGCAATACTAACTCATGCTGCATCATTCTGCAATTAGAACGCATGTACACATTTAAAAAGAATATACAGTGTACTGCTTGTGCTAGCTTTCTGGGTACAAACTATTGGAAGGCATTAGGATTAGGCATTAGGATTTTGTGGTCACTACATTTCTTGCTTGTAGTTATTTTGATACCCAGTCATGAACCCAGTCGTGAATTTCCCATTAGGCATTTAGGCCT
Source organism: Crinia signifera (assembly GCF_055691185.1). Taxonomy (NCBI): domain Eukaryota; kingdom Metazoa; phylum Chordata; class Amphibia; order Anura; family Myobatrachidae; genus Crinia; species Crinia signifera. The sequence continues at coordinate 270,100,938 of NC_139219.1, read as the reverse complement.
AGGGGATGCAGATTTGTGGGGCAGCATTGGATGCTTGTGTTGGTACTGTCAGCCTAAAATAGACCAGTAACTACTGAATATGGGGGGGGGGGGGTGCCCCTCGCCGCCCATTCAAACCCCCCCAATCCCCCGCAGCCTTACCTTTCGCGCTGGTCCCGGCGGCTCCGTTCTTCTGCTGAGGACCACCACAAAATGGCCGCCCCCATACAGCAGACAGTTTCAGAGGCCATTTTGTGGTGGTCCTCAGCAGACGAACGGAGCCGCCGGGACCAGCGAAATAGGTAAGCCTGCGGGGGATTGGGGGGAGGTGTAACTATAGCACCGCAGCCCCCGGCGCCCCCATATGCACAGCGCCCCCCCGCGGTGGCGGGGGCTGCGGTGCTATAGTTACGCCAGTGCTATCTTGAATGGAGAGTAAATGCACACACTGCCCCTATAAAACTGTCCTACTTAGTAAATATGCATAAATTATAAAGTAAATAAATAAGAATTTTAGTCAAAGCTTTATTATTCTCCTAATTTGTCTATCATTAAATGATCAATGAAAATAATTAGGCAAGGGGAAGTTGGGGCAGCCTTTACTGTTGTGCCTAAGGGTGCCCTCAATCTTAAATCCACCCCTGATGTAAGTGGTAAGCAATACTGTTCTCCATTTTTACCACTGTTGAAGATATACATATTCATTTCCTTGCAAAATCAGAAGCAGGTGGTTTATATTCTTTTTACCGTAAATTCTATAAGTCGCAGACATTTTGTAATTGTGTCAATATATGTGATTGACTTTGTAAAACCATGCCATGACTAAGTAAGAAATGCATCAACCAAGAAACCATATCCGTAATTGAAAAGCCTACGCTTATGTAAGGGGTCTTTTGTGTAACATACATTTATATTTCCCGGAACTTATGCAGAATCATTGTTCATAAACTGGAGAGTTATACACATAATACAGTGTTTTATTAATGGAGGACCCCGAGCGCACAGTCAATAGACCAGGGTTAGGCAGATGCTTCACTTTACGTTTTTATAGCTGATCACCTCTTTTGCAGAACAATACCAGACATGGCTTACTTACTGCAGAACTGGGCTATTGTCACAGATTGTTGTAGTCACTCTCAAGTGCAACGGTTCAAGGCTGACTTAGCAGACAATTCTAAGAAAAGCCACAAAAAGCAGAGATAATAAAGAAGACTATAAAATACATCAACATTTCAACAGAGAATAAAAAGCAGATATTTTACTACAGCAGATATTTTACTACAGTATATATCTATTGTAACTGTAAATCCATCTGCTTTTTAATCTAGCAAACCTCTTTGTCATCCCAGGATGGACAGGGCATAGAAAGCCAAATGAAATTTCTTATTTATTAATATTATGTATCGATTTCCAATATGTATTTATTTAAATAAACCCTTTAATATTAACATCTCTGTTTAATATTTTATTTTCTGTTTTTAACATTTTCCACAACTGACTTTTTTATTATTCGAAAATGCACCAGTGACTATGAAACATACTTGCCGAGAAGCCCGGAGAAGAGACCCGATAGTAGTATGTCAGGGGGGTGGGGAGAGGCTGATGTCACCAAACCCCTTCCTCCATGGCAGTCAAAGAAAGCAATTCGCAGGTCCGCGAATTGGGGGAGGGGCTAAAATGACGCAAAATGTCGCGATTCGTGACATTTTCGGACCCACGAAAAACGGGTATTTAGTACAGCACAGAAGGGGGTTGCGGGGGCTGCGTGGCCAATGCAGGAGGATTGCCCACCTGCCCAGGGGGCTGGAATGGGGGACCGATTTTTGGGAGCCTCGCGGCAATTCCGGGAGGGTAGACAAGCCTGCTATGAAAGGGATAGTGTTCGCCCAAAGGGAACAAATCTGGTCAGAAAGGCGGAACCTATCTTTATTTCCAGATACAATATGCAAAGATAATGTCAGACATTGCACTCTGACATCTGCTTACCCTCTAAGGACATCAGGCTGATTCTGTGAGGGATAAAAAGTGGCTATATTGTATATCTGGGCAGCCTTGGAAGCCTGATTTACTATCTTATGCCAATGTCAGATTCCATGGTCATGTGTATTGGCACTTACAGTAACTTACACTAGCACCATGATAGGTGCAAGAGCTCTACCAGAAACAGGCTTTCCTTCCCCAATTCAGAATAAGGGCCAGCAACACAAATTATGGGGCGTCCCATCCCTCTTTCCCAGGTCTCTGCAGCATCCCTCCAGCCAGCTGTCTCACATACACACTGACCTTGTAGACCAGACACAATAGCTGCTGCAGCATGCCCACCTCTGACTGCCCCTCACCCACAGTGACCATGTACAGTAACTGTGCAGCATGCCTGGTGAAAGAGATTTTGTCTGTGGGCCCTGCTTGGGCCTTTTACAAAAACAGGGAAAAAAGGAAGTATGTAGGATGGGGGTGGTCAAGCAAATTGTGGCGCTTTAATGAACAACAATTCAACTATAGTTGGGATAATAATTAATATGCATCCACTGCTGCTGCAAGTGTTTCTATGAGTTTGCTAGAATTCACAAAAATATTTTTTTGTTTTAGCAAGAAAGGGTTAAACACCAATGCGATGCTGAATGGATACAGAATTAAAAAAAATGCAATTTGCTGAATAGCATATATTTAGATGGTAAATACATAAAATAACAATACATACATATAAAATACACATATAGCATAATATATCAATCTAGTGAACTAGCACATTCGCAGGAGTACTCCATTAAGTATTCGGAATATGCAATCAATAAGGGATTGTGTCCGATAGCTGGTAAGAATTACTAATACAGTTAGTTGCCAAGCTGGTTAAATGGATGGACTTTGTTAAGCAAGCTTTGGTTAGTAGAAGCAATTGGTTGATAAAGCACACGGCCAATTAGCATGTAAACAGGCCACGCAAAAGTAGAATCAAAAGGCCAATTAGTGCATTAACACGGCAGTATGTGTTGAAGTAAATAGTATTTGCAAAGCTCACCCTCCAGTAAGGTTGTAAATGAGGTGGCGCCAGGGAGCCTGATGTAGCGGAGGCTCAACCAGCTGATAGATAGAATCCAGGAGTGCAAATGTTTGGCGGAAGTGACGTCGACGCTTTCGTTTCTATAGCAACCAGAAACTTTTTCAAGACCGCTACAACAACAGGGCACGATACAGCTGTGCCCTTTGTCCCCTGCTGTCTCCCAGCCTGTTCAGAATCACACAGAGCTTTAGTTACATGCCCATGACCATTTTTTATTATTTATTACCACTTATTTATATAGCACACACATATTCTGCAGCGCTTTACAGAGAATATTTGTCCATGCACATCAGTACCTGCCCCAGTGGAGCTTACAACCTAATAATCCCTAAAAGACACTCCCACCCTTTTGCGGGACACTGCAACCCATGAGTGTGACTGTGGGACAGTATCCAAATAGTGGGACTGTCCAGCTGTAATTGGGACAGTTGGGAGGAATGCTAAATTTAAGTTTAATAATTTGTTTGGCATTGTAAATACACATCTTCAATCATAGTGAAGTCTACAGAACAAGAATAGACTATGTGAAAACATGCCATACATAGGGATACATTTCATATCACAGTTGGTCTGAACTGACAAGTAAGATGAAAAATCTGGTTTATAATTTCAATGCAATTTTGGTTTTCTCTATTATGAAGCACAGAGTAGATGCTGCAGAGTCTACTACAGAACCCTGTTCATTCTTCGTGGCGGGATGAATGAAGGGGATACCCAAAAAACCTGAACTGTTGGAATACCTTGCGTTCAAGAACTAAAACCTGTGTCCAGTATTCATTTCATCACAGTAGCAAGTTTGGAGCTGAGCTCACTCAGAGGGGGTCTGCCGGTTGGACCAACCACTAGTGGACGCGCATGCATGATACACTCGCATGTCCACTTCCGACGGAGCTCACCATTGCTGTCTGTCGGTCCCCACTGCCTCCCCGCACCCCCCTAACCCTGCCCGTCTCCCTGAAGTGGAGATGGGCAGGGTTTGCGTCCCCCACCGCCCAAAAACTGTGACGTGCGCGCATCCCAGTCAGATGGAGTGCCTCTCCGCCGGCGATCGCCAGCGGGGGCATTCTGGCAAGCCCCAGTGCTGGCTGAAAGCCGATCCATCTGTATATACATTATACAATTATAGATATATTAGTGCTAGCAAAAGGGGACACCAAACTTAGGTGACAATGTAATAGAGTTTGTAAAAGTGGGACTTAAAGCGCACTATTTTGAAAAGTAAAAAAGGTTGCTTCTCACTTGTCACTTTAAAATGTAGCTACAGTAAGTAGTTTAAAAATGATCGTTAATGTTATTATACATTTGAGATCTTTAATACGACCAAAAATGAAGAAAACTTTCCAATATTTTCTTCAACAAGTACAGTACATACAGTAATACAAATACAGGTCATGGGTCTTTTCTTGATGTGTAATTTTTTTTTATAGTGTATTGAGTTTTGACAGTCAAATTGCAGCAAATCTGTAACATTTGATAATTGCATTGTGAAGCTGCCATGCAGGCTCTGTGATTACTTACATAGGTAGGTGTTCAATTGCCCAATTACATTCTAGATTATTTCTAAATGCCTTGAGAGTATTTCTGTACCTGCACGCTCTTGTATATTGTTTAGTCCTATCTGCATGGAAATATTTTCTCTGCACATAATGAGCATGACCCTGTTTTTCCATTAATTTGCACTCAAAACAACAATCTGTTATAATGTTGTTTGTGTGCTCTCACGGCAGTTGGTAATACACAAATCAATTAGAATTTAAGATAACTATAATTAAGAAAGTATTTAAGGCAATTGTCTTACACTTCAGATTTGGTGCTTGTTCATGATTAAAGTAAAAGTCATATCCGACACATCCTATAGTGCTGCTTATGGTATAGGACTTCATAGCTTGTTGACTCTATTATATGTAAGGTTAGTAATTTAATTGGTCAATTTAATGTTACTGGCATTGTTGGAACATTTTCAAATTGGGCTAAAGCTCTAAGTAGTTTACCCCAAGATTCTGAGCTGGGGCCACTTCTTTAATATACTTATTAATGACCTAGGCGATGGTCTAGGGGGCAAAGTGTCCATTTTTGCATATGACACTAAACTGTGTGGTAATAAATTCAAATGAGGATGTCTATGTAAAGCGACTTAAACTAGGCAGAAAAATGGAAGCTGGGGGTTAATATTGATAAATGTAAGGTTACACATTTTGGGACTAGAAACATGCACTAATGTAGAACTTAAATGGGGAAAATCTAGGGGGGTCATTAAATTGAGATGGACTTTGGGGCTTGTCATTTACAGCAGATTCAGATGCAGTACTCAATGTTAAGGAGCAGCAGAAAAGGCCAAGAAGGTATTAACATACATAAAAAAGGGTGTTGAGGTGAGAGAAGACCGTGTAATCATGCCAATGTATGAATCATTGGTACGGCCTCATATAGAATACAGTGTACAGTTCTGGGCACCAGTCTATAAAAAAAAAAAAAAGACAATCTCGGAACTTAAAAAGGTTTAGAGAAGAGCAACAAAATTGAATGAGGGTGTAGTGATATTGGGTTATGAGCAAAGGTTAGCCAGGTTAGGAATGTTAGAAAAGAGGGAATATGATATATAATCACATTAAAGGTCAATACAGTGATCTTTTGGGTGATCTGTTTACTATGATTACTGTACACAGCACATGCGGTCGCCCCCCAGACCGTTAGTTAGGGTTAGAGGTGAGGAAGATTCTCACCCAGTAAAGGAAGGGTTCTTTACAGTAAGAGCAGTTAAGATATGGAATACTCTACCAGAGCCGGTTGTGTTGGCAGACGCAATTGATACATTTAAAAAAGAGTTAAGGGCCCCATACATCAGCAATTAATTGTGACAATTTTCAGATATGGAGATGATTGCCACAATTAATTTTAGATGTGTGGGCTCCCCCTTTTGGCAATCCCAATCAAAATCGCCAATCGATTGCTTAATCAGGTTTTTAAACATGTTTAATAATCTGGTATTATCTGCAGATCTTTTTTATATGTGTGGGCATTCCCAATTCGTCTTCTTCATCTATTTACATTATGAACAGCTGAAATGACAATCGATTGGGCAATTTCCAGATATGAAGATGCAATCTTAAGATGGAAAAATCTGCCGATCACTGAAATAAATCTGTAATGTGTGGGCAAAGTCAGATAGATTGTAAAATCCATTTATCTGGCCAAAAAATCCCTGTATCTGGAAATCCATAAATTGTGATTGCTGATGTATGGGGCCCATTAGACAAATTTGAAGCACAAAAAAAAAATATCCAGGGGTATAATCATTAATCATAATGAACTATGGTGAATCATTAATAAATTGGACAGACAGTTTGGCTCGTGATGGATTCTAGTATAGAACAGACAGGCAGTAACCTCATCCATGAACATAAAGGACTAAAGTCTTTTACAACCTCAACTACTTTGTTATGTAACTAAATACATATATAATTGTTGAACAACAAATTGTACTGTTACTTTTATCATTATTTATATTTGCTACAAATGCTGCCATTACATTATGCAGTGCACATTTTTCCATTGACTTAAATAAATACAGGTATTCTGTCTCAGACATTAAGGAGCTCTGGCTGCATGTGGGTGACGAAGTAGGACTAATTCTCTACATCTATTGATACTGTAAATCAACCCCAAACTATGAATAGTCATAAAATGTTCTACTAGATAAGATCTGAGTGCTAACATCTGCACAGTCCTACAGTAAGGGAGTTTGTAACAACCCAACATAATTTCTCCCTGCATCAAACAAAATATTTGTTAACACCATAGGCCTTCACTCTTAGAGGCAAATTCCTTCTTAGATAGACAAACCCATGTGCACTGCAGGGGTGCCACTGTAAAATGTTCAGAGAGAATTAGATTTGGGTGAGTTATTTTGTTTCTGTGCAGGGAAAATACTGGCTGCTTCATTTTTACACTGCAATATAGATCTCACTTTGAAGAAAAACCCCTCCCAAATCTAATTCTTTCTGCACCTGTTACATCTGCCCCACCTGCAGTGAACATGGTTTTGTCCAGCTAAGAAGGAATTTGCCTCTAAGAGTGAACTAGAATAAGGCCCCATGGGAGGTATCCAATTAACCTGAATTTATTTATTTTTGTCTAAAAATACATAGTATTCGTCAAAAGAATTGGGCCTATGTATTTTCAGATAAAAGAAAAAAAAAAGCATGCTTATTGGGGATTTGTCTAAATCCCAGATCAGTGCCGGTATCGTGGCCAATTGTATAGCCCCAGGCCACTCAGTTAGTTGCTGTAGCTAACTGAATGCCCTATGAATAGTTTACAATCAGGGACGTGCAGTCAGGGGAGGCAGGGGAGGCAGAGCCTCCCCTGTCACAATGATGAAAATAATAAAAAGAAGATATTTATATATCTTCTTTTACTATTTTCATCATTTCTACCTCTCCGGCTGCCTCCCACTGCTGCATGTGAGAGTGGGAGGCAGCGGGAGAGGTGCCTCCCGCTGTTAACATTAAAACACTGGGCAGCGGGGGGCGGGTAGGGGTGGGCAGGGGGCAGGGCGCAGCAATGGGCTGTAAAAGCCCATTGAAAATGAATGGGGAAGCGGCACTTATACTGATGCCGCAATGACAGCGGCACCAGTATAAACGCACGCCCCCCAGATGTGATTGGGCCAGCAGATCCAGTGCTGGATCCGCTGTCCAATCACACATGCAGCAGCGCGGGCAGCGGGGAGTTCGGCCGGCGCCTGAAGGGAGAAAGCAGAAGATGTCACTCACCCGCCGAGAGGACTGGCCGCCGCCACCGCCGAGGACAGGTGAGTCTGCCGGGTGGTGGAAGGGGAGGGGGGGTCGCATACACCGGCGGCCGCTGCATATGTAGCACCGCCGGGGGGGGGGGGAGAGCTGTATGGAGCTGTTCTCGAGTACTAAGGAACAATGCTTGAGCCCCTAGTAGTGCCTCGTTGGCAATGCCCGCACTCCTGCTAACACAGGCGTATGCCGCAGTTTAGAGAAGGGGGGGGGGGTATTATTTGTATTCTGCAGCACATGCTCGGGCTCCTGCTTCTCTCAGCCGCTAATGTACACAAGGGGAGGGGGGAGAGTACTACAGTGCAGAGGAGAGCACTGGCCGGGTGTGCTGCCGCTGTCCATGGTGCTGAAGGTCAATGCTTGCATCGGGGGGGGGGGGGGGGGGGGTGAGGTCAGTGCCTCCCCAGGCAATGACCTCACCGCACGTCACTGTTTACAATGTATACAGTATTTATATATTTTTTATTTTAATAAAAAGTGTTTTCTTTATGATGTACAAAGATTTGATTAAAACACAAGGACTCTCTAATAAATAAGCTCATAGTCTAAGGAAGTATTATTAATTACACACTAAAGAATAATATGAACACAGTGGCTTTGCACGCTGCTTTCTGGGTTATTCTTCTGCACATGGGGGTATAAAGGTATGTTGGTATATGTCTTGCATTTGTCTTGAAAACAGTTTTTATTAAACCGAAACGTTGCCAATTGCTATGCATGTTTCCTATTGAAGTTTTATGTCTGAGTGCCGCACCTGCTAAACAATGGGCATACTTAATACAGGATTGCAATAGAGTGTAACAATATCCATAAATCCCATATTCAATACTATGGTACCAGATCAATAACAAACATGAAAGCAGCAACTGAAAAAAATATAAACATTAGCGAAAACATGCATATGAAATGTTCTCGTTTAACCCTTTGGATGCTATGACATCTATCTTGATAATCCAACTAGATTTGCATTTAATGAGTCTGAATCTAGTTGGATTGTCAAGCTAGATGTCAGAGCACCCAAAGGGTTTAACGAGAACATTTCATATGCATGTTTTCGCTGATATTTAAAGGCCCAATAAAGTGGGCTGAAACGTTAATATCTGACGTTGTTATGAAGTTTCTTTAGTCCAGAGTTCAGCTGCTTCTTGTGTTTGTGTGTGTGTGTGTTTGTGAGTGTGGGTGGGTGGGGGAGGGGTATGGGACTCCTTTACCATTGCCTGCAGAAGGCACCCTGCAAGAAATATAGTCTTCCAGAGTGCTGGACACATTCCCTACATTATATATAATTTCATATAAATGCTTTTATGTAATTAAAATATAAAAGCAATTTGCTGCACTTTACATGTACAAAACCTTAACGAAATGTCAGATATTTAACTCTTGATGGCTTCTATTATAGTGTCCTCATCATTTTAAAGGGCAGAACATGAGAAGACTCAGCAGGATTAGTCAAACTGAGATTACATACGAATTAGCCAATGGAATCGGAATGGATGTATTCCATCAATGTATTTTAGTGCCCCCCCCCCCCCCCCACTGTTTTCTTGATGTTAATTGTTAATACGTTGACACTTCATAATACAGGTCAATGACATATATGGAAAATGTGCAGCCTGAACATACTGACAAATTTGGGCTCACTGGACCCAAATTATTAGGAGCAACAATCCGATTAAGCTAATGAAGCAAAGTGCCGTTTATACACGTACTGTGGATACCAGTGGTGTATTTCTGTGATGAGATGTATTCAGGCAACCAGCGGAACACAAATGCCTATCCCCAAAATTAAGCATGGCAATATTCACACCCTTTGTCATATGGCAGCAAGAAAAAGCCTAGGGATGGGCAATCAAATGGTCCGTACCGCCGATACTTTACATCCATGCTTGATTGACAGCAGAGCTTTAATGACGGTGGATAAATGGATAGAGACCATTTTATTTTATATTGAGGGTACTATATGTATACTGAATTTCTCACTGGTACACCCCCCATCTATGTCACCTCTTACACTGCCGCCCTTTCTGCCATTAATAAACTCATTGTTTACTTGCTTATTTTCATCCTTTTTCATTACTGGTGCATTCCTTTTTGCTTTTATAGTCTTTATTTCCCTCTTATCCCATCTTTTGAAGAAATGCAGCAATGTATAAAATGTGGCCAAACGTCCATAAATGCAGTTTTCAGAGGTTTATCCACGCTTCACATATGCAATGAGGCCAGAATGCTTTACATTCCGGGGCTTGGATGCAGTGGGCAATACCATCTTCAGATCGGCATTGCTGTATAGAATTCTATTGGCTTCTATTGTGCCTCCATGCTGTAAGTGATCCAACTGGAAAAAAAAATTGCACATTAAGCACCTCCCTGGACACACTGAAGCCCAGCTGCTGTAAAGTAACTCGGATAACAGTGGGCCCTACCTTCAGACCTGGGCCTGGGTATATATTACCCCACCCCCATCTTGGCACCACTGCCTGTCAGTCACAGACAATACAAGCCGTCCCATTCTGAAACCGCCAGAGCTGTGGTAAGCAGAGATCTGGTTTTCTGTAGGAAGTCAGTCCCTGCCTTTCGCGCAGCTCTGCCTAGCTTCTATGGGCTGCAACCGGTGCAGTCCATAAAAGCTGGGTGTTTGCGCAGTTGCACTACTGGTTGTACGCATGTTCCCAGCCGTATCCATTTCACAGGTGCCTGCTGTCTACTCTCCGGGCATAGTGGCAGCCCCCTTACTAAAAGAAAGTAGGAGCCGCAGCTGATGTACAGCATCTCTTTTTTGGTTAATTGTACTTTGAAAATCATATTAGCTGACTTTGTGCCCTCCTGATATCCCATTTATTAGCCAAGTCAGCTGTAATGCACTTGGGTTGGCATTGCATGGATATGCTTCTTAGCACATTCAGTACATGTTTTTACACCTATACATGGATTTGGATTTCCGAGCATTTTGTGACAGCTTTTCCCCCTCTGCAGAGTAGATATATAACTCGCAAGCTCTTCACAAGCTCTTAAAAGCAGAAAGGATTTAAATGTGTGAGTCAGATGTTCTCCTTTTGTTCAAAGTAAAGACCTGCAAAGAGCCGAGGCTGGTTTGACATTTGCATTGCTGAAAAGTGCAAATGGACTCTTCCCATCACATTTTAACACCGTTTTTGCATTAAATAATACAGTAGAACGAGTGCAAGAAACAACAGAATGGAGATCCTTGACGCGACAGATTTTCCAAGGGAAAAAAACATAGGGTTGTCAAACTAAATATAAGTCTAAAGGCCCATACACACTGGGCGATTTTGAGCTGAAAGCAGCTCAGTTTTGTTGTTTGAGCTGCTTTCAGCTCAAAAGCCGCCCAGTGTGTAGGGGCCAGCAATAAGTGGTGAGCGGTGATGCACACCGCCGGCCATCTGCTGGTATTACCAGAAGATGAGCAATGGGCTGGGTGGCTTTCCATAGCATCCTGCTATGTAAAATCATCCACCCCCGGGAAAATCACTTAGAAGGGTAAAAACCGCCCAGTGTATATGCACTGAGCAATTTTCAGCCCAGCGATTTTCCCTATCATCGCTGTCCATACAAGCTGGTCAAAATCATCTAGTTTGTATGGACCTTAACACCTGTGACACAGAACTAAAGGGTCTAGTTATTAATAATAATTGTTTACATGGCCATATTCTTCATTATATACCAATAACTTCCCCAGGCCAGCACTTTCAGTCAAGAGCTGACCCTGTAAAATACTTGTGCAGTGGAATGACTCCACATGTGCACAGCATCAGTCTCTATGGCAACCTTTGGCACCGGATGAAGACTGCGATCGTAGGATCGCTGCCCTCGAAAATCCTTCCATAGGCATAAAGTGGTGGAATGCTCTCCCTCTCCCTAAGGAAAGTATGCATCAATGTCTGTTGTGTGGTCAAACCTTGTTTTTGGCAGCTGACCACATATATACGGGCCCCGGAATGCAATTAATTTCACTGTTTGGATGTGGTGGGCAGCATCATCTTTAGATGACATTGTCTTATAGAAATCTATGGGCTTATATTGTGTTTCCCAACCGAGAGGGATCCAATTTGATCCCTACCAGCATCCAACGCAATGGGCATATCTACTACCGCATTCACAGATAGGACTCCGAGTTGCAAACCCGGAAGTCCGATCATTGCAAAGGGTACCGCAATAGTTGTTCTTTGTGATTACTTCAAGTGTACAGTTATGATTGTGGAAAGGGGCAGTATTTATTGCAAGCAAAATGTGATACTTGCATCCAACCACATATGAAAAGGAAACCACCAACATGACACTCATATCATATTTTAGGTGTACAGTTTTCAATGCATTTGCACTTATGCCAACAATAATCAGACAAAAGTCTAAATGTTCTGTACTTTGGCAAGCTCGAGCACTAAACTACAATAATATACTGTACTTCACTATTGGATTAACCAGCTTATCCAGCATCAAGAGCTCCACCATCAGGGAGCTCAAGACTACTAAACTACAGTATAAGCTCTTCACAAACTCTAATCTGATTGGCATGTGTTATACTGTACCTAGATCTTCCTCCCCTAAATCAGACACCTCCTACCTCGAAAATAAAGGAAATCAGTACCACATCCTAAATACACATGATAAATCAATGTTTGCCACATGGACAAAATGCTGACATGGTCATAAAAGTAGGAATGTCAACAGTCCATTTTAAGACTGGAGTTTTGATGCCATGTTGACATTTGACATGTCCACAATCTGAATGTCAATATTTTGTACCATATCCTGTAATATATATTCCATTGCAATCTGCAGACAACGTTTTAAGCATTTCTATTAGTTTCTGCCCCAGTGGAGCCTATTCTTAACTAATTGTAAAGCACGCAGAATATGCAGGCACTTGATGAATATTAATAAACCATCACACAAACCGTAGAGTCAGGTATATCCTACGTCATTAAACCTACCACTATAATATTGGGCTTTGGAAAAGAACCCACCAATACTTTGACAGAACAAATATATAGATATTGCCCCATTTGGAATTAGTGTTGTAAGCAGCTATGTGAATGTTAGAGGGGAGTGCATGCCTGCGATGTTTCCTCTCTCACTGGTTACCCTCTGTATAGAGGGTAACCATACGTTTCACATATGCAGTACTTAGCTTCTAAGGTGAGACATTGGGCAAGATGCACTAAGCTTCAAAAGTGATAAAATGGAGAGTGATAAATAACCAACCTATCAGCTCCTACCTGCCATGTCACAGACTGTGTTTGAAAAATGTCAGGCAGGAGCTGATAGGTTAGTTATTTATCAATCAGCATCTGTCTGCCATTTTTCAAACACAGTGTGTGACATGGCAGGTAGGGAGTGATTGGCTGGCTGTTCATCACTCCCCATTTTATCACTTTTGAAGCTTAATGCATCTGGACCATTATTGTCTGTGTTAATGCTGCCAAAACCATCACCAGCGACTCTCACTGCTGTGTACTGCGGTTACCAATAAATCTTGCAGGTTTATTGGTAACAGCTTTGTGGACTAACCTCAGATTTGTGTTCTGCAGTACACTCTATTCAAACAACATTGGTCACAGAAGTGCCTAAAAGGAACATCAGCTATTCTATGGGTTATGAAGACAAAATATGTAAAGATTTAGGGCTTTGCCTTGACAAAGAGACAGGAAATGTCCAGTGCTGCATAATGCACCAATCAATCCAAGGTTTTGGGGAACATTTTTCCTTCCTAAGGCAAAAAGCTAAAAGAATGTTTGTGAGAAGCTGGCTGACGTTTGTCAGAGCTACAGTACATGGAATGTGTCCTCATTAGCATAAATTTCCTGGACTCCGCAGTGCTATGGTCATCGCGGGCTTCATCTGTCATCATTATGATACACACTGGGTAATCCCTACCGACTTCATTATTTCATTTATTTACTCGGCTTCGACTATATGTCCATGTGGGAGTGAATCCATCTTAAAGTAGTAATTTGTGTTCATAGGGAAATGTATTTCTCTCCGGCAGTGAAGATAACATCTTGGTGCCCAGTTCAGTGAATGGGAGGTTTCAGGATTGGATTACAGCTGTGTGCATGTATAAAGGCCGCTGTAATCACCCAAATGCACAGATGTATGATTGATGGCTGTGTTGAAAATCAACCAGATAAACAGATCTCCTGAGAGCAACACCAACAGAGTAGAAATAAAATTGAAATTCAAATCTGTGACCAGGCCAGATAAGGAAAGGGATATGATGAGAAAAATGAAGCTCTGTAATGGAGTCATAAAGGAGAGAGTGTGACAGAGGTGTATTGTACATATGAAGGAAGAAATCACTACACTGATAATGTACTATTTACATGAGATGCTGTATGTAACCAATGGGAGCAGGACGCTCCAGGAGTCTAACCAATGGCTGAACTTACAGACATGATCCCTGATTCTAATTGATATTTAGAGAGTGCGCATGCGCATAAGTATTTTTTGCGCATGTGGAGCCTCTGTGTGCGAGTGGGAACAGGAAATGTATTATTCGCCTGCTGCTCACACACAGCAGTATGGTGATGGCCATTGGGCGACGGGCCGTGGTCACGCCCATGGGAACGCCCAACGTATCATGGGCATTCCCATGAAAAGGCTGTGTGTTCCCATGGAAATTCGCCGGTGATGCGGATGTGAGGGGGGGGGGGGTAGTTTGGGGGCAGGCAGCTGACTTTAGCGGATGTCAACTGTCCGCCCTCTTCCCGTACAGGTTGCCACAGATCTAAGGTCAAAAAGACACAATTAGGGTATACCCACTGGCGAGATAAAATATTGCTTGTCCTGGAGACAAGATGGTCACAGCTTAGTATCTGAAAGACTCAGAACAAACAAAAAGGACCATAGTGCAACAGTGTAAATACAATGCTGATTGCTTTAATTTTCACAGGCCACTCACATGGAGGATGTTTTAAATCGCATGTAACAGGTTTCTGATGACAACAGCTGTTTAGGACCTGGATGGGCTCAATGAAAAAAGCAATAGTGCAATCCTGTTGTTCCAAAATGTATAACAATTTAATAATAAACTCACAATTTTAAAAGAATTAAAAGCATGTCACCCATTAGGGTCAGTAGACACAGATCAGCAGTGGTCCCTCCAATCAAGTGGTTCCCCGGGTCCGTTCCGTTTGGTAGTGAAAGATCTGCTTAAGCGCGCTTTCGGGCAATGTATGCCCTTCCTCAGAAGCATAAGGTAAGCAGAGACTAACTTAGATCTGTGAGTGCTGGAAAAACATTTATTGGCGACCACTGAATTATGTCGCCCCCCGCAGGCAAACTGCGAATGGATGTTTATGCAAAACATCCATTTGCATGCATGCGGGTAGATTTGCGGTGCATACGGCGGGGCAGGCTTTCATGCAGGCAGCGTTTTAATGATGCACAAAACTGCAAAATTCAAAGCAGCCCATATAGGCAGACCAAGCTTATGTGTGAAAGCCTGGCTTGGAATATCCCAGGTCTTAGGTGTAGAGTAAAAGCGGGTCTCCAGCAAAACCTTGGATCTTTCCGGGGTGAAAATCCTGAGTCTGAGCAGGGACATTCCTCAGTCGTATATCTGAGTGTCATAAGGGGGATTTAATTACCTGCATTAAATTACTTGGGCTTTTCTGTCTAAGGCTATTCAATTCCAGCTCCTTGTTAAGGCCCATCAACGTAACATGCTAACTGGCATTAACACTCAAAATCTGTGAAAAGTTCACAGATGTGTGTTTACAGGGTCACGGCACCCTTTAATCCCCTTATTATGTGTTTTTTGTATTCTGACACGTCAATAAAAATTCCAGGGAGATCAATTATATTGAAGCAAATTGCCATGGCTAATTGAATTCCTCCCTAAGATTTAATTACCAAATAAATTCAATTTAAAAACTAAGCCTACTGTAGCTGACATGTGAATTATTTAAGTCCGTAAAGACAAAAAATGAGATTTATTATAAACAAAATGTCATAAAGCTTATTCAATCAAAACATTGTTGACAAATTGCCATACAAAGATATAAATTCAAAAAGTTTCTTTAAAATAAAAAATGCAGAAACAGAAGAATTGTATGAAACATTCTCTTTTTAAGTAATCTGTCAACTAGGGAAGACTAAAATGTAATCACAAATGATACTGATCGCCACAAAAATGTAAGTGTTTAAAATCATTTTTTTTGACTGATAAGGCCAAGTGATTTTTTTTAGGTCATTAGAACTTATTTTTGTAATATTGTCATTTATTTTGCAGCTGGAGTGAGTGGAACAATTGGCAGCAAATCGTGTTTGTGTGTCTGTGTTGTGTGTGTGTGTGTGTGTGTGTGTGTGTGTATGTGTGTGTGTGGAGGGCGGCAGGGTTTTTCTAGGACAACAAGTTGTTTTTCTAGGACATCAAGGTCTTTTGCTCATACACAGTGATATGCAGGACATCAGCTTATCTAAAGCAACTATACAGTTCTTTAAACAATGACCATGTTAGTATATTCATTTTCTAATTATGCTCATCAATATCTCTTAAATGCCTTTCTGGCAGTTGCACATTAAAACTGTAGAACTGGGGGAAGGTATCCTGCATCCTTACAGCTCTCACTGGCTACAAAGAAGGCAGAGAGAATGTGTCCCATGAGAAGGATGACAAGATGCCAGGCCAGAGAAGAGGGGTCCCAGGACAGATAGAATGGAAACAGGACAAGGTGAAATTTGAGGGTCGCAGGAGAGGTAGAAAGGAAATAGAATAAGGTTCCAGGCCACAGAGGAGGGGTGGGTCCCAAAACAGTTTCAATGGAAATGAGACAAGGTGCCAGGCCAGAGAGAAGGGGTTCAGGAGAGAATAAAGAGAATGACAGATAAAAAACAACAACAAATGCAGAGTAGTGTGTGTGGAGGAATAGAGGGAGATAACCTAAACCCACTGACCCCCCCAATAACACACTGCCACAATGCCCACTTTCCAGTCCCTCAAGTGAAAGTGGCATCTTAGAAGTTACACAGCCGCCACCTGCATGAAGTACAACAATTATGTCTTCCCCATAGACTTCCTTAATTCTGTGATAGGCAGACTCCATGACCCCCCCTCCAGATCCTGGCGCTCTAAGCAGCTGCCTAAAGCTGTCTATTGTAGAGTCGGCCATGGAGATGGGGAAGGAGATGAGGCGCTGTAAGAGAAAGAAAAAACCCTAAACACCTTATACTATACTAATAATGTATTAAAAAAGAGCTCTCTCTGATTATTAAATATATGGTCTGCAATACATTCTGCATTTTCCCCAAACGTTTTATTAAAGTACCTTAATATTATTATTACTAGCCCCTCGTTGCTGCTCCTGATCTATAGACACATTATGTGAAGCTATGAAAAGAAAGCATTCTAGCAGTAAAGACACACAAAGCCATTGAGACTGCACTTGTAACCTGTAAATCCTTTCGAAAAATGTCTTAGAATAAGATATTACTTGGCTCTTACAACTGAATACACACCAATATTCCAGTTTCACAAATATAGCTTTTGGTAAATTCCTTTGACTTCTGTGATCTAACGTTATTATTCTCTTATTCAATAGTCAGATTCAATAGCTGCATTACCAAACACTCTATAGGGCCAGAACCAACAAGCCTCAATCATTTTCAGGGTAAGGCTATTCAATGACAGCCTTTTACGCAGAACTATGGTTTAATGTGTTTGCAGCATGTGCAATAATGGCGTGCACTACAGATTTCTGTTTCAGTGTCCTGGAAGCTTGATCATCAATCTGAGCAAAGTGCAGCCTGCATGCATATCGCCCAATGCATATCGCCCATTAGGGAAGTGGGCCTAGTGGTGCTGCCCCCCCCCCCTCCATCCCCCCCCCCCCCCCCCCCCCCCCAGCGGTTCACTTGATTTGGTTGCAAGCTCGGGGCTGGCTCATTACCGGAGGGGTCACACGAATCGCAGAAGTGAGACAGGGTCTAGAGCAGCAGAGGCGAAGTGGCAGAGTGGCAGATTAAGGGGGCACACGGACCCTCTGCTGCCTAGGTACACCGTTTGTTTTTTGAAAGTGGATAAGAGGATCCTTCTCCCTCTTGCATGCTCCCTACCTCTCTCTCTCTCTCTCTCGCTTCCTCTGTTCCTCTCTCCTGCTAACAAAATTGTTGTGCTAGAGGCGGCATGACACTTAAAGTCGGCCATTGGTTGCTGGTGCTTTTAATTGAATAGCCTCAACCAATCAACCCACAGTTCATTGCCACACAAATAAATTTGGTCCTATATTTAGATCTGCATTTGAGAGACCATTAAACTAGCAAACCGATCGATATAATTGACCACCACCATATATTTAGCTTTAAAACATAATTGATCTGATAATTGCCTTAATAAATAGGGTTTAAAGATGAATATATGGTGGAAGTTAGCTTAAATTCCAATAGGCAAAGAATATAAACTAATATACTTAAAACCTTGTATGACTGCATACACCACAACATGCACAAGATTCAATGTAAATTCAATAAAAATAGATCAAATACATTAAAAACTCCAATTACATTTCTGAAAGCAGTGTCCAGCCTGGCAAATTAGATGAAGTGTGCATAAGTAAACACAAATACATATACATCAGCCACACTAAACATAAGTATGGAATAACACAACAGCACACTGCCACAAAAACTTTTGTGAAATATAAGTTGACTTGCTATACCAGGGTTACCGACTTTTGAAAGCTCCTCTCTTGGAGAAGCCCGGAGAGGAGACTTTTAGCAGGCGTTTGGGGGCGGGGCTTAAACGTGACAACATTAAGCCCCGACCCCATGAAGGAAAGTGCCTCAATTTGATTATCTCCGTGGAGGGGGTGGGGCTAAATGACGCGATTATGACACTTTGGCCCTGCCCCCTCCTCGGAGATCTGCAGGTACGGTAATTCAAGCGCCATGATCGGGGAGGGTGAGCCGCAATCGGGGGGGGGGGGGGGTAGCGGGGGTCCCCCAGAATCCGGGAGGGTTGCCCACCTTTCCAAAGGGGCCGGGAGGGTGACCTTATTTTCGGGACCCTCCCGGCCATTCCAGGAGGGTAGGCTATACCACATGCCTGCAAGGCTTTTAATCATTGCTCATGTGTAAACACCTTGAACACTCATGTTGCATCTCTTTCCCATGTTTAGCACATACACACCCATAAGGGCACCATTTCTTTTTCTAAAATATTCAGTCCTACTCTAATATTACTTTAATATTTATGCACAGAAAACCTTGTGGACTGTACCAATCAAAACATCTTTACATTTTTGTTCTACTCTAGCTTTATGTAGATTTAACTTGATACCAATTACACCCGCAATGAAAGGCCAGCCATCTTTCAATAAAGTATTTTTTTTTTTTATAAACTATATCAATTCTACACATAATTCGTAACATGGCCACAACAGTGATGATGGTTTCCACTTGCTGTACAAGGCATGAACTCTTGACAGCAATAATTTCCAATCGAGGGTCAATCCAATTGGAAGGTTTGTTTTCCTGTAAAACCATTTGACACTGATAAATTTAGTAGGGATTTTAAACAAATATCGCTGGTGTTTGCAAATTGCAGGCTATTACATTTGGGCTATTGACTTTGCCTAATAGTGTGTACAGATGGTAAGATATGGCTTCCGATGTTGCTGATATAGTGAACATCGGAAGCCACATTGTATGCAGATCGCATGCTTTTTTAGGGCTTGCGAGCCTGATGCACTGCCGATGCGCGCTCCCTTGTGAGCACAAATCGGCAATGAAATAGCGAGGGCAGCCAAGACTATATAGTGCAGATCTGTACTACATAGTCTAAATTGTGCCACTCCATGCATGCCGTGCGAGGCGAGTCCCAATGCGATCTGATCGTATCGGGACTCGCATCTTACGGCATATCCTGCCGTGTGTACACACCATAAGGAGCAGTTTCCCGGCAACAACAAATCCTTAGCTAACAAATGCACTGCACTGCATTATTACCATACCAGGTCACATTGCTTCAAGTTATGCAGTATTCCTGTGCCACCAAATATATCTGAAATATTCCAATATCTCTGCCTAAATCAGCATGGATTATGCAGAACCTCAAAACATGAATACATTTTGTAAGTACAAATTGCCTAAGATAAGAGTACGACATGTGGAAGCATGAAAGAGCGCACAAGTCTTTAAAGTATTTCTGTCATATGGGGAATCATACTGTTAAATTACAGATGTCAAGAATCAGAAAGGGTATATGAAAGAGAACATTAACAAGTCTTCTAATCAAAGTCATGAAAGGGTGGTAGCAAATTTACATAAACATTTTTATTCATTTCACATGTGCCTTCTAATGCTGCTTGGTCGTGAAGACTTAAATATTCATGTGAATAAATATAAAGGATATTTGACTCGAAAATTGTCCCAAATGTAAAAAGGAAGAAACTCTGCTCTGCTGTCATAAGATTTTATACTCCAACATCCATTTACAGGCCAGGCCCAGGCAGGAGTTCACATATGAAAGTAGACTAAGATTGGGTTGGACAGACTGATGAGGATGAGGATTTCTATAAAATAAAAAACTGTAAAAAAAAAAGTATGGTGATGGAATATATTTTGAAGTTATGTCACATTTATTGCTAAACGAGAAACGTTTTTAATAACTGGGTTTAGCAGGAAAACCATTGTCTTGCTGTATAAAATATCTTTTATAAGACAAAATTCGGAGGAAATCTGTCCCAGATGAGGGATGTTGGCATTTATTAAATACTCCTTTCTCTCACTCTAC
Organism: Crinia signifera; assembly: GCF_055691185.1. Taxonomy (NCBI): domain Eukaryota; kingdom Metazoa; phylum Chordata; class Amphibia; order Anura; family Myobatrachidae; genus Crinia; species Crinia signifera. Next base: position 270,080,339 of record NC_139219.1, on the reverse strand, counting down.
TTTATTTTGAATCATTAAAAAAATTCTAACATAGAGCATCATAAGTAAAACATTTTCATTACGATTTAATGACAATGTGCTGTATAAGCAAATTAAAGGGAGAAGTAAAGCAGACCCAATACACCATCCTCCTAACAAGCTCCATAGAGTCATAAGAGATAAACTACCCAATTACCCCTTTTCCACTGAATTGGCTCAGTGAAATGGCTACACGGGTAAAAACCCCGGTCTAGAGATGATTTTTTTCCTGTGCAAGAAACAGGCTTTTCAGCAGGAAAAACGCGCTAACAGTGCAGTGGAAACTGCTCTTATTGGTGATTTCATAAACGTGTAAATCTAAAAGCCACTGATTGGTCCTTTCAGGCCCTGAGGTTGAATAAAGGCCTTTTTTTTTTCAAAAACAATTTATTGTATTTTTCATTATTTTGCAAAAAGAAACGTTGTTTTGCAATTAAAATATAAAATACAAAATGTTGAGATAACAAAACAATAGAATAATGATTGGTACTAATATTTATTTGTTTGACCAATAATAGTAATAATAATAATCATAATAATAAAGAACATAAATATATATATATATATTTATATATATATATATATATATATATATATATATAATTAACACTAGTTAAAATTAACTAGTAATGAAGTAAATTCAGTAGAAGCAAAGAAATATCTAAACTAGTTGTTGAATATTAAGACAAATCACAAAGCAACATTGACCAAAAAAAAATCAGTAATATTAAATCAGGGGGTATATACTGTATATAAGGGGGGGGGGGGGTGGACGCAAGACAAAGGCATTGATCATATCCAGTCATATGAAACATACATACGATAATTATTCGACATATGTCACTTCATTATAATCACTAGTACAGAGATGACCATAATGTAAACAACATAACCGTTACATAATCACAAAGTCATTCAATTTGGTGCAATAGGAAACAAGTGCTTGTTTCAAAAGATTTTATACTCGTGTTTGAGTTGATTCATCGAGAATCAATATAACAATTTCCCATTTCTTGTAGAATCGAGGAGCCGCCTTTTCCATATCTGGTATAATAGCTTGCCTTTCATAAAATAGCTTGTTATGCAATGTCGCTTTCAACTCTGCAAGGGGAATGTTTGTGCAACCAATGGGTGAAGATCTTTTTTTTTTGCTATAGTAAGTATAATAGTTAGAGCAGGAATAATTTCTGTTTTGCTCCCAATTCACACACATTAAAATATACAAAAAATAAACAAGCAGCAGGGTGCTTGTGCAATTTTAATGAAAAAAAAAAAGTTATTTATATAATTTAATAACTTGTCCCAGAAAATTTTGATCTTCCCGCACTCCAAAAAGCCATGATAAGAAGTGACATTACACATTTTGCACTTAAAACAGCAGCCATAATTATCCGGATTAAAATACAGTAAGAATGTTTCAGGGAGATACAGTATATGCCCTATTAATAAACTTGGTGTGTTCCTAGTAGAGTTCCTCATTTAATGTGCGGAACTATTCAATTACAGCCCTATTTTCTTGCCCTGTTATTGGGAGTTAATAGTTACATAGGATGCAATATTAGTTCCCTGACCTATGTGTTAACATGGTTAGAACACATGGTAGAAAACTATTTATCAGGAAATTCGGTACTTGTTTCCTAGCACGGCGCCCATCGCATACTATACTTAGTGGTGTGCGATGCGATATTCATGTTAAATTAACAGGAGTGCTTCTACAATGAAATATCGCATAGCATTCCATGCCAGCAAATGGCATGTGATGCGATTTTTAATTGTACAAGCACCCTGATGGGTGCTTACAATGTTAAACGCACCCCCATTGTCAATGCCACCCCCACTATCAACGCCAACCCGAAGCGTGGCGAGCGCGGCGAGCCCGCGAGGGTTGGTGGTACGAGTCCTCCGACCTTTTCATACCCCCACTATCCACGTTGGCGTGGAGTTGATTTTAGATAGTGTGGCGAGCGGACGAGCCACCGAGCCCGAAGCGTGGCGAGCGGACGCAGAATACGAGCCCAAAGCGTGGCGAGCGCATCGAGCCCCGCGAGAATACACGCGGAATACATGTAAAGTAATCCGTGTCCCCTCGCGGGGTTCGCTAGGCTCGCCACCTTTAACCTTGTGAAGTGTATCTGCATCCAGTGACGCCGACAGCTCTGCCGGTCCCGGTGAGAGGGGGAGTGGCTGACACAGGAGGGTGTATCCACTAACCCCTTGTGTAAAAAAAATAGTATCACATTCTCTGCAAGGGGTGGGTGGACGGAGGTTTGCCGGTGGTTCCTACGATGGGTGGTTGGAATGCAGGTGCATCACACACTCTAGCAGGGAGGGAGGACTGACTGCCTCTGCAGCTGCCTCCCCCCCCCCCCCCTAAGCACACAGAAGCATAACTGGGTTGGATAAAAAAGTACCGGATCCCCCCCTCTCAGTGCCACTGTCTGCATACAGAACAAGAATGTCTCTGCTCTCAGGACAGGGAGGCTTGCATCCAGTGCTTAAAGTGGTCCAAGGGAGGTGGTGGAACTCAACCCTCTACACCCACCCTTTCGGGCCACACCCATAGCACCTCCCTCCTGGAATAAGCCACGCCCCTAATGCCACCCTTACATGGTAGCAAGGGTATTCAGTGGTGGGCGGGGGGCAGGTATTCAGCAGGGGGCATCATAAAAACATAAAGGCCCACACAGTTACCTAGTACGCCTCACAAATCAAGCCCAAACAATGACAGGATACTGAAATCATTATATACTATCTATCTGTAATGCCAATTACACATTATGCCGCACACTGTGATGCCAATTACACATTACACCCCATACCGTGATGCTAACATTACACCCCACACTGTGATGGCAATTACACAATACTCCCCACACTGTAATGCCCATTCCACATTACTACAAACACCATGATGCCCATTATGCCGCACAACATGATGCCCATTACACATATGCCCCCACAGTGCCAGATACATATGTCCCCACAGTGGCAGGCATGCCCCCACAGTGCCAGTCATACCCCCACAGTGCCAGATATGCCTCCACAGTGCCAGATATGCCCCCATAGTGCCAGACACATACATGCCCCCAGAGTGCCAGACACATTTATGCCCCCACAGTGCCAGAAACAGATCTGCACCCATAGTGCCAGATATGCCTCCACAGTGTCAGATATGCCACCACAGTGCCAGATATGCCCCCAGAGTGCCAGACACATATATTCCCCCAGAGTGCCAAACACATATATTCCCCCAGAGTGCCAGTTATGCCCCCACAGTGCCAGACACAGATCTGCACCCATAGTGCCAGATATGCCCCCACAGAGCTAGACACATATATGCCCCCACAGTGCCAGACACAGATATGCCCCCATAGTGCCAGATATTCCCACACAGTGCCAGCCTGGTATGCCCCTACAGTGCAATAAACACATATTCCAACAATATGTAAAAGAATATCCCAGCAGCAGCACAACTCACCGTTGTTGCTGCTGCTGTTGGGGAGAGGAGAGTCCGTGTCATCCTCGAGTGCTGGCTGGCTCCTATTCCTACACTGCTGCTTCCCTTCGGAGGGGAGCGCATAACCCGTCTCTTCTTCCCCTTGCCATCAGCCGCCCAATCATCCCTTGCGGGCTGGCTCCTGATTGGCTGCCGGCCCGCGAGCTCTGATTGGCTCAGGGTCTGGCAGCCAATCAGGAGCCAGTCCACAAGCTCTGATTGACTGACGGCTGCCCAGTCACAGGGAGAAAGCAGGCGGAGGTGCTACTGCTACACTGTGTAGGGATGGCGGCTGGTAGGGTAGCTGTACACAGTGTGCTAGGCTGCTACGGAGGCAGGGGGATGATAGGCGTGCTCCAGAGGCTGAGGTCTAATATGAGCCAGCCTGCTGGAGGAAATTTAAATATAATTGTGGCCATGCACGGTGAGTGGAAGGAGGCGGAACTGAGTTCCGGCTTCAATTACAACTGCCGGAACTCAGTTCCGCCCCGTTCCGGCCCACTTTAACCCCTGCTTGCATCCCAGGTTCCAACTGATTCACTGTGGTGAGTGGACTACACTTTTCATGCACTCAATATGATTATGGTATCTTATACTGTATCTCAAATGTATTGCATCCCTGGAGAATTTAAGACTACAGTGTCTATCTTGTTAGGGTTTCCATGTATTAGCAATGTCTTTTCCATCTGTCTTTGCTACAACAGAGAAAGAAAGGCTAAAAAGTTGTTGCAGGATACAGTGGGACAGGTTTAACAATGAGTGATATCTTTGTTATCACACAATATGAAGATAAATTGTGCTCCAACCAATCAGCTACTAACTGTTGTGTTTGAAAAATGACAGGAGCTGATTGGTGGGAGCACCATCTGTCATTCGGACAAGAATATCACTCATTGTTAAATCAACCTTTTTATCTGGCTTTATATCATATTGTGTATTTATTTTAAAATGTTGTCTAGATTTTTTTACAAGGTTGATTTTGCTATGATTACACAACAGATTTTATTGTGTCCCACTTTCACATTTGTTCCCAGTGTATTGTCCAAACTAATTTCTGTTCACAGCAGATACCTGGAGAACAATTTAATTTAAGTTATTTTGAGATAAGGTAATGAGTTTTCATACATCCTATAAATAAAGCAAACTCATCAGCACTGTAGAGTAGGCAGGCATTTAGATATTTTGGTTTTAATAGACTCAAAGTGGAGTAATATGCTTATACTCTAATTAGTGTTTTACTGTACATACTTGTTTCTCAGGGCACAATAACAGTTCATATTTTAAGGATATCCATGCTTAAGCCAGGGGCGGTTTGGCCCGCTGGGAAACAGGGCCATTTCCCAGTGGGCCGGCCCAAAACTCATTAAAAACGGGCCGGCCGCACTCCCCCCTGGGCTGCCTGGGCCGCGGGCAGCGGCCACAGAACTTTGCCCAAATCCAAAATGGCCACGGGAGGGCTGATGCACATGTGCAAAAGTGCACAGCACCTCCCATGGGCCTTCAAGCGGGCTCCCAGCTCCCGTTCTCCCTCCGCCCGGCTAGCAGAAAGCAGCAGCAGGTGAGGCACCCCCCCATGCGTTACATATACATACGCCGCCACCCCCCCACACACATTACTTACACCGCTGCTGCATCCCCCCCCCCCCCCCCCGCTCTGCAGGAAGATTCCCGGGCCGGATTCAAGTCCCAATCCGCCCCTGGCTTAAGCACATGGTGCCTCAAAGACCAAGTTTAGGAAGCTCTGCTCCAGTTTCTCTCACTCATTATCCAAAATATACAATTTAGATAATATATAATTTTTTTTATATCTGTCCCTTGTATCACCCCCTTTGCAGTTGCTGATCTAACCCTAGAATGATGGCTTCATGTAAAATATTAATTACCTTCAAATACAGTATGCATATTCACTTTTTAAATGGGCATATAAACACATTAAGGGGTCTATGTGCAAAGTGTTGGGGCTGGATGTTTTAAAATACATCGCTGCCCCTTGCCACGCCGCCGCAGCGATGCTATTGCTAATTTATTAACATATGCGCCTAGCATCGCAAACCGGTGACGGAGGAACCCCGCGATACCTGTGATGTTGTGGTGGGGGGTCTCTATCACATCCCCGGCTCAGTGGCTGTCCCCGGCGCCTCCTCCTTGTCCCTGCAGCCGGAAGGACCTCTGGCTGTGACTGACATGCTGCTAGGGGGAGGAGGAGTTAGGGGACAGAACGGGACTAGTGGGGTCGGCGTCTGAGGTGGGAAGCGATAGAAGCCCATAGGCTTCTATAGAGTATCACCACCCAAAGTTGGCAATAGCCTGGCCGGTGAAAACGCGGTGACCAGGCATTCGTACATTTGAAAATGCAGTAAAACCACATAAAATGGGGATTTTACCACATTTTTCCCTTAGTACATCCCACCAAGAGAGAGAGCGAGAGAGAGAAAGTGGATGGAGATAAAGTATGAGCCAATCAGCTCCTAACAGCCATGTTACCCGCTGTATTTGAAAAACGTACAGTTAACGGATTGGCTGCTGTTTTATCTCCAATCCACTGCATCCCTCTCCAATACTTAGTACATTGATCTGTATAAATTATGTTACAGATTCTTAATTATCAGACAGGCTGCATTGTCCTGGATACTGATTCAGGCCACAAAATGGCTGAATGAACTGTCAGATAGCAAGTTCCTTTTAAAAGTAGTATGTAATCACAAAAAAGTGGTTAAAATATCAGCTTATATGTACATTATTTTAATAAATACCTTTCGTGAGAAAACTATAAACACAACTTGAAAAATATTTTAAAATACACAGTGCTCACTGTAGAAAAACTATTTGGAGAGTGCAGCTTTATAACTTGCTAAATTGTAATTAGAGATTCATGGGATAAAGAATTCAATTTGTGATTCAGCCAAACTCCGGGAAAGTTTATATTCAGGATGCAAGTAAAAGTATTTCAGGATTGACGGATCAGAAATGTCCAATTGTGGTGTGACTTTATAACCCATGTTAAAAATGCAGAGGGAAATGTATCAAACATTCTAAAGAAACCAACTTCTAAATATCATTTATATAGATGCTAATAAATACTTAAAAATATAATAGATACTTAATAAATTATAGCTATACTCTATTGGTTACTTTTCTACTTGTCCGCTGAAGTAGGTTTGATACATTTCTCAATGTCTAACAGACAGGGACTAGGCAGGCAGAGGTAGGATGCCAATTCTATTGGCTACTCCTATTTATATGAATATGCAAATGGTCATTAAAAACTAAATTGATATGTCCCCAGAGGGGAGATGCTGCCTGATACTTTGGGGTTCAGGACTGAGTTGTCACATCACTAGGATGTCATTCTCACAGTGATGTCATTCTCTGGTTCATGGGAAGGGTGGGACTAAAATGTTGAAAATTCACGTCATTAGCCTTGTCCCCTTCATGCAACACTGCGAATGCCCTCCCTAATCTCCACATTCCTTCCCGATTCTTCAGGAAGCTGTGGGGTGCATAAGAGCCGGCCACTCCTCCCAAATGCTTATATTTAAGCTAAATATCTATAAAAGAAACTTACAAAAAGAACTACTGTATGTTGTTTGTTTCTGTGATATGCCACATACATCACTCAAGCAGGTTTGTTTATCTTCTTTCAATTGCGAAAGTTGTCTTTTTTATTTTAAATATTATTCAAGTAATATAATCAGTTTCATTATTATTCCTTAAGGCTACTAGAACACGATAACAAGAACGCCTTATAGTTTATGACATTAGAGTCAATGTTAAATTTGGGATAGTTAATGGTTATTTAATGAAAATTAATTAGCTATTTTCCTCTGACATAATCCAATATTATATTCCAAAAAATGATTCAATTTCTTACTTTTTTTTTATGCTGTGACTAAAGTGCCGACCGCCAAGTTTAATTAAATCCCCGCTATTAAAATTTGGCACCTATTGTGACATTTTTATTATATTCAAAGAAAACTAGAATGGTCTAATTAGAAAACAGAATCCTACAGAAAGAGTAATGCTGGTGGAGGCTGAACTTTTGCACTACAAAGCCGCCTCTTAGCCCTTAGTGTCAGGGTGACATTAGTGATTGAACATGTTGGATTATTAGTAATACTGACTATCATAAAGATGAAGAGATGGAGCTTAGCTCATCATTATATAGAACAGTCTGTTATGTTCAAAACCAAACTGGAAGACATTTTAAAAGTTTATTTAAAATTTGTTGAGATATGTTCTCACAAAAATAAACTGATCAGTGGCAAACGCAGGATTTTCAGAAGGGGGTTTCCAGAGGGGCGGAGCAAAGCACAGAGATGGACACTTAGGTGACCCAGTATATGCCGGGTCAGTTAAAGTATTATAGATAGACCAAATGTATATAAATAATAATAATAATAATAAAAAAAAAAATATATATATATATATATATATATACACACAAATACATACAGGGGCGTCAACAGCATTGTATGACCCCTGGGCATAGCAATGTATTGGGGCCCCTACCGATCCTCCAGCGGTAGGGGTGGGGGAAGATTTGATGTCCTGCGGGTGGTAGGGGGTATTATATCAACCGCTCTGCATGTAGGACCTGGATCAGTAATTTCCACTAATTACCCCTTTACTGCACAGATGTTGGGAGATGGGGTGGAAGAAGGGGGCATTGGGCTGAATGAAGGGGCTCTGATATATAACTTCCAGGGTGGTAGAGGATGTTTAATATGCAGAGGAGGGGTGTATAGTGGAGTGGGCTCATTATTCATAATTTTCTGGTGGGAGGACAGCTTGCTTGACTGCAGATATCTCCAGTTCCCAGAAATAGGTTTCTTAGATTGGAATGGAAAAACTAGAGAATCCCACCTAGCAAATGGTATTGGGGACTAGGGGATCAGAGTTCAGGGGGCAGAGCAATCTGCCAACGAGTATATAAAACTACATACCAGGTGTGTGGAGCTGGAGCAGTAACCAGCTGCTTGACGGCTAATATCTCTGGTTCTGGGAACAGTAGAGACAAGCTGCCAGTGTCCCTCAAAGGGGGAGAGTCCCAGCTTTTGTAATATACCCTCAGAAAAACTCTAAATCAGACAGAACCTGAAATATCTGACTGGGAATAACAATTAACAGGCTTGGATGGGGACCACTGCTTTGAAGTCAGATATCTCCGGTTCCCAAGGGCCGATTTTTACAATTCTTATATCCATGGAAAGAGGGGACCCTCAGCTTTCAGCTGAGTGTCCTCAGACTCCTGGGGGGGTTTCTGGGTACTCAGAAACCCCCCCTGCGTGCGCTACTGCTGATGACTGATTATTATGAGTTCCTACAGTAGTTACACAAATGGTCTGAAGCACTAATTAATATTCTATGACTCCACTCAACATCACTGGCATATATTGCATACTGTAAGTAATATTTCTAAGCAAAAATAGTCGTTTATTAAGCGAATATAGGGTATATAATTAGCTAACTGTACGAGTCCGCAGCCACATGTAAGCCCTTATTTAGACCTGATCACAGGACAAATTTGTTCTCAAAATGGGCAAAACCATGTGCACTTCAGGTGGGGTCAATGTAACAGGTGCAGAGATTTGGGTGAGTTATTTTGTTCTGTGCAGCGGAAATATTGGCTGTTTTATTTTACACTGCAATTCAAATTTCAGGTCCAACGCACCCAACCAAATTTATCTTTCTCTGCACGTTACATATGCCCCACCTGCAGTGTACATGGTTTTGCCCATTTTGAGAAAAAAAATTGTCCTGCGATCAGGTCGGAATTAGGCCTGTAGTGTGGATTAATCACTTCAGTGGTATGCCCGGTATTTTTTGGGCTCAGCTGTGCTGCCGCAGTGGGCTGTCCCGGAAACTGCCTGGCAACCATGATACAGAAGGTGCGTGTCAGTGGTGCCTCCAGCTGTGCACCACTGGCCCACCACCTCTAGGGGCACCCTGCTGTCACTCCGCCAAGTGCTCACCTCAGTGACTCTGTCACTCCCTACCCCGGCGATCGTATGCCAGGACTCCCCTGCCGCTGCCCCCGCTGCCATTCACAGAAGTGAGCATGTGCCTGTGGCAGGCAGGCTCAGGGAAATTCAGTGCTGTTGGAGAGTTCAGGCGCCCAAGCCGCCCCAAACATCCCCAAGCCTGCCTGGCCACTGCTGTGAATGGCAGGGGGGGCAGCGACAGGGGAACCACAGAGATCCGGAGTGGGGAGTTGGGACTGGGCATTGAGCAACATGGGGGTTAGGGGGTTAAAGGGGGGTTGTCCCTAAGTTCTGTGGTCGGTATTTCTGGGGCAGAACAAACCTGAACAAATCTGCCCTGTTAGGTTTGTCCTGCCCCAGAAAAACCCACCACTCAAGGGGCTAAAGGTGACTGCCATGAATAATAGCAGGTACAACACAAGCTACTGTGCACACAACCACACAAGCAGCCATTGCACCTTGCCTAATATTTTTCCCAGTTGCTATACACACCCTGACAATATAGGACTTTTAAGTTTGGCTTACCTGGTGCATAAGAAAAAAATGACTTTTAACTGTAAATGTTCCACTATAGTTTAGAAAGAATTAAAATCCATGTCTGCTTTCCCGCTATAAAAGTTCTACCTTTCTCCTGTGCACCAGTGCTCATAGATGCTGGACAGCATGAGATCTGGACAATACACAATGAAATGTACAATCTTCTAGGAGATTTGAAAGGACTTATCTGTAAAGTAGTCATTGATTTACTAAAAGTTTCATAGCGGAGAAGAATCAAGCATTGAGCCACATCCACATTTGTCTATATTATTAGAGTCGCCACAGTTTACTGCATGACTGGCAGCTCAATCAACTCCCTCTGAAAGCAATCTAACAGTGCTATTCTCTTATTAGCCATAGACCCAGGAAGAAAAAAATACTAGTCAACAGAGGCCAAGTCTAGAACACAGAAAGTCTTATTCCTGGCGTTCTATCCAAGAAAACATTGCTTGTGTCGCTGTGTTTATCACATGTAAGCTGTAACATACTATTTTTAGATTCCTGGTGTAGAGCTTTGAGTATTCACCCAGAGGAACTATAAAACTAATTTAGTCTTGCCCTTTAAAAACCGTCCCAGTTTCCACCTGCTGACTAAATCCATTCCATTTCTCATTGTGAAGAGTTTCCACTATCACATGGAGACTAAGATTTTCGTGTCCTGCAGACCTCCAGGGTTATGGATCACTAAGTTAATGTTTCCTAAATGTCAGGGTTCCACAGCTAGATTGATAACTTGTTTTCTCCATGTCTGAACACAGAGCCATGAACAGAGCAGGCTGGAAGGGGAACAGTCTAAACATCATTTGTTTCACAGACATTCTCTGCCCTAAAAACGGACATGGCTTTTAACATAAAGGAACAGGTTGAGACTTCCCCAATTATTGCAGATGAATGCCAGGAATGTATGAGTATAGCTGATTATAGTGCTATTGATAAAACATTTGAAAGTTTATGCCTAGACTATAGGTAAACATTTTGTGAACTACAGTATCCCACATGAAAATGGTCTATAAAAACTCACTAAGGGCACTTTGTCCCTACCGAATTGATAGGATCCATTCTTATCTATAACCATTCATATCACACAATTTAGGCCTCTGCTGGGTGTATGAAGCATACAGATGTAGTGGGATTCATCTTTGCAGGGGATGGCGATGGCGTCGCCATCGCCATCCCCTGCCCCGCCGCCATCTGTATGCCGGAAGGGGATGCGCGCGCACAAGGTGCATCCCCTTCCGACGGTGCTGCCCTCGGTCGCCCGGTGCCCACACCGGGCGACCGCACCCCCCCACAGTGGCCAGAGGTCCCCCCAGCCCCCTCGAGCGGGAGGCGGACAGTATTGCGTCCGCCTCGCCGCCCCGCCGTCCGGATACTGAGACGCGCGTGCGTGGGGGACGCACACGCGTCTCAGTCAGATAGAGGCGCCGTGTTGCTGGCGGATCGCCAGCAGCATGCTGCTGGTGATTCGCCAGCAACACTGAGGCCGGATTCATCTGTACACATTCATGTTCAAAATTAGTATACTTAGTTATTAGTGTAATGTATATGCTCAATTAAGAACACTGGTTCAGATATGTTTTATTTTCCCATATAAGTGAACTTTCTGTCTTTCTAGGAGGGGCAGGCAAGGCAGCACAAGAGTCCAATGGGGGTATGGTGCATGGTGATTGTGCCATCATTGTACTGCCCCATGCTACACAATGGTGAGATTACCAGTGTTAGCATGGTTTTTATGATGCAGTTCAGTACACTTGCATCATCTGCCACCCTGACCGCCCACTTTACTCATGCAGCTGGCAGCACTCGGCGGACAGAGTACAGGGGGACTTGAATGCACTTGAGGGAGGACGGGAGGAGTGCTTGGGATTAAAGAGCCTACCGGCCATACCAGGAGAATAGGCAAGTATATTTTTATCTATTTCCTTATCTCCTTATAATTATAGGAAGCCGCTGCTATAATGACATTTTAATATATACTGTAGTTTGAACTGACAATGCATTCATCATTTTTGCCTTTTCAAATTTCTTGACAGTTATCTATGCTCAGATATGTTCTTTCAAACAAAATTAAGAAAAATAAATATGTTATTAATACGGATAATATATATATTTTTACTTTTTACTTCATTATTTAAAAAAAAATATTTTACATACACAAAGATTGAAATTCCGGGGAATTTATAAAAAAACAAAAACAAGAAAAAATATAGTATATAGTACTGTATGTTAATATTGTAAGTTACAGTAGGTTGTTAAGGTCAGGAAACCTTTGCTGCAGTTGCCATCAGAATTTCTAATTGAAAAGAATTTGCCTAATCCCTTGAGCAGATGTCAGCAATTTCTATTTATTAGGGATTCATACGATTCAAATGTAAATTGTAATCCAATCTGAGAGCAAGGTCTTCATTGCATTGTCATGTACTCAGGGGACTTGAAACATCATCTAAAAGAACGAAGATGATAAATAATACACACATGCAACCTTTGGCTTTATATCATTTGCATAGCTACATTTCCCATGATGCTCACCTCCCTTTCATTCTGTACTTTTTTGTTTTTATGTTTTTGTTTTTTTGGAGGGCGGGGGGTTTCCAAGTGATTCAAACCACATTTTTTTCTTAACTCCTATTTTAAACAAATGAAAAGTATAAAATGGAATCTAGGCAGATTTATCCAGGTGGGTCACGGGCTCATTGTATTAATTAGTTGAACCAATGTGCACTGCAATTCATTCAGTACATGCTTGATTAGAATGTGAATTTTTGTATTGTAAATAATCATACTCTAATGCAACACGTACATGGGGCACATTTATTACGCCTGGTAAAGTGATAAAAAGGAAGGCGGTAAAGCACCAGCCAATCAGTGGTGTTTTACAAAAGACAGTTAGTAGTTGATTGGCTGGTGCGTTATCACCTTCCACTTTATCACTTTACCGGGCTTCATACATCTGCCCCAGTGTTCCAGAACAAGTAAACCAGTCCATTCTTAGCACCAAAAATTGTTTTGTGTACTACACTATAAGCAATTGTGGATGCCGCTATGGTTGAAATAAGAAGCTTAATTTGAGGAAAACTATGACATTTGGGAATCACTAGCCATGGTGGAGCATCTACAGAAGTGTCCGCATACACTGTTTCTTAGGTCGTAGATCCTGTGTTCCCATGCAACAGCCCTCTTCCCCTGCCCCTGATGTTGCAAGCTCCAGCTGTGCATGGGTAATACATGCAGAGGGCCAGAACTTGGAAGCAGTATGATAGCGATCACTCATATATACATTAAACTCTTTGCTGGATGGGCTCTTATTGGAGCCTGTCTCATGGTAAGAGATCATTGCAAAATACAGTTTGTAAATTTAGGAAACAAAAATATATTTCTCACATCTGCTCTAATAATCCAGATTGCTATACATAGAGTATTACCTGTAAAATGTGTAATTTTCCTGAATTTAGGAACATTTACAGTATACCCCCTTTTCCAGAACAGACAGCCAGCCCATAGCATCATAATATCACAAGCCTCCCATCTGCTTCTCCTGTTTCCAAGTCAAATTCTAATTCTGTCTCAGTGGCTGCTCTAAACTCTAACCTGATTCAATTTTGCATGGTATTTAATTAAGAAAGCTGTAATTTCATTTCATATTAGGATTGACCTGAAATTAGAGTTTCATTTAATTACTCCTTTCACTTGCCTCGATGTCATGGATCAAGCCGGTGTTACAGAAAACAGAAAGATGTCACATAAGATCCAGGCCCTACACTTTGGAACTGAAAGCACATAATGCAGACCAACAAATACTGTAGGAAAGAACTGCTGATGCTTAATCGTGTTTATTCTCAATATTTAGTGTGGTTCGGAGAAGATTATCAGTGGCTTAAAGTATCTGTGCTGGGGAATATTGCACCACTTTTACCTGTAGGAATCCATAGTAAGTAATGCTGGGTGATGGTCAGTGCATGTAAACTCAAGAGCAAATGAGAGTGTCTAAAGCCATTAACTTTTTTTTATTTTAAAGTGCATGTATTTTTTAACTTTATCTCTCACTGGGACTACATTAATGGTAAAGTTTCTACTGCAAGTCCAAACTGTATTACAGTAATTTATTTATACTGTACATGTACAGTAGTACTAAGTTGCTGGACTATGGCAATGGAGCATGTTGTTTCTTCATGCTACCCATGGAGGCAAAAGCAAGGCGTTGACCAGCCTAGGGACAATTCTCTGTATTACAGGTGCTTGTGGCATCACTATTTTTATAAATATCAGCCCAGTCAATTTACCATTTTCATTTGGTTAGTCCCTTCTGGAGGCTATGTGCTAAACATACCAGTGTGCCAGATATGGGTTGGGATCGTTTTGTCGAATGCATTATGGTCGAATGTCATTACATCGAATCCATTAGGTCGAATTGCTAAAAGGTCGACATGATTCTAGGTCGACATGGGAAAAGGTCGAAATGATTCTAGGTCGAAAGGTCATTAGTTCGACAGGTCATTAGGTCGACAAGGTCATTAGTTCGACATTGTCTAGGTCGACATTCACAAAGTCGACATGGGGTTTTTCACTGTTTTTTTACCTGAATGTCAACACAGTCGACATGGACACAGTTTAAAGTGCACTGCATCCCCTCGCATCGCTCGCTGCGCTCGCTATGCGTCAGGCACGGTGCCTCGCTACGCTCGGCACACTATTTTATTCTCCCACCACGCCCTAGTGGATGGTAGGGCATGAAATACCGCCTGTCAGCACATGTCGGCTCAAAAAACAGTGAAAAACCCCATGTCGACTTTGTGAATGTCGACCTAGACAATGTCGAACTAATGACCTTGTCGACCTAATGACCTGTCGAACTAATGACCTTTCGACCTAGAATCATTTCGACCTTTTCCCATGTCGACCTAGAATCATGTCGACCTTTTAGCAATTCGACCTAATGGATTCGATGTAATGACATTCGACCATAATGCATTCGACCAAATGACCGCATCCCCCAGATATATATATATATTTTTTTAAAGATGCAATTCTTTACAAGGCAAATCCAAGTTTATTTCACTTTTTTAAAGGATTGGCACTTTAAATAAAGTGCATTCTTGCACAGAGTCCCACACTTCTGGATTCTCACACCTGATTGCATTTCAAACTTGGAAGTCCGGCACTCCAATACAATAAAGTATTTAACAATATACTTGCTGGGGTGTCCTCCTTGATAAGTCTGGCAGGGACCCTCAATACAACTTCACCAGGAAGGCGCCACTCACTGAGGCTAGGATGCATACGTCTTTATTATATCCAACAGTTTTGGGGTTCCCCCTGTCATCAGGGACAGCAACACAATGACATACAGAATAAAGGAGGCGTTTACTCGGACAAAGCTCACTAGATGGTTGCCTAGCAACCCGTATATACAAAACTGCAGAAAAATAACAATACACAGCAGCATCTTACTGTCCATAGGTGGTACAAGCTAAACATACTACAGTAAGTGGGCACAATAACAGTATGTGCCGAATCGGCACCATACAAAAACAAACTGTAATAGATATGTGCAATGATTATCCATGCTTAATTGTGCCCCTTATAAAATAATATAAACTCACCCATGGACAGTTAGTTAAAACCACAGAGCTTAGATATTTACCCTAAATTAGTAAGTAATCTACTATAGGAGATACTGAGATTGATTTTATATATATATATATATATATATATATATATATATATATATATATATATATATATATATACTGTATATCAGGGCTGGGCAATTGCGGCCCTCCAGATGTTTAGGAACTACACATCCCAGCATGCCTTGCATCAGTTTCAGCATGGCCACATAGCAAAACTAATGCAAAGCATCCAGGGATGTGTAGTTCCTCAACATCTGGAGGGCCGCAATTGCCCTGCCCTGCTGTATATGTTCTCATTGCACATATTATAAAAATTAGACATTGGTAATGTTAGTAAATTTTAAATGTCAACCGGACAGTTTTGGAAACTGGTAATCGTTTTTGTCATTATTTTTGCAAATCACATGTAATAGAACACCCGCAATAACCTTCCCCCTACTCTGCCCGACACACAAATCTGACACGTGCCCTAAAGTGAATCGATTAAAATGCAATCTGCATAGTAACAAAAAGTGTCATATGTATTTTAAATGGATGGTAATAAAATGTTGAAACTAGACTTCCAATGGAACGTATTGCCTGGCACTGATTACGCCGATGACACCTGAATTTTTCTAATTTGTGCCACAATGTGTTAGAACTGTAATTTCTAATTAGAAGCAGCAATATTGATTGATGTTTTCATCCCTGGTTCACAGTGAGCATTAGGGAATCGTGCATTGCGTCTCAGCACTGATGTTTGTGATACAGAAATCTTTGCTCATCAGTGAAATCTGCAGGTTTTAGGAACACTTGCCATAACACCCTTCATCGTTTGGCAGCAGATGTCATTTGCAAGTGCTAATCAAAAATATGAGCAGCATGTTCAGGTCACGAAAATGAGTAGAACTTGCATGTGGTCTTCCAATTCATAGACTGTCAACAGCTGGTGCAATAAAATGTTAATAGAAAAAACGTGCATTGGGTGCTGTTTGCAAACTTTTTAACAACATCATGTGCTTCTGCCATAGTAGTGAAATGTTTTAGGCAAAAATGTATTTCCATCTCCTTGAGTATAACGCTGGGTACACACTAGTAAATATATCTCTAGATCAATTGATCTGCAGATATATCTAGACGGATCCAGCAGCGTCCGCCTGCCCACTGAGCATTTGCAAGTGCCCGTCCATTGAGCTGTCAATCACCGGCGGCTCCTGGCGCTTTGAGCTTTAGATATAATCAGGCATCGGCTGTGTTGCATAGCCGACGTGATATATCGCTTGTCCACACTGTCCGATGGTGCTTCGATAGATCGTCCAGTAAGTACGCACCTTAACTGTATCAACCTTCACTAATTTGACTTAAGGAGGAATTACATTGCCTGCCGTAATTTACTGTGGACTAATTAATCCCCTAATTGAAGTCAGTCACTCAACAATTTTTTTGGGAGTACCTCCTGAGGTCCTGAAAATAAATCTCCAACCTATTCAATCCAACACAAAATGAAGTGGAATCTGATTGGTTGCTATGGGCAACATCTTACCTTAAATAGAACTCCCATCTTCGTAAATATACTCCTTAGCATCTGCTTTGCGTGCAATACTGCCGAGCAGTTAGATAACATGGTAATAACAGACGCACATGGACATGTGGAAAGCATAAAAACAGAAGAGACTCCCTGTGAGACTGTCAGTAGAACAAAACATCTCACCAACAATGATGTGATCTATTTTCTTGAAGGTAACACTTTGGACTATCATATTGGGAACAATCCTTTTGACAGACATGCCCCAGGTATGGAAATGGGATGAAAGCAGGAAAGATCAGAAACCAAACCTTTCTAGCCTGCAGAAATTCCCGTAGCTGCTATGTGCCAACATGATATTTTTAGTAAGTCATTGCGTGAGTTTACACATATTAATATGACAAACACTTCTATGTGAATGGCCACTATTCACCCATAACCATATCTCAGCTTCACAGTTCTAAACATGATTATGCAGCAATATGCAAAGACTTTGGAAATGAAATATGGGTACTTGTGGAGTATCACGGCTCCCACGATGGCCATCGTATGCTAAAAAAATCGCATCACATCACATGCGATCGCATACGATTTTGCACTGAAAAGCATCCAAATGCATTGGAATCCGCTCGCCACGCTTCGGGCTCGGTGGCTCGCTGCGCTCGCCACACTTTCTATTCTCAACTCCACGCCAACGTGGATAGTGGGGGTATGAAAAGGTCGTAGGACGCGTACCGCCGCCGCTCGCCACGCTTCGGGTTCGCGTTGATAGTGGGGGTGGTACAGCCTCAAAAATGCCATTTGGGGGCCATTGAACATGTTTCATACTAATTCCAATGCATTTGGATGTTTTTCAGTGCAAAATCGTATGCGATTGCATACGATTTTGTCAAAAACAGCAAAAATCGGTAAAAATCGCATCGCATGCCATCACATGCCACTATATATGGCATGCGATGGCATGCTATGGGAGCCGTGATACTCCACAAGTACCGAAATATGTATTATTTCCAATATGAAAAACCGCACCTGCGGCATATATCTCTATTTTAATTAGAGATATCTGTACCCATTGCCTTACAGATAAGGACCGTGCATGTGTGCATTATATCCGACATGTGACGACCATGTACGTGTGCATCAAATCTGCCACAAGTGGCTTGCCTAACGTTGTGAAACAGTCATGTGTCTTACAGCACAGGGATACATGGCAGACTAAGGCTGGGTACAGAAGTGTCCAACAGATCATCTGTTTGTCCTGCAACCATATCTCAGCTCGACCCAATGATTGGTAATTTCTTATTTACTTGCCAATCATCTGCCTAATGTGTTGTGCCTGGCACCACAACTGGGGATCATTTATACTCTAAGTAAGGGTGCCATATTGAGATGTTATTCACCAGCGAGTCTTGCCATAAGTTTACCACCTGTACACTTAGATAGATGTCCTTGAAAAAGTGCCTCATAGGCAAGAAACACATTGGCGAAAGAAGTCCCAGCATCCACACCACCAGCTGCCTTCTAACACCCGCACTCACTGTAATCGGACATCGCGGTGATGTCATCAGACCGTGACCTGCCGGCAGCCGCATCTAAGCCGCAGTGATGCCCCTTGCGAGCGGACAGCCATTTGGGCTGAGGAATACCGCTACCACTTAGTAGGGTAAGACAGGGAGAGTGCTGGAACGGGGACATTTTTATCCTCCAAAAGGAGTGTAAACATTTACTAACCCAATTCATTTTTTACAGGTGTTCACTCATTATTTTTACATGATAGTCATTTCTCTTTTATTTATTTATTTATCTCTTATTCTAGAGCTCTTATCTCACATAAAAAACGTAATTAGATGTGAAGATCAATCATCATCTATGCTGTAGAACCAATACAATACTTTATATCTGAATGGCCCCATTTGCACACATATTGCCTGAACACCAAGATATTCACATGTCATCTGTACACTCCCACAGATATATCACCCATTCAATGGAACGTGGAAAATATCAGTCAGTGTACAGGCCCTGGGAACCCCCCCAAAATGGCATCAAAGAGTAAGTGTACCGTTAGGCCATGCCTGCCCGTCTGAAGCCATGACCTCGTTAAGCATTTGTCATGCCCTCTTTTAGGACTAACAGCGTGTGAGGGTCCGATTTATAGGCATAAAAAGTAAAAAAAAGTATGAGTTTGCTTTAATATGCTTAATGTGAAGAATATTGCCCGCAATGTTTGCATATTTCCCTGCTGTGAGCTCTCAGAAGCCAATATAAATAAGATGGATAATAAATCTGATGCAACCTCTATCTGTCCATCATGCTATGCGGTCACTGATCCTGAATGTTAAAGAGCTGAGTACGTCCTGTCTGAATTTGGTGTACAGTGCTCACTATACCCTAAAACAGCACGTTTACAGGCAGCAGTAAAGAGTAACCAAAATGCATGAATAATCATCATATACAACATAAACATTAACAAACATCCCCGCTATGGCCTATTGCTGTTCTAAATTATACCTAAACTTAATTCAAAGTTGTCTATAAAAGGTGTCCAACTTAGATAATCCCATGTTAAACAGGTTTTAAAAGGACACGGGTATCATAATCATATGTGTATAATCAATTCACGGCTATTTTCATTGCCTACTCTCTTTTTATTTATAAGTCACTGAGCACAGATGCCGTCGCTTGATGGGATTAATCAAAGTATTGTAAATGAATGCAGCAGGTTCACTGAGTGACGCCACCCGCGCAGAAGCCAAAAGTGATCATTTTTTTATTTACCAAAAAAGCATCTTGTGTATTCAAGTTCAGTTTTATTTAACCAGTTTTTCTCTTTTAACGTCCATTCGACAGATTAAAGGATTAGCTGCTAGACCAAGAGAGAACAGGTTTTATAAATTGCATGGAGATTATGTTTCGTCTGATGTTCTGTACTCGAGAACGGAAACTGTGCTAATCTTGCCTTACTCATATACACAGCTCAGGATCATTTTTTTTTAAATGTGCAACTCTAGAACCTTTTTCTATGTTCTGTGAGGATCCCAGAAAAGTGGATATCAATGCAAATATCAATTAAGCAGATTTGTTGATTATTATGACATTTTAGATGTTTTCCATAGCACAAAACGATGTATAATCGGTTTATTTGTTACAACGGTACTGTTCATTCATAATACATGCGAGAAGTGGTGTTTTATTCAAAGACAAGAATATACAGGAAAACTAAAAATGTTACTGAAGAACATCTAAAGCAATGCTTTTATCTAGCAATAAAAGAGCGGATAGTAGACAACACTGCATAATCCTGACATATGGCTACACAATGGAATACATGTATTAAAGCATGTGATAATGACACAACAGCTGTGTCTTGATGAGCCTTGTTAAGGGGAATGTATAATAAATATAAAATATAGACATTGGGGCTCATATAGAGTCAGATGTCTTTTTATTTTCAGCAATACATGCGTCTCTGTACTGCAAATAGTCATGAGTATGCAGAGGTCTGTATCCAGATGTTGGGGTCTCTTAAATTTAGGTTCCATTTCTCCTTCAAGATTCATGTGGGCTTCCACCTGCCTGTACTAAGGACCTTATTCAGGTTGGAAATTGTCAGGTGATGTGGGTGCCAAGGGCGGGTAGCTGACATAATTCCTTCAGAATGTGCATGCACATCTAAGGCTACTTTGAGAAACCTTAGATGTGCCTGTTCCTTCCACATCAT
This sequence comes from Crinia signifera, assembly GCF_055691185.1. Lineage (NCBI taxonomy): Eukaryota > Metazoa > Chordata > Amphibia > Anura > Myobatrachidae > Crinia > Crinia signifera. Next base: position 270,059,452 of record NC_139219.1, on the reverse strand, counting down.
TCGATGGTCGGTGACCATTTACTGATGTAGGTGTTCCCCCACAGGCTGCGAATGGATGCTTATGTAAAACATCAATTTGCAGCCAGTGCTTGCGAACACACACTGCGAATGGGTGGCCGCCAGGCCACCAATCGCAAGGCAGAGTTTGATGGAATCACAAGTTTGCAAATTCTCAGCCTTGCGAGTCAACCAGAATACCCCCCTAATATCAGTGGGAGATTTTACCCCCCCCCCCCCATAGTAAAAAATCTGCCACTTCAGTGAGCTCAGCTGAGCCAGTTGCAGTCTATATGAGTGCACTGGTTTAGTGGCTTCACTTCAACAACTGGTAGTGACTTCCTATTGGTACCCGCTAGTCAACTGCAGGACAATTAGTCCCATTGGGAGGTGTTTCTTCCCTCTTGGACTGCCAGACCTAGCTGTGAGTAGGAGAGATATTCCCTGCCTGACCAGCAGCCCTAGCCGGCTTCTATGGGCTGCACACAATGCAGTCCACAGAAGCTGGGGTTTGGCGCATGTTCACTCAAGCCACTGCTCGTGCATATGTGCAGATCCCGACACCAGCCAGATCCATTGCACAGGCACGAGGACACAGATTTCTAGTTCTTGCTCTCTGCTCTCCAGCATGGGTAGCTGCGGCCCCCTACCCAAAAACATCAGGAGCTGTGGCTAAGATCAAAAGATACAGTCCAAAGAAATGTCATCTCTCTTATACTGTATGTCATCTCTGTATAGTCTGTACTTGCATGAACACACCCTCACTAACCTTTGGCTAAGAGATTGCCCACTTACAACCCACCCATTATAAGTGTACACATGGTCAAAATGTGCACAACCCAACATTGCCCTTTTTACAGAGCATGTGCAGTGTAAATTAATGCAAAATATGCTCTACAAATGGCTGTATATAAAGTAAAAAATGTGAATACTAATTGAAGAACCATATACTGTATAAATTGACCTTTGTATACCATACACTCTGCTAAGCTGGTTAGCAGGAAAGATAAAGAGTGAATTATATAGGACATGGGTAACACGTCGACCAAGTATTTGACAGAAACAGCTCAGGCTTGAATAGCATGTACAATGTAATTAGACAATTACTTTTCTTTCAACTTGACAAGATTCTTAAAATAATACAATTCAAATGTGAAAGAAAGAATATTGCTGAAGTTGTAGAATTTCACTTCGAGGTGCAATGAGCAAGAAAGTCATTAATTTACTGTATTCTTCTGAAAGAAATGTAAAGAGTTTCTGTAAAATGATGGTATCTAGAGGGTAGATTGTACTGCCAATAGTCATTAGCTGCCCTCTCCTCATGGTAGTTCCAGCATTTCTTCAAACTCAACATGTCCATCACTAAACTTATTGTCTTCCTTGCCTTCAGGTTCTGTACTACACTCCACCTCCCGCGCACTGATGACAATGTCATTATCTTCTTTGTCCTACACATCCGCTCCATTGTCACCTCACCTCAACTGCCACATCTAATCATGTCTGTAACATAAATACATCTTTCTTTCTCTTTTTCAATCAGGGCCGGCGCTACCCACTCAGCAGCTCCTGCAAAGCAAGGAGGCGCCATGCTGAAAAGGCGCTGTCTCCCTCCCTGCTCTGCTAAAGCTGCCTCAGCCTTCACTGTCACTGCCTCCTGCATGCCGCCCGCAGAGCCTGTCTGACAGCGGGCAGCAGTATGGAGAGGCTGAGCAGCTCCCTGCACCATGCACACACTGTCCTCCTCCTGCGACCTGCCCCCTCTTCCTCACAGACACTTGCGCTGAGGCATGTAGCACTGTCTGTGAATCCACCCCCTACCCATTGATCCCTGCGCATGTCAGCTGTCAATCAAATGACGAACAGGCAGCAGTGCCGCATCCCCTTCCTTCCCTCTTCTCAGTGTGCTGTGCCAGTGCCGCTGCCAGTCCTCAACACTCCACCCTCTCTATCTCCTCCCTTCTTCTTCCATCTCCTCCTTCTCTCCCCTCCTTTCCCCCTCAGTCACTAGTGCTGCACTTTTTGTCCTGCTTTTGGATCGCACACACTATGCATGCATGCCGTGCGATGTGATGTGATGTGATCTAGCCAATAACGTATGCGATTCTCGAAGCGTATATGGGCACCTTTAGTGCCTGCAACATTTTGCGGACAAAGCACTGAGAAGGTGTATGCATATATGTACATGCACCCAAGATCCTCCATAGGATCGCATGTTGCATACACTCCCACAATCGGGCTGCAGCTTGTTGCAATGAGAATGTGAAAGGGCGCAAAATGTATGGTTTGCAGGAGGGCGCCGGACACCCTAGCACCGGCCCTGTTTTCAATCTATCATTAACAATTCAGCTAGGACAAATCTTCATTTCTTGCTGCTCTGTTTCTACCTCCCTTCTTCTCCCAAACCCTTAACAAACTGCCTCCAATTCCATGGTCCCATTTATCAACTAGTTTAATCACACACAATGAATTTAAAAACTTGTTGCATATGAAAAATGGTGCTTCGGCCAATCAGTGTCATATGTTTGAAAAGAGACAGTTGGGAACCAATTAGCTGCAGCACCATTAGTTATATGCAATGAGTTTAAAACCAGTAGTGTATGATACAACTTATTGATAAATGGGCCCGTTAGTGCAATATATAGTCCATCTTGAAAGCACCTTAACTCTCTTCTGGTATCCTTGGAGGTAGGCTCCCTCCAATACATTTCTGTGCTGCTCCCCACATGTGAAATGCTTTCCCTTTTGCCATCCAACTCTCTTCCAGCCTGCCTCATGGTAGCCAACCAATCCATGAACTAACCCCATGTCCATCCTTTCTCTCTTTGGGCCAGATGCACTAAGCTTCAAAAGTGATAAAATGGAGTGATAAACAACCAGCCAATTAGCTCCTGTCTGACATTTTTCAAACACAGTCTGTGACATGGCAGGTAGGAGCTGATTGGCTGGCTGTTTATCACTCTCCATTTTATCACTTTTGAAGATTAGTACATCTGGCCCTCTGTCACTCTCATAAACTGTCAATACATCCTCTTGTGCCCCGCACCCTCCGATCAACAAAATAATCAGACATTTCATACCATGTATAGATTTTCATTGTTTGGCACTCTAGACAATAAAGCTGATGCCGCGGTGTCTTCCTTAATTTAGTATAGATCACATTCCTCTTTACCTGGCAGGGAATAGAACAAAAAGGCGGCACTCCACAAGCCCATGGAGTGCCGCCTTTTTTTCTATGCCCCGCCATAGGTAAAGAGGAATGTGAACTTTAACATTTATAGAGATAAGTATGACATTTGCATGTAAATATGCTTTAGTTTATATGCGTCTGAGGACGTACTGCTAAATGAGCCACAATATGAACAAAATCAGTATTTCTGCTATACGGACTATGCAGAGGAATAGGTCATCTTGCAGCGGTGTAACGTGACGATGGTACACTCTTTGAGTTCCATATTTGCATCTCCTATACACAGGGCCAGATTAAGAATGGAGCAAGATGGAGCTGCAGCTCCAGGCCTCCACATAAAAATAGGCCCACCATTATGACATCATGATGATCACCAGACAGACGCCAGCTGACCACGAATCATAAGTATTAAAATTGCATTCCTGTTTTACACATTTCTGCGACTTTTGTACTTTTATGTGGAGACATTGGGTTATGGGATCTACATGTCTACATAGCACGGCCTCACCTCCTCCACTTCTCATAATAGGTTCTTGAACATTTTCAGCTCCGACTGTATTTGTAAGTGTGCACTTTGCGAGTATACTTAGTGAATAGCACTGGCATGTTATTACTGCAATATGCAAAAAGTCCTCTCCAAATGTGGAAAATGAGGCACATACTTAGCCGAAAAGCTTTTCAAATGTTGCTCATCTCTACATCGTATGTAACAATGAGAGGACAGTGGTAGAGATGTACAGTAGGATATCATTTATTAATGCCTGAGAAACTTTGAAAGATCACAAGCTTTAGAATCTTGCAACGATCCATGTTTTCTTTTTGTAAGGCAATGACATATCTTGTCATCCCCTGCTATCAGCAGCGTGGTCTAAAAATATGTCCTTTTATAATACAAGAGCTTTGTCCTGCGCTGGAGAGTAAGACCTTACAAATCAATGACATTTCTCTTAAACAACCAGGCTGCACCAAATGCTCACATTGTATCAATTCACCTCTAGAGAGTGTGTTCACATTAGAGAAGGATAGATCTATGAGCAGTAATAACCTTTCCTACAGAAACAAATCAAAGTGTATGACTTTATAGCTAGCATTATATATACTACCGCTGTGCAAAACATGGAGGCTTTGTACATTTCTCACCTCTGATTCATGATTATTCTACAACACAGAGATAAATGCAAATACATAATTCTGTAATAAGGGTCTTATTTAAATCACATTTTCCATGATATAAAAAGTAATGGCACTTAGTCCTATTAGATTTGTTTCATGTAATTTTTTTTTTAAACTGTCTCTTTTAATGGCGTATACATAGGATTTCATACAGTTATTTCTGTTTAGGTTGTTCAGTAGAAGGCTTTTATACTGTATGAGATACTAATGTCTGCTCCAGAGCCAGTCTCCAATAAAAACATTTTTTTTTTTTTTTGCAATTATTACTTGTGGTAAGGGACTGTCTGAAATAGGCTACTCACACAATCGGCCTTTACCAAGGGGGCACCTCTCCTCCCCCTGGAAGTTTAAATCAGTTATTTAAAAGCCAACGATATTGCTTCTGTGGCTGAGTTCTTAAATATATATGTGTTCTACTGTCTATCTATCTATCTATCTATCTATCTATAAGATACCAATTAGTCTGGACCTAGAAAATATTTATATTATCATCTAGTTATCAAGATAAAGTTTGATTAAATATAATCCTTCAAGAATTCATAATTGAATACACACTAGGTAACTAAGCAATTTTCCCTATTAGCAAAAAGATTTACTCTACAGCAAAAGAGGACAAGGATGGTAACTGGACAGATATTACAGGCATCAACATAAAGATAATGTATGAGTGAGTGAAGGACAAGGGTGGATCTACTGAGAAACTAATGAAACTCGAATTTGAAGGCCCTTAATGGGCCTATTGCTGGTGATTGCAAAGTGGCCCCCATAACAGTTCAAGCTTCAGGGATCAAAAAATGTGTGAACGAGGGAGGGCAGGAATAAAAATATATATATATATATATATATATAATTCAAAATGTAATGTTGAGAACAAGGATGTTAGTTAGGAGAGTAAAGGGATTAATTCATTTAATGGAGCTAATTAAGACTAAGGAGGTCTCTGTTTTCTATGGCAGTGACTATGTCACATGCTTGCGCATCCCCTTCAGCAAGGCAACGGGGACCGAAGGCATCCCTGCCTGTCTCCACTTCAGGAAGATGGGTGGGGAGCTGAGGCAGAGCGGGCAGGAGTGGGGAGACGAGTTGATGGCTGCTACAGCCTCCAACAGTACGGGATGTGTGAATGTCTCCTGCGCACCTGCCCCATTCTGTTGGAGGATTGCGGCTGGCGGTGGATGGCGCATGGCAATTGTATTGCCAGGGGCCACTCTAATGAGAAAAGCTCCATCTGTAGGTTGCTAAAATACTTGTAGCTGTGGTGCTTCCAACATGAAGTGTTGTATTAGCCTGGACTACCACCATTGTGGCTAGACATAACTGTGTGCACAGCTGTGCAGGTAGAGAGCTTGGCTGGGGTGGTACATTTGTCAAACTGTGACGCAGGTATCCAAAGGCGAGTTTAGTGAGAACAGAAACCTTCCCTGGAGCAGAAGAGCAATGACGTGCCTCTTTTTGTATATATTCCCATTATTTATTCGTGAAGCCTCAGTCACAATTTTATCCAGGGCCATTTTAAAATTCAGAATCGAGTCTGTCTAGGTACATAGCTGTGCATGTAAGCACTTTTAACGGGATGTGATGGAGAGTAGAGGGGCGTTTTCACCAGATTCAGGAGCCTTTGAATAATATATAACGTATTGTGAAAAGGAGCACATACACTGGATTCAAATGATGTCTTTGGTCTTTATTTTGGTCAGCAGGTCACAGCATACCAGGTCAATTTCACAGGCGAGTGTAGCACAGCATGCAGCATACAGGTGATCACAGGATAGTACAGACTCTTCCAAATGCTCAGGTGGTCCCTACCGTAGCCCACACCCTGGCCTATCACTTGGGCAGCTAATCCACCATCAATAGCATTTACCCTCTGGAAACACTTATATCACTAGAGCAAAGGTGCTACTGATTCCACAACCCTGCTAATGCTACTGCTTCCAAAACCTGGTCTGGATCCTCCACATTACTCTCATGTGGTGATATGCGGTCTCTGCCACAATATATAAATAAATATAACAAATATAAAGATTACCATCTTACAGCTCATTTAGGTGCATTATTAGCACATGACATAACAATTAGCATATACTGGGCACATCGGTCAATGATAGAAAGTGTCTGATTGGTTGCAGTGGATTGCTGCTAATTTTACACCTAAACGCACTGTTAGTAAATGAGGCCTCTTGTCTCTGAAATCTATAAATAACGGTTATGTTTCAGATTGGCAGATGTTCAGCTGCAGTGGAAGACTCCGATTGCTGTACACGTGTTACTGAGCATTTCTCCAAATGTAAAACACACACACACACAAAAATAGACTGGAACAATAAAAATGTAATACTCTTTGGATATTTTCAGTTACCGTATTACAAAAACCCTTCAATGTTTCTGGACAGAATTGTTAAAAGAGAGTTGTTGGATTCCTAGTATGAATATTTTGTTATTTTTTTCTTAAAGATCCCCTCAAGCCTAATCCATTCATTACTTTTAAGAGCTATAAAAATCACATTACATTTCCACACCAACACAACCGATATCTCTGGGCTCTCATTTTTCATTAGGAGGATTTAAGTTATTGGATCCAGTGATTTCCTCCCATGCAAATAAAGTGGAATGAGCAGTAAATGATTTCACATAAAAGGGAGGGTGGATGGAAGCAATGAAAGCGATTGAGACCTTTACAAGCAGATAGCGGTGCAATGTTCTTACAAACAGCCCATATTAACCTTCTAATTATACATTACTCCTATATAAACAACAATAATGTACTACCTGAAAAAGCAGAGACCTCGTTCCTGCAGATTAAAGTGTAGCGTAGCATTAGACCCCTTTCTGTACCCTACGAAAATTGGACAGAATTACTCTGGGCCTGATTCACACCTAATCGCTAGACTCTGCGGGTTTGCAAACTATCGAACAGGTAAACACCACCAGATAACCACCTGCCCCCCCCCCCCACCGCATGTGGCCGCCCGGAAGAAAAATCATTCGATGCTCGTTTATCATCGAATGTTTTTTCCTCCATTCGTGGATAAAAGTCTATACTTACTATTATCCTGGACAGAGATGGCCGAAAAGGGGGCAGGTGCTGGGCAGGGGTACACATAGTGTTTTTATGGAGAAACCCATAATACGCAGAGCATTACCCTGCTATGGCCACCTGCCAACTCACGGACCCTCCTGTGCGCAGCGAATGGATCGGTGAGTGTGAAACCTGCCAAAGCCATTCTCTCCCGGGGTTTGCGCAATGGGCCCCTATGTGTAACTGAACTAGGGGTCAAGGAATTAGTGAAATGATGTGTCCTCTTTAGGATAAATAGGAAACTGCTACTGTACATGACAATGTAGTGATTTAAGATAACACTTTGTCATAATCATATTTCAAGTACTTATTGTGGCCATGTCCAGGGGCGGATTTAGGGATGACAGCGCCCCTAGCACTACAATAACGCCGCCCCCCACCCCCCGTCTAATTGTATTATTTTTATTGATTACTTATAAACCCTCATTTGATAATAGCCAATATAATGGATTTATTTTTAAAAAAAGGCACTAACTGTTATTTTATTATGAATACATATTTACTAAGTAGGACAGTTACAGGGGCAGTATCTGCATTTCCTATCCATTTACACTATATTTAAGATGGAAAATAGTACAGTACAGTGGATATTTTGCAGTTATTGGTACATTTTGGGCTGACAGTACCATCACAGGCATCCAAGTGCCGCCCCCAAACATGTGCTGCCCCTAGGCACGTGCCTCACGTGCCTAATGGGAAATTCGGCTCTGGCCATGTCCCTCTGGTTATCTCACCGCCATCTTCATCTACTATAATCAATCATCTTAACTGCTCATCAAGAAGAACACTTACAGTAGATTTGAAGTGTTACTAGTAAATTCAGTCGCTATCTACAGGAAAAATGTATTAATATATGAAATGTAGAAAGTACTATGCTTTCCCTTAGTGAACATGAACTTCTGCTGCTGGCGAGGGATACGGTCATTTGGTCTACAACAACTAGGTCGATAAGCATTGGGTCGACACCACTTGGTCAACATGCAGGAAGGTCAACATGAGTCTAGGTCGACATGGGTAAAGTTCGACATGAGTCTAGGTCGACAGGCCATTAGGTCGACACAAGCATTAGGTCAACATGGGCAAGGTCGACAGTCAAAATGTCTACATGGGGTTTTTCACTGTTTTTTGAGCCGACATGTGCCGACAGGTGGTATCTCATGCCCTACCAGCCACTAGGGCGTGGTGGGAGAATAAAATAGTGGTGAGCAAATATATGGTGCTGAGATAAGACACTGCAGGGTACTTCCATCAGGGTACGTCTCCTCATTAGGCCTCATCCTCAACATAGAGATACATCCATTAATCAAAGCCTGTTGGGTACTTGTGTATTTTGGCGGCGCCCGTCGTGGGCATCGTGTGCCTTAACTTTAAGGCACAGGACGCGACGCGATGGACCCGATTTCTCCATAGGCTTCAATGTTAAAATATTTTTAACATTGAACCCGATGGAGAAATCGGGTCCATCGTGTCGCGTCCTGTACCTTAAAGTTAAGGCACACGACGCGACCGACACGATTTCTCCATAGGCTTCAATGTTAAAATATTTTTAACATTGAAATACTGTCGGTCGCGTCGGACTTGTGCCATTATAATGGCACAAGATCAAATGTAGTTGTTAAAATCCATCTAACATAGAAAACAATGGGAAATGGGCCAATATGGCCCATTTCTCATTGTATATGGCCCCGTCATGTCCAAATATAACTGCCCCCCCATTGTGAGCGGCACCCCAGTATTGACGTCAACCCGAAGCGTGGCGAGCGCAGCGAGCCCGCGAGGGGCGGCGGTAGGCGTCCTACGACCTTTTCATACCCCTACTATCCACGTCGGCGTGGAGTTGAGAATAGAATAGTGTGGCGAGCGCAGCGAGCCACCGAGCCCGAAGCGTGGCGAGCGCAGCGAGCCCCGCGAGGGGACGCGGATACCTTCACAGGTATCCGCGTCCCCACGCGGGCTTCACAGGTGTCCGTGGCCACGCGGACACCTGTGAAGTCCGCGAAGGGACGCGTTTATCTGTGAAGGTATCCGCGTCCCCTCGCGGGGCTCGCTGCGCTCGCCACGCTTCGGGCTCGGTGGCTCGCCACACTATTCTATTCTCAACTCCACGCCGACGTGGATAGTAGGGGTATGAAAAGGTCGGAGGACGCGCACCGCCGCCCCTCGCGGGCTCGCTGCGCTCGCCACGCTTCGGGTTGACGTCAATACTGGGGTGCCACTCACAATGGGGGGGCAGTTATATTTGGACATGACGGGGACATATACAATGAAAAATGGGCCATATTGGCCCATTTCCCATTTTATTCCATGTAAAATGGACTTTATCAAGTCCATCTTATCTTGTGCCATTATAATGGCACAAGACCGACGCGACCGACACGATTTCAATGTTAAAATATTTTAACATTGAAGCCTATGGAGAAATCGGGTCCATCGCGTCGGTCGCGTCGTGTGCCATGTTAATGCACACGACGCGACGCGATGGACCCGATGGACCCGATTTTTCACACACGATGGACGCGATCCTCATCGTGGGCGCCGCCAAAATACACAAGTACCGCCTGTTGTGTAGGAGAGGAACTAATGATGCAAATCCGGTCATTTAACACTGCCCCCTTCCTGCAGGTCGCGCAATTGCTAGCAACATACAATCCTGCCCAGATACGGAAGAGCCACCTACTCTTCTGGGGCTGCGGGGGACTACTGCAGCTTTTGGGAGTGAGGGCAGGCAGGCAGGCAACTATAAAGTTTCACACATCACCCTTTTGTAAACTTCCTTATGGTGAGTACAGAAGTTATGAAAGCATTCTCCTCTTTCTGAATGCGGTGCTGTCCGTCTCGTGACTGCTTTACCCATAATGGTGAATTTCCAGGAAAGACAGAGGGTGAATCCATCAAAGATACATGGGATTGGAGGAAGGTTTACCTAATACACTAGGGCAATACCACATGATCCACATGATACCTAATACACTAGGGCAATGCATGATCCCGTGAGCATTGCATCAGAGTCTGAAGATTGCAAGTGCTGCACTACAGATAGATCGCATAGCCATGCCTCTGGCAGGCTAGACAGCAACATGGGAACACCTATAACCAATAGAATATAGGGGTTTATTCTAGTTCATTCTTTCTGACAAAATCCTTCTTAGATGGACATGTGCAGAGAGAATTAGATTTGGGTGAGTTTTTTTGTTTCTGTGCAGGGAAAATACTGACTGCATGATTTTACACTGCAATATAGATCTCACTTTGAAGAAAAACCCCACCCAAATCTAATTCTCTCTGCACATGTAACATCTGCCCCACCCGCAGTGCGCATGGTTTTGTCCATCTAAGAAGGATTTTGTCAGAAAGAATGAACTAGAATAACCCCCATAGAGACAATATAACAGACTGGCATAATATCGTCACAACTACAAGTACGGGCAATGTGTATAAGCTAAGAGGTATTACATCATTAAACAACAGCATAGCTGGCAGTCAGCGACTTACACACTTCAGCCTTTAGGCCGCAGCCAGAAGTACAGTCACTGTATGCAATATAGCCTTAGTGGACATGGGCTGCAATATCAAAGCAGCACGAAGCATTAACAAGTGCCTGTCATTTCTGAAGTTAAAGAAGGCTAGATATGAAAACAACGGCTTCCCTATATATGCTATGTGATTTTTAAACATTTAGAAATAAATAATATTCCTCATTAATAGCTATCACTGATTATCTACATAGAAAAGATACTTAACACGTTACCATCATAAATGAGTGTGTGTAGGGACAATTCACCACAAATGCAATGAATAACATCCCAATAGAATCGGGGATCACCCTCTCTATACAGTAGTGAACTAGCGGTACCGCAGCCGCAGACTGACATAGATTAATTTTCCCAATAAAAGTCGAAATATCTCGACATACGCTATCTCTAACCATCTGACCTGTCACCAAAAAATGATACATGCCTATAGAAATATGAGTTATATTTACAATTATAAATTAACAGCCACTTATTTGCAAATATATTGCAGATAATGACTGTTCTAGTTAAATAATCGCTTGAATACACAGAACTTGAACTGATAACAAGAAGTCTGAGCATGATACAGCTTTATAGTGCTCTGCTTAGATACTATTCATTTCCCCCCTGATATTGTATCAGAAAAATAACAAATGTAACAAATGTATGCAGCCTGAGGAAAAAGGTTACACTCACAACTGAATACCACACACCATATTTTCTCTTAGCTGGCATGAATACCTAAATATTTGATTACTGTCACAATATATACAGTATTAAAGGCTAAGCCAAAATTACTGTAAAGGCCCATACACCCTGGGCGACTTTGATCTGAAAGTCGTTCAAAACAGCAAGTTTGAGCGTCTTTCAGCTAAAAGCTGCCCAGTGTGTATGGCCCGGCGGTGAGCGCTGCTGCATGCTCCCACATCATTGAGCGGCTTTCCCGGCGATGATGCGGGAGCGAGCAGCAGTGCTGGCTGCTGGGCCATACTCACAGCAGATGAGCCGCTATTACCAGCAGATGAGCGGCTTTCCCGGCTATGATGCAAGAGCAGCTGCAGTACTCACCGCCGGGAAAGTCGCTCATCTGCTGGTAATACCAGCTTTGAGGACAGCTTTGCATAGTGCTGCGCTATGCAAATCCGTCCGCCCCCTCTGTCGGGCAGGGGGAAAGCCGCTCAGTGTCTATGCACTGTGCGGCTTTCCCCCCAGCGATGATACCGATCATTACTGTCCATACACGCTGGGCATAGTCGCCCAGTGTGTATGGACCTTAACACCACAGCTTTACAGTATAAACTGTTTTTAATTACCGTATATACTCAAGTATAAGTCAACCCGAATATAAGCCGAGGCACCTAATTTTACAACAGAAAACTGGGAAAACATATTGACTCAAGTGGGACCCTCACTCGAGTATAAGCCAAGGGGGGCTTTTTCAGCATAAAAAATGTTCTGAAAAAGTAGGCTTATACTCGAGTATATATGGTATCACATTTTCAAACTTTTTTTCACTATTCTTGATAACTTTATCCTTTTTATTTCATTATTGTAAGCAATTTATACACTGATTATCATGGTTTTACATAAAAAAAATTTATGGGAAATATAATAAAAGTAATTTTTTTAATTATTAAGAAAATAAAACCAATTAGTGGAGCCTTATTAAAGAATTTTAGAGTGCACTGATCAAGTCTCTTACTTTTCTATTTTTTTTTCTTTATTGACTGGGAACGCATCTGATACATCGTAGAAGTCACACTAGTCTATGGGCTGCAGATAGGATTAACAAGCCATTAAATACAACATTTAAGTTTTTTAAAAATCTGCCTGTAACTATTGGCTCCATACATTTACACCTCTTGCCGAATTTACAAAAAAAAATAAAAATGTAAACCCTGCAGTCTTATTTTCCTCTAACTCTAGATGTATAAAATGCAGCTTCTAAATGCACACCTGATTAATACTCTAACATTCCATAATCCACATTACTTGTGATTGAATGCCTGCACAGTATCAGATGGAGCTGATTGGGTTTGATTGAAGTTGTTCTCTTCAAAATTCTGAATCTTTGTTAAATAATCATTCAAGCTCTCAAGACAAAATGACAAAAATCCATTTATTTATTACAATGATTTAATTATGTCCCTCAAGTACATTAAAACCGACTGACAGCGTAAAAGGAATAATTTTACCGATGTATTTATCAATTTTCTTCCTGTCAACCTTATTCTGGTTTATTATTGAATTTAGTATGCTACAAAGTTACTGTGTATTTCCAAGTAAAATGTGTTTACTTTAGACTTTTTTTGACTTGTAGGATTTACATAAAATAAATAAAGGAAAATATTCTATTAGCCATAATAATTTATTTTGCGAAAAAGGATGATTTTTTTTTTTGCCTGGTGTTCGTTATTGAGCTACCAATTAAAGTCCATTTTTTAATTTAGAGAAAAATGTCCCATTTTCTGTCCATAACACATGGAATCTGGGATTAGATACTGGACCCATGTGTCACCATAGCTTTAAGGGCTGGTTATGGGGGTTAAGCTTTGTGTGCGTAATCTCCAATAAATGCAGTCTAATTGGATAGCCCCCGGCTAATCCCCATTCCTCCCTGCTTGTTACTACCTGGTTGGTAATTGGCTCAACCATCGTGTATCTTTTCAGCCTCATCCTTGCCTGTGTCACTCCAGCACCACCCCTGTATCTCCAACCTCACCCCCGTGTGTCTCCATCTCCAGCCATCCACCCATCTCCTTGGGTCTCCTGCCCCACGCTCCATCTTTCAGCCTCACTCTCATCCCCTTTGACCCTCAGCCTCACCCAGTCTAATCTTCCTCTTGCATCCCTCAGCCTCACCCTCTTTTGGCATTTCTCAACCCTATTCCCCATGTCTTTCAGCATCATTACTCCAGTGTCTCAGTCCATTCCCCATCATCCCAGGTCTCTCTAGCAAATCCCATTGTGTCTCAGCAGCCCTGTGTTTTCAGATCCTTCCTCCATCTGACTTCATTATTAACCTGCACTACCCCCACCTGACATATGTCTCCTCAGCTTACACTTTACTATTGCCTGCAGAGGATGATGCTCCCAGGAATTGCTGACAAAGAAACTTTATTGAGCCAACTTGGGTTTCTGCGGCTGCCACTGCCTGTATCTCACTGAAGGTGAGATGTACTAAGCCTTGAAAGTGATAAAATGGTGAGTGATAAACAACCAACCAATCAGCTTCTACCTGTCATTTTTAAACACAGCCTATGACATGGCAGGTAGGAGCCGATTGGCTGGTGGTTTATCACTCTCCATTTTTACTACTTTTCAAGCTTAGTACATCTGGCCATGAGAACAGAGCTGTTGCACAAGTAAAGGGTACACATATACAAGACCTAGTGTTATTACCACCCGTCCGGGATTAGCCTGAACAGTCCTGTAATTAAGACTGGGGTCTGGAGGGGTGGCATTCCCGGACTATACAATGTCCAGGAACAAGCAGCTAGTAACTGCCTAATCCAGACATTTTATAGCGCCACCCCTCCAGAATCCAGTCTTAAATCCCAGACTGTATGGAGTAATCCCGGAAGGGTGGTAACCCTAACTAGATCCCTGGGATTCCTGTGGGGCCAGGGCCCCTTGAAATCTCGATGCCTGGTACAAGTGTTTAATTTATCATGCCCCATTGCCGGGTCTGGAAGCAGCAATGCTAATTACCATGACACCCTGTTGTCTGTTCATATTTTGTGTAGCGACTTTATTGTAATGAAGAATTGTATTCATAAAACTAGCATGAATTGTTTAATATATTTTGTCAAAGAAATATGTCACATATTCTTAAACTCATCTCGACCAGTCATCGCTTCTCTGAAAGATTTAATGAACAGGGTCTATGTAATAAGTGTTTTGTGCTGTAAAGTAAGACATTTAAAATGTAAACTGCACAGCGGGTACATTTAGCCTGCTGACTTACAAAATCCATCTGCTGTACCCATGGTTGACTGCACAAGAGATTTTTTTTCATGAACAACATTGGAAATATTGTCACTCAGTTTCTGGCCCAGGACTAGTTGTGAAGGCCGCATTCTCCTAGCCATCTCCAGGAAAGTATATTATAAATACAAACATATTATATTATATTTAGTGAAAGTTGCAAACTTTACCTCATACAAGAGGGCGTTACATATGGCAATTGTCTCGTAGAATAAGTATACATACACACCTAATACATACTTTTTCAAATGCAACATTGTATTTTTTTTTATACATGCATAGCATACAGATAATATATACAAAAGGTTTGTACCCTAATATAATCTTCAGTTAGAAATGTATATTTATAGTATGGTGTAACGTGAAGGGCTCTGCAGTGCCATCTAGTGGTCACAGAAAATGAATTGTATTTATTTTGTTAACTATTGTAGTAATAAATATTACTAATATTTATTTATATAGGACTCAAGGTGCTTCACAGACAAAAAAACAATGCACATAATAAAGAAGCTAAGGCAGGGGTAGCCAACTCCAGTCCTCAAGAGCTACCAACAGTTAAGGTTTCAATGTCTCCTCACAGAATCACAAGTGAAGTATTTAGCTCCACCTGAGGATCTTTTAAAATGTGCCAGTCAGTAATGAGTGCACCTGTGTACCTGTGAGGTGAGCTGGAAAACGTGCACTGTTGGTAGCTCTCGAGGACCGGAGTTGGCTACCACTGAGCTAAGGGATACAGCAATAGAAAAGCTGCACAGACATGAAAAGAAAACATTAAGCGCACAGTAAGCATTTTGGGTAAGCATTTTGGGTAATAACTTCCATGATTTGTATATTCCACCCACACAAGGTACCAGGTGAGCCAGCCATCTTGGGCGCATTGTGTATGATTATGGGTGGAATAGTCTACCCATGGAAGAGATGACACAAAATGGCAAAATGGGGTGATTGCATCCGCTCATCTGCATACAGCAAGGTCCCAACAAAACTGCCAGGTGCTTGTATTTTTACTACCAGATGAGGCAGCCATGCTGGGAGCAATACCATGAACACACTGTGGAAGGGGAGCCATACAAGGGCCCAATCGAAGCAACCATCTAGAGTGCACTGTGTGAGTCATCGCTGGTAGGGCGTGCAACCATTGGCGGTACACATTACAGGAACACACAGAGTGGTGGGATTTTGCTCTTAGAAAAAAAAAACATAGTAAGAACACATTTGGGGGTAACCAATGGAAGGATAAAGTTTTGGGTAAAATTATAATGACCTGGTGTCATGGGAGTCCTATGAGTGGGTATGAAACTGTGGGGAACACAGTCAAGTTTGGTGGAAAAGGTTTTCACAGAGCTTGATCCTGGTGCTCTCCAACAACAGCTCCCTTCTTACTTCAGGGAGGAGGGTTGGGGTTGTAGGCAAAGGGTAAGTCCTAATTATCTCAGTCAGAGGGGTAGTAGGCCTGCTCCTGGTGTTCTCATGCAGAGGCCTCACCATAGGCGTGTGCAGCACATTTTATTAGGGGGTGCACCGTCAAAGGGGTGTGTCTAGCACCACCTATTGGGCATGTTTGACACCGCCCATTGGGTGTGTCTAACACCACCATGCAGGCATGTCTACCATCATCTATTGGCACTCAATATAAAATAAAGCATCTCTCAGCCACACCATAATCTCCTGCCTATTTCAGTTTAATCTGTTACTCTGTAACAGTATATACAAATAAAGTTAAAAAAATATATGGATGACGCAGGTATGTAGTGATATGACAATGGTCTAGTACAATTAACAATGCAAAACACACATAATTGACTCATGGGTGCTTCTTTTAATATGTTCAATTCAGATATTCAGTTCTAAAAAGCAAAAGTCTTTTGTAAATATATTGCTAGCGGCAAGGAGGCACAGCATTAGGGGGTGCCTGTGCACCCCTAACCCCCAATGTACGCACACCTATGGGCCTCACAATGATCATGAGTTTTGTGTTTGTCATTTATTGTTGCTTTTTTGCTTCTTTGCCTTCTGTTTATTGCTGGTACAATGCAGCTTTTAATTTGGCACTTTACATACTAGACACTTCATTTTCTAGAAACCATAGCATACAGTACAAAAAAAAAGTAGTGGCATTCTGACGTATACTGAATAAATATGGCTACACAAACATAAATTAATCCTGGTACTTGTTTCCTAGCACGGCCACAGCGATTTCCATCGGGGTGGTCGTGTCGGAAAAATCGCGTCGGTCGCATCGCATGCGATTTGGTCACATGCAATGCGACCGACCCGATTTTTTTATTGAATCAAATGTGAATAGGGTCCCTGGGACCCGATTTTACATTGGATTCAATGTAAAATATTCCCTAGACCCCCAATTTGACAGCGTAAACCCCACCCCACAATTGACGTGAACCCGAAGCGTGGCGAGCTCAGCGAGCCCGCGAGAAGCGGCGGTGCGCGTCCTCCGACCTTTTCATTCCCCTACTATCCACGTCGGCGTGGAGTTGAGAATATAAAGTGTAGCGAGCGCAGCGAGCCACCGAGCCCGAAGCGTGGCGAGCGTAGCGAGCCTCGCGAGGGGACGCGTATAACTTCACAGGTATACGCGTCCCCTCGCGGGCTCGCCACGCTTCGGGCTCGGTGACTCGCTGTGCTCGCCACACTTTATATTCTCAACTCCACGCCGACGTGGATAGTAGTGGAATGAAAAGGTCGGAGGACGCGCACCGCCGCCCCTCGCGGGCTCGCTGCGCTCGCCACGCTTCGGGTTCACGTCAATAGTGGGGTGACGACGGGGCCATATATAATGTGAAATGGGTCATATTGGCCCATTTCACATTTTTTACTATGTGAGATGGGCTTTATCAAGTCCATCTCATCTTGTGCCATTATAATGGCACAAGACCGACGCGATGCTCCCGATTTCAATGTTAAAAATTATTTTAACATTGAAGCCTATGGGGAAATCGCTGGCATCGCATCGGTCGCATCAGGGCCAATGTTAATGGTCGCGACCGACACGATGCCCCCTATTTTCCCTTTGCCGGCAAAATGGACCTGATTTCAAAGGAAATCGGGTCCATCGCGGGCATCGTGTACCTTAACTTAAAGGTACACGATGCCCGCGATTGTGGCCGTTCTAGGAAACAAGTACCTTAATCCTGAATACTACATCCACACAACAACCACCACCTCCAGCGCAGAGGTTTAACAAATCTATCAATGTAAGGTCATTAAACCACACTCGGTCACTGTAAGCTTGTGACATAGTACAGATATAGCGTCACTATAACAGTTTTTCATAGCTTTTATTATGCATTGTAATCACTGCTATGCTATAACGCACTCAGATGACTAAAATCCAATGAGTGTAGTAGTTGCTGGAAATTACCTAGTAGTAGCTCAGTACAAACAGCTGCGATATTCTGCAATAGTGATCCGAATAGATCTGCTATTAATTTTAGGATGACACTTTATCAACTGGACACTTTATATACTAGAGACACCCTAACATCCCAAAGGAATGGCATCCTAACCAACTGTATACTCACTTGTGGATTATTAAGAAATGCAGAAAATATGACTTTCTGGGAGTCTTTTTAGACTGCAGAGCCACTGGACTAGTCAATTGGGGTTATTCAGACCTGATCGCTGCTGTACGAATGCGCACAGCGACCGATTATCGAAAGATTGCGTAAGGATCATAGCATGCATACTATTGATCTTGAAAAATATTATTACAATCAAGCTTTCTTAAATGGTTTCCAAAAGATAGAAAAAAATGTATTAACTCAAAGAAACAAAACTTTACATGTATCCAGGGGCGGATCCAGGATAAAATGACAGGGGGGGCACCATGATAAAAAAGGGTTTGGGTGGGGAAGGGGCGGTGTTAGTGGTGCCAGTGTACATGCTAAGAGAGCGGCAGGAGAGGGTGGGAATGGAATTAAAAATAGGCCCTAGCATTTAAAGTACGCAGGCCCACCATGGCGACAAAAGTGAAGGACGTAGTTGTGCGCGCGCCGAAGGCGCGCTACGGAAAAGGGTGTGTGGCCACTCAACAGGGGGCGTGTCAACACCATATACAATTTCTACACATTATGCAACAAAATACTAGACCCCATTATACTTGCCCCTTACACATGATGCCAAATGGAATGAGCCAAAATTCAAATAATGCCACATGGATTGTGTCAAAATTCACATAATGCCACATGGATTGAGCCAAAATTTACATAACAACACACACGGATTGAGCCAAAATTCACATAATGCCAAATGGATTGTGTCAAAATTCACATAATGCCACACGGATTGAGCCAAATGCATAAAATGCCACACGGATTGGGAAAAAATTCACATAATGCAACACTGATTGAACCAAAATTCCGATAATGCCACACGGATTGAGCCAAAATTCACATAATGCCACACGGATTGAGACAAAATTCACATAATGCCACATGGATTGAGCCAGAATTCACATAATGCCACATGGATTGAGCCAGAATTCACATAATGCCACACAGATTAAGCCAAAATTCACAATACACTTCATAAAACAGGGACATTGTCCACCAAAGGCTCGCATTAAACATTTACACCATAATGTCCATTACACGTTGTTACACGCCATTATGTCCATTATGTGTTATGCCAAACACCATAATACCTATTAAAAATTATGTTACATAAGTGCTGCTTCTCTACATGCTCATTGCCAAGGGTTCCATGCTCATTGCCAGAGGTTCCATGCTCGTTGCCATGTGGGATTACATGCTCATTGCCAAGGGGGAATACATGCTCGTGGTAAATGGGGGATAGCAGAAGTGATAGCCACTGACAGTGGCAGAGCCTGGCTGTATTCAGAGCATTGCAGGTCCCGGCTATTTGAAATAATACCCCTTTCACACCAGAAAATGCATTCCCAGGTTGGACCCTTTTACACCAGCCTAGTCCCTGCATTTTCTGGTGTGAGGGGGAGAGAAAACCACCCCTCCCCCCTTTAACCAGTTATCTAATTTAACCGCCTTTATCTTCGGAACCAACTGACCCATTTACATGAGACAAGTATTATATTGAAGAACTTTTAAGTGTGCTTTGAATGATTTTGGTCCAGTGAAACTGGAACGTTTGGTTCCAGAGTAATCTGCCCTCAAAGAACATGAACATCCATGAAATTACATTTCAAAAATAAAAAAATCGGTTTACATCCAATATCTCTGGAACCGATTGACCGATTTGGACCCGCCTGGTATCATATTGAAGGCCCAGCGATTTGGAATTGAACCACAAGCTTCTGTGATGCCAGGGCGGGAACTGGCAGCCGTCGGAACCGGGTGGGGGTCGGAATTGATGGGTCCCATATTATCCAATGGGGAAAAAACGTTACAGGTTTGCCAGGCGATATCTCCGGTTCCCGGGGGGCTAGATACACGGGGCTGGGCTCGTTGGAAAGCCCTGGTCCTCAGCTACAAAATAAATGACAGGGGGGGCACGTGCCCAGGTGCCCCCCCCTGAATCCGCCACTGCATGTATCCATTAAAAACTTAAAAAATATATAAACCACAGAAATCCTATTCACAGAGATAATTTCTGAGGGTGGGGTGGGATTAGGCTAGGGCCTCCACTGGGTTAAATCAGGCATAAGCAGAGATTCAAAATCTATCACTGTAATTTACCAATAAAACATTCCTGGGGTGTATGGACGGGATGAGGTAATTTGGTATACAGCGTGATGGTCAACAGTCATTAGGTCAACACCATTAGGTCGACATGGGAAAAGGTTGACATGAGTCTAGGTCGACATGGTTCTAGGTCGAATGGTCATTAATTCGACAGTTCGTTAGTTCGACAGGTCATTAGTTTGACAGTGTCTAAGTCGACAGTCAAAAGGTCGATATGGGTTTTTGCACAGTTTTTTGAGCTGACATGTGCCGACAGGCGGTATTTCATGCCTTACCATCCACTAGGGTGTGGCGAGGCACCGTGCCCGACGCATAGCTCCTCCTGGCTGGCTTCATAAGGAGCCAGCCAGGAGGAGCACCGGGACGCACGCTAGTAAATCTGCGGGTCTTGACCAATGTTCCCTCTAATTTTACGAAGTCTGTGTGCAGCAAAAGATTTTGGCTGTGCAACTCTGGAAGGAAATTAAAATTTTTGTGCGTCACTTATATATAACTGGAAAATGACGTTCAGCATTTGTGTTAACTTTACTTCAACATGATATTAAACATTTAAACATTCAAAACACAGCACACAATGTAGTTAATGGGTGAAACACACATTCATTGAGTCCACAACTGCAAAAAGGGACCACTGCTGCTTTGTGCGCTCTGTTGTAATGTCTGTGCGCACGCTCGGCGCGCACGTGCGCACAGCTTAGAGGGAACACTGGTCTTGACTCCAGGCTACAAAAGATGTGGCGACAGGCAGCAGCCTAACAATAGCCCCTCAGACCCCCAGTGCCCACACAAAGTCAGCGCCTCCCTGCTGTCGCAGGGTATGCGGCACTATTGTTATGCCACTGCATTTTACAACAAAATGAATTTGATATAAAGTCATTTAAAATTAGATTAAAAAAAAAAAAGTGTCAAGGATTGGTTATATAAAATGTGGCCCATTTCTTCCGACCTTTTATACTAATATTACACTACTTTTGTTTTATGTATAATTATAATGACAATGCACCTCACATATAATTATCATGAAAATGCAACTCATTGAGAATCCTGCATATTTCAGGACAAAAGGACACATGAAGTTTTTTTTTTTTTTTTTGGGGGGGGGGGGGGGGGGGTGCAGTGGACGTCTTCTATTCAGAGTGTTTGTAATATGTGCTACAGAGCTTTAATCTTCAGCAAGTTATTTGCTAAAAGAAGACTCTAACCCATAATTTATTTCAACATAGAGCAAGCGCAAAGCCTGTTCTATACAAAGTATAACAATACAAGATCAATAAATGTCAGCTCAGAACACATTACCATATATTTTGGCACCGTGGAGGATGGTTTAAAGATGCAACACTCTATAAATGACTAGATATTGGCAAATACAGTACAGGTTTATAAGCTTCTGTCCCTGTGCCAGTAGTAAGCAAAATGATGTAGAATTTAGGATGCTGTCAAAAAACTCACGAACAGATGGAAACAGCCCCTACTCTCATGTGTCTGCGGCAACATAGAAAGTTACTTTAGACTTTTACATGCTTTACTTTTCTATAAGTCATAATAGTTTGTTTGTATTTTATTTAATGGCTAGAATACCACTGTCATAACATAATGTACAATAAACACCATAGAAACACATTTTGTTCACTGAATGTCATGAATGCAGTCTCAGAAAAAATATATATTTTCCATGTGACACCCACTTAGGGGGGTATTCATTTAGAGACCCTTTGTCCCATCAATCGAAAAAAATCATCACTTTTCAGTCCATATTACATTCAACCTACAGTATTCAGTTAAAGTGTTGATTTTTCGAATGTCTGAAAACACATCAAATTATTCGCTGATCCGTGTGTTTTAGTCGAAATTGCTAAACTTACAAAAGAAAAACTGCATCGGCGGAAAAACCAAGAGTAAAAAAAGACACATACAGTAGGTGCCTGATGTTCAAAATGTATCTGCTATTAGGTACAGTATATACAGGGGCGCCGAGAGGGGGAAGGGGCGGGCGCCGAGAGGGGGGAGGGGCGCGTACTTTTTACCGGGCCTGGATCTGCTGGGAGGACACCAGGTTCCGCACCCCCCTCCCTCCTTGCAGGGAACCAGGCAGTAGAGAGAGATGACAGTCTGCCGTTGCATCACAGCTCAGAACAGGCTGCTCAGTGCTGTGTGCTGAGCTGAGGGGACAAACAGTTGAAGCGGCAGACTGTAATCTCTCTCCCATCTGTGTGTGCGATGAGGATCCTGGCTCGTACCCTGCACAAATTATGTTTCTTTTTCTGGGGACATGGCCATGCCCCTCTCTGGAGGCCATGGCCCATCCGGTGGCCATGCCCCTCCATTTTACCGGGGCCTGTCGGCACCCCTGGGTATATCCTATGCATACCTAGTAGATTAAAACCATTTTACCAGGGCTTTTAGAGCAGTGGTCTATCTCTGTATGTACTGTAATTTGATGTCGACACCAATTTAAAAAAAAAAAACCTTGTCAACCTTTTGAGCATATCTACCTTTTTCATGTGTCGACCATTCGACTGTCAACCTATAGTGGTTGACCTTTTGACGGTGGGTGATGTCACTGGACAATATCGTTAACAATATGATTCAGTGCGTATGCGCTATATCGTTCGCTAGGAACTCTGACTATATTGTTAACGATATTTCCCCCAGAACGAATAGTCCAGTGTGTATGGGGCTTATAAGAGGCGGATGCGGTGGTACATATCAGTAGGAGGGGTAATACTGGGTGGGACCTGCCAAGAGCAGAATGATTCATAGCCAGCCAGACACTGACAGAGTCCTATTACTTAGTAGGGGACATGGAAAGGTCATAATTGACATTGGTTGAATAAGGACAACAAGCTCAGGGCTGTGCAGCACAGCAACACATCCTATTGCAAGGGCTGGAAATAGCAATGGAATATGTAATAAAACATTGCATGTGATGCTGCTCAAATCCACCATTGGTGCAGATTAATGACTGCTCTCGTGCACATGCAATTAGAGGTGTGATGGGACAACAGCTGGGCACTCTGTGCAGTATCTGTCCATTGCATGACTTACTTATGCTGCTGCTATATATACACATCATCAGCTTAACTCCTTATAGCCAGCGATTCAGAAACGGTCACCAGTACCTCACCCAATAACCAGCTAAATTAATGGAGCACGGCAGAAAATGTTTTTCGTTCATATATTATCTCAACACCAGACCAGAAGGTACAATTACATACGGCACAGCACATATTAGGGGCAAGATCACATTTTCTACAGGTATATTCTAATAATAATTTCGGTAAAGCAGCACCTCGGTGTGCTGAGATGGGTGTAGCGCCTCAGTGCATGTACTGTACACAGTACCCTGGCTTCTGCTCTGCTTTAATTAGACAAGTGCTTGCATTGTGTTATAGACACTAATGCGGTTCTGTGCACACATAGCAAGTATGCTGGAAGTGTTTTACCTGCTGGCTTCAGTGGGTGGGAAGTAGTGAAACATAACAGCTTTGCACTTGTAAATGATTTCTCACACATATACAGGTGTATAAAAGGTCCAAGAAAAGAAATAAATCCAAGATACAGGTTGTACGGATTTTGATGCAGCTACAGTAACAGGGAAGAGCGGGCCGGAAATCACACAGATACATCGCAGACAGGGAAGTGACCAGAAATCTGTGAGGGTAAAATATTGCTGAGTGAACTTCTAAAGGGGTGCACACATGGAGCGATCCTTCTAAATGATTTTGACTACATGGTCACTTAGGTTAGTAAAAATCGCTGACAAGGGTAGACATATCTCCCTATGGATGGTAACAGTG
This sequence comes from Crinia signifera, assembly GCF_055691185.1. Classification (NCBI taxonomy): domain Eukaryota; kingdom Metazoa; phylum Chordata; class Amphibia; order Anura; family Myobatrachidae; genus Crinia; species Crinia signifera. The sequence continues at coordinate 270,035,045 of NC_139219.1, read as the reverse complement.
GCGGACTAAGCACGGGGCGACAGGGGTGGTCGCCCCGGGGCCCCCACACATAAGGGGCCCCCACACCGGCAGCTCCTGTCGCTCCGTGCTTGGGCAGTAGGATCGGGAGCGCAGGGGGGCTGGCGTAGCACAGATGGGCAGGGGCTCCCTGCAGTGGTCTGGGCGGTCAGTGGATGGGAACTAAGAGCCAACGTTGCTCCAATTCCCATCTGCTGCAGGGACCCCGCCGCTAACTTCCCATACATTGCAGGGACCATGGCGCTGACAGCTCAGATCGCTGCAGGGACCCCCTGCGCTGCCCAGGTACCAACCTCCTCGTGGGGGGGGGGGGGGGGGGGAATGTGTCTGTAGGGGGGGGGGGGGGTGTTTGTGGGGGCCTTAATCTGCCCCTGGACGGTAGCAGTGCACCGCTTAGTAAAAAAAGAGTTGCCAGGCAATGACATTTTTACTAGTTAGCTGACTGTCTAATCAAAATCGCTGGTGTTCACTGCCGAGGGTGACATTCCCTTGGTGGTCTGGAATTAAATACCAACCCAGTATGTTATATCGCCCATGGACAAAGTCGCTTAGTCAAAATCGCTCACTAGCAAAAATCGCTCCGTGTGTTCACCCCTTAAGACCATGGGACCAGGGATCACGTACTATATAAATCATCAACTGGAGGCTCATCTGGGAGACATGTAGAGATATATTAGAAAATGATGCTGGAACTTGGAACCCTGCTATCTACTAACAAACTAATTAGCGCTACAAACCGCAGACCTAAAAGTTCTAAATGGGGACCAAATCTGACCCCTACACTATGAACCAATTCCAAAAAGCATAGCTTATAAGCGTTTGGCCCAATTGACAAAATCCATCCTCAGATGGTGCTAACAATTTTATACCTATGATATTGTACATTCTTGCAGGAGAGAGATCTTATGAACACATAGGCCTCATAGAGGACTATGCACTAAGCCTTTGATAGAGAAAGTTTACAGAGCCAGGGGCAAACGCAGGATTTTCAGAAGGGGGTTTCCAGAGGGGCGGAGCAAAGCCGGGTCAGTTAAAGTATTATAGATATACCAAATGTATATTAATAATAATAAATATATATAGTGGAGTGGGCTTATTATTCATAATTTTCTGGTGGGAGGACAGCTTGCTTGACTGCAGATATCTCCAGTTCCCGAAAATAGATTTATTAGATTTTAATAGAATTAAAAACTAGAGAATCCCCCCTACTAAACGGTATTGGGGACTAGGGGATCAGAGTTCAGGAGGCAGAGCAATCTGCCAATGAGTGTATAAAACTACATATTAGGTGTGTGGAGCTGGAGCAGTAACCAGCTGCTGGAAGGCTGATATCTCTGGTTCTATGAACAGTAGAGACAAGCTTCTAGTGTCCATCAAAGGGAGAGAGTCCCAGCTTTTGGAATAACTCTAAGTCAGACAGAACCTGAAATATCTGACTGGGAAGAGCAATTAACAGGCTTGGATGGGGACCACTGCTTTGAAGTCAGATATCTCCGGTTTCCAAGGGCCGATTTTTAAAATTCTTGTACCCATGGAAAGAGGGGACTCTCAGCTTTCAGCCTAGGTCTCTTAGACTCCTGGGGGGTTTCTGAGTACTCAGAAACCCCCCCATGCGTGCGCTACTGAGAGCTAAGTACCAACCAGCTCCTAACTGTAATCTGTCAACCACAACAAAATACTTAGCTTTTTAGTGCTTATTGGATAGCCCCAGACTAATCCATTAGCCACAATATTGGATACAGCTGCATACTGTAGTATTGATAACATGTAACAAGAAATGCCTGGTCCCCATAGGTAAATTGCTATAGAGCTTTCTACTGACCACCATGTGCCAGATTTAATGCAGCCCAAGTTCAGCAGCAATGGGTGATGTCCGCCGAACTCGGACGTTTTTTTTAACGGGGAATTCCCCTTTAAAAAAAGTCTGAGTTTTCATCTCGCACTGCCGCTGATCTCGGGCGACATTAAATCTCATCCATAGTTTCTGTATCCAATAGGGAAAAGTACTAAGGGGATAATATATGTCACTTGGTATCTTCACTATCAACAAATAAATAAATAAATAAATAAATAATAATAATAAAAAAAAGGTTATTCCAGTTTCTCCAAAATGTATGACCAATAACATTATTCCAGTGGTGCCTTTGTCTTCTGTTAAGGAGCCAGCTATAGCTCCAAAGAATTATGGGAACTTGCCAATTGACAAAGCCGAGTGTGCTTCTTGCCACACAGCCTCATGAGCACAGTGGTACATTATGTGCCGTTTACTACTATCGCTACCATACACCTGCACATATGTGCAGTCAGACATGAATGATAACTTGTGATTTTGTGAAAAATGTTCTGGCACAGAGCGGTAATATAATAATGTGCCAAGTGTAGCGGGCCAAGCGAGGGGAAGTGGTACACTTAAACAATGTCCATGTCAACATATGTGGACATACACACCACAAATATGTGAAAAACTCACGTGGACCTTATTCATATATGCCAAGTTTATGTCGACCATAAGCTTTTGTTGACCTTTTGTCAATGTCGACCTTGGGTATGTTGACCGTTTTAAGGTGTCGACCTAGACACTGTTGACCATTAGTGGTTGGCTTAGACATTGTCTACCATTTATGCGGTAAACCATAGGCAGGACATCTGGGAGGCAATGGAGTCATCTGCCGCCGGGATCCTGATCCCAAGGGGACACCTCTCCTCCCCATCAAGTTTGAATCAGTTAATTGAAAGCAGTTGATATTGCTAATGTGGCTGACTCCCCCTTCTAACACCATTTTTGCAAGTATCACACCCTGTATTAGATCCCATGACCTTACTGGAGGCAGACACCTTACTGATTGAGCTATTTGGGGGGGGGCACCAATACTTATCTTGCCTCCGGGCAACTTGGATGAACTTACGCCAACTCTATGGTTTGATATATATCAGGGAAAGGCATCCTACACTGCTACTCTAAGCTGAGGTAAGGATAATGTTGCCACATGAACCCCTCTGTGCATTAGTCTAATGATATAAAACTCATCATTTAATCTCAATATTTTTAAAATCAAATAAATGTAATTGGAAAGTTAATCAAAGTTAATTACATTTTGAGTTTAAGGAATCTTTTTCGAACGGCCCCCTTGTGCTTTTGGGCCCCATAGAAGTCACATATACTTCTATGTAGTTACATCCTTGCATACAGTACCATACTTTATATTCATACTTCTCTTGAGACAGTGTTCTGTAGAATCATATTGTTGAGACACATAACTAACTGTAACCAAAATACTTGGCATGGTCCAGACTGCTGAAGGCGAGCAGATGCTTTGCGGGCAAGCATACCCAAATCCCCGCAGAGAGAGCTGCTCTTAACAGCTTGGATCTGATGTATGTGCTCAACCTCCTTACAGACTCAATCGAATAACATCCACATAAATAAATAATCTGTAATATAAAACAGTACTGTACCACTAGTAAATGCTGAAAAGAAACAATATTTATACATCATTATAATGGCTGAATTTTTCATACCGATGTGCAATGAAAAGAACAATCACAAACTGTCAATCTCTGCAGTCTTCACCATCTAGTCCGAAGGAGGGAAAAAAATGTGCTTGTATAAATTCCAAGCTCAAAGGCTTCACTAGCACAGGTGAGAAATAAATCAACCATCGCACATCCCTGAAACAGCTCAGATAGCAGAAAAACACAAATGTGTCACTTAGCATCAATGTCTCAAGTCACTTACTCTTGAGCAGGGTAATTTGTGTATGAAATCTGTGATTTAGAGATAGCATGGCTGGATAGCTTGCAGCCACTATTGACAGCTTCTCAAGTCATCATAGCTATCGGAAATGACTTGCTGCAGAACAGTGGACTAACGTTAAGTAGTATCTCCTCATATTAGCAGTACAGCAAAATTATCAACAGCTTAACATTGACTATTTAACACTGACGTTATCTAGTATTATTACTATGGTTGTTGAAGTGAAACACTGAACCCACGCTAGCTTTGTTTGGAGAGTATGATGTAAAGTAAACATATTTAGATCAGTCGTTTCCTTTTTCAGAAGTACTGGACAATTATTAAGGTGACCTATTGGTATTAGAAAAATGCCCGGGACACCTCATATCAAACACAAGGGCCAGGGGAGTTGCCAGAACTTTGTGGGCTCCAGAGAAACATTTTGAAGTGGCTCGTGTCACAATGCTTCTAGAGAAACACCTTTTAGCAAACATTGTAGTTAATAACAACAACGACAACAACAACAACAACAACAACAACAGTGCCCTAGTTTATTTTATGAAACATAGTAGCATCCTAGTTCAAATTATATCACAGGGCTGCCACTGAACAAAATAATACCCTCAATTCACATTATAACACACATTGTCCCCAGCTCATATTATGCCAACTATTGTACCTCTACTTCATATTATGCCACATTACATGCCTTGTCCATATTATGTAACATTAGTATATCATCAAGTTCATTTTATTCCACAGTGCAATGAGCAGGTCCGGTGAATACCTAGATACATTGCAGGCCCAAAGGCAAAAGTTCCTGTGTATCACCCAATGGTGAAAAATCGACAGGGATTTTGACATTGGTGGGCTCCTCTCAGTTCTGAGCCCCATAGCAGCTGCTCATTCTGCACCTATGGTAGCTGGATATAACCAATACTTAAAAATACTGTAATCCACAAGTGCCCCTGACCACAGACGAACACTGACCCCAGACTGCGCACAGAGAAGATCAAATTCCTGTCATTTACATCTACTAGGATTTAAAAAAAAGCTATGACTAATATGGAATGGCATTAAGTCTTGCTCACCAATCTTGCTCCCTTGCTGGAGCACTGAAAGACAGTTTTAGGGTCCAGTTAATTATATAGTGCCATAATTAATATTATGTCCCCTCATATGCGTGTGCACTTTGTGTTAGGTGTGCACAGACCCTAATGCTGTGCACACCCTAATGATCACCTCCCTGCCCCTACGGTGCTTCCACTACTGGGCCTTCAATGGCCCTTGGCCATTTGAAATGCAGCACCGGCTCCTGTGCTCGCGGCCTGGCAGCCAATCGGCTCATGAGCTTGCAACCACATTTCAAATGGCCGAGGGCCTCCGGAGGCCTGAGCGGGGGACCCGGCACCTGCAGGAGCAGGAGGGATACAGTGCCGGGTGTGGTATAAATCACTGACAGTCGGGATTCCGACAGTCATTACTCAGACATCGGAATCCCGACTGCACAGCGGGGTGAGCGCCACCTATTTTATTCTCCCTCTATGGGAGTCGTGGACCCCCACATCGGCATTCCGACGTCAGAATATTGACTGTCGGAATCCCGACTGTCGGGGAGCCATCCGGCACCCACAGTGCCTACTTGAGTGAGAGTGGGGGACCTAGCGCCTGCCTGAGCGGGGGGGACCTAACGCCATTGAGTGTGGGACCCGGCACCTCAATAGACAGAATGCAGGTGATGACTAAATATTTCAAAAGCCACCTAGTCAAATTGCTTAGAAAATAGGCAAAAATCACTACATGTGTAGTCCCCATTAAAGCACTTCTGACCCAATTCCACCCAGCAAAATATTGGATGAGGTTTTTTTAAGCTACTTTATCTTTTATAATGTATTAGTTTAGTACACGTAAAAAAATAAAGAACAATGTATTTCCAATGTTAAGATTGTAGCCGGATACTTAAACACTTGATGGGATTGAGGATACATTTGGTTTAATAGCTACCAACGGCTTTAAACCATACTTAATACAAGCAACCTTTTAACGCCCTTAGATTGAGTTGTTTCTTGTCGTCCTGAATGCAAAGTTTATAAAATAGATATTGCCTATCATTTGTTCTGGAACAGAGGTGAAATGTCCGTAATGGGCTTAATTAATCATATTAAAAGATGTAGAGACGCTGCAATGTCCCTGTTTTACCTCTGCTTTCTGACAAGTATACTGCATAGTTGTTTACTTATCACTAATCATTTCAGAGTATGTGCCTCTTCCATATGCCACAAGTACATAGAACCAGATTTCCAGTTATAGTGGGTACACACGGTGCTATTTTGCTTGCGATTCTATTGGGATCGAATCAAATGGTACGCAAAATGCATTAGATTTGACTATAGTACATATCTGTACTATATAGTCTTGCTTAAAAAAACAATTTTTCTATTCAATTTACACTACACAGAAGCTCGCATTGGGATCAAATCTGCATCGAATGTAGAAAAACCATTTTCCATGCCCATTACATTTTCTAATCCATTTTGCTTCTACCTGTATAAGCAAATCAATTGGAGATATAGTGCATATCTCACCATGTGTACCCTCTATTAGTCTTCTGTTTCAAAGTTATCAAAAACACTGTTGTAAAACAAATTAAAAAAAAATCTAAAATATACATACGCATTTTACGTAATCAATTCTGCCTTTCATTAATAGTTATGTAGCTTAAGGCCCATACACACTGGGCGACTTTGAGCTGAAAGTCCTCAAAACAGCAGGTTTGAGCGGCTTTCAGCTCAAAGCCGCCCAGTGTGTATTTACCCGGCGATGAGCGGTGAGCGGTAAGCACTGCTGCACGCTCCCGCAACATCGCCGAGAAAGCCGCTCATCTGCTGGTTATACCAGCTATGCAACGCCGTCCTCCCCCCCTCCGTCGGCGCCTGGCAGGGGGAAAGCCGCTCAGTGTGTATGGCCCGGCGATGAGCGGTGAGCGGTAAGAGCTGCTGCACGCTCCCGCAACATCGCCGGGAAAGCCGCTCATCTGCTGGTTATACCAGCACATGAACGGCTTTCAGGACGGCTTTGCATAGTGCTCCGCTATGCAACGCCGTCCTCCCCCCCTCCGTCGGCGCCTGGCAGGGGGAAAGCCGCTCAGTGTGTATGCACTGAGCGGCTTTCTCCTCAGCGATGAATGTATTATAATTACCAGCACCTGTGGTAATCTAGGTAATTGATAAGAAAGGTGTTTTACCACAGAACATTTTCTCCCTCATGGAGAGGGTCAGTAAGGCAAGTATGTATCCCCATGACCCCTGCACAACTTTTTACTTCTCATGTGAGATAACCCAGAGGGGAATCATTAAAAATAGGCATGTAGGGTCATTTTCCATGTAGCTTAATTTGCACAATTCCAACCTATCTATTCCCATGCTTTCCCCTTACTTTATGATTGCCCTCACCTGTGTTGAACTAATTGATAATCAAGGTATAGCAATCATAAATGAAGTGGGAAGCCAAGAAACAGAGCATTTGGATCCTCCAGGAATGGCATGATGTTAGGAGGCATGAATTTGTTTTATTTTACTTCTTATAATGATTTAACATTGTGATATTTAACAAAACATATTCTAGCTTTCTACTTTAGATTCGTTCTTATACAAAACATTTTCTGTTTCTGAAATATGATTTGCATTTACAACTGGGAAAGTAGGCTTCGTTTTACATATTTATTATAATGTGAATAGTCATTATCCTTCTGCTTCTTGTTTCTGTGCATTTAAATGTATTCAAGTAAATGCAGGATAGAATAATATAAATCACACCACTTACGTCTAATTGCTCTACATGTGCACTTTAGAGTGCGCAGACCCAGGACGTCACAATTAGGGCACAGATTTATTGAATTAAATCCGAAAACTCTACACGGTCTTGCTGCTGTATACAGTATATTGTTTCATTAAATGGACAAAGTTCTTACTAGTGTTATTACAGTATCTAACATCCCAGAAATAACTGTTCATTGCATCAGGCTATAGGCAAAGAGGCTGAAAGGTTGTTTACATATCACCAAAAATATGGGCCTGCCATCCTATTCTTATGCACAAGTGCATGTAATCTCATGCCAATTTCCAGGTACACACCACATTTAGGGCCAGATTCTCTAAGCTTCAAAAGTGATAAAATGGAGAGTGATAAACAGCCAGCCAATCAGCTCCTGCCTGACATTTTTTAAACACAGTCTGTGACATGGCAGGTATGAACTGATTGGCTGGCTGTTTATCACTCTCCAATTTATCACTTTTCAAGCTTAGAGAATCTAGCCATGTGTCCTTTATAAAAACCCAGTAAAATCTTAGCAAGCCACGCCGCACACATCCGGGGGAGCCGTAACCGGGCAGCGGCTGAAGTGGAGCTCAGAACTCAGTGATCAGCTCAGCGGCGCTGTACCACTGAAGGGGGTTAAAAGGTCGACATGAGTTTTTCATACTTTACTATCCAAGTGGGCATATATTGAGAATATAATAGTGTGCCCAAAGCATGGTGAATTTAGAGAGCCATGGGAGAGGGGGCACAGTACACTTATACGGTGTCCATGTTGATAGACACCAAAAATGTGAAAAACTCATGTTGCCCATGTCCATGTTGACCTTAAGCTTGTGTCAACATTATGTAAATGTCGACCTAGGCAATGTCATCTATTCTTAGGTGTCAACCTATTCTCTGTCAACCATTAGTGGTCGACCTAGACATTGCCTATTACACTACACCGAAACCATGGCAGTGGAAGGGAAGCAAAGGATAATGTATGGAGGTTGGAGACAGAAAAGGCATGAAGGAGGAGGTGGGAAAAAGGGAGACATACAGGGAGGTAAGCCAATGACTTGCTGCTGGAGATAAGCAGAATCATATCTCTGAGCTGCCAGAGAGGAGGCTTCGGAGGCTGTCCCGGCTGGAGGAAGGGAGGTACATTAGCAATGGTGCTGCTGTTGCCTTATGATGGTGCAGGGAGAGGAGACACACAGTGGGTGGTGCCAACAAGAAGGGGAGGGCCATCCGGTTTTAAGTACCCCTTGACGGCTTTATCCAGCCCTGGGTGTGTGTACATCCCCTACAAACAGTGCTCTGATTCTCTATTTACATTTCATTTCTCACATCTGCAGGAAAGCTACATTTAACTTTTTTCTTCTTAATTATTCATGAACTACGTGGCTCTATTTGCAGAATGCTGCATTGCTTTGTCTCCTTACAGATATAGTAGAGAAGCAAAAGAAGACAAAAAAAGAGCAATTGCAATAATGCAAAATGCACAATTTTATCACTCCGTAAAAAAGACATTACTTCAGAATGCAAACTTATATGAAAACATAGATATTACAAACAAAGTTATTAAAACTAACGGTACAACAAAAACCTGCGAGACAGAGACGAGCAGTTAATATTTTAGACATACCGTATAGTTGTGCGGCTCTAGATTTATTCTGATCTCTCCACATCTCTGCTAAGCCATATAGTGTACTACAATAGCTCTGGAAATATTGTTCAGTTGTAGAAGAGATAGAATTGCTTTTCTGTGTATTACAGTTTGCCAATACACTCTGATAAACAATGTATTGTACTTCATATCTATGGATATTCAATAGAATTTTAATATTATAGAATATAAATCCAAGTACGCGCATGCATAAATGTTTACAATTGTATTGTTAAAGCTTAAAAGACTTCAAGTGTTATTATTGGTTCTGCTAATTCAACAAGACTACACTGTATACCGCAGTGATCAAAGCCGGCACTAGCCAATTTTATGCCCTAGGCAAGATTTTGGCTGGTGTTGCCTACCACAGCCGCTATAATGCTGCGATGCATACACACAAGTAGGGAGACGCAGGGCGCTAGGACGGATGTAGTGAGATGTTGGGAGTGGTAGGGAGGGGGTAGGGAGAGGCAGGGTGTTAGGGAGGGCACAGTGAGATTCTATGGAGGATGTAGTGAGACGCAGGATGCTATGGATAATGTAGTGAGATGCAGGGAGATAGGAAGAATGTAGTAAAACGCAGGGCAATGTGAGATGCAGAGCACTAGGGAAGGCGTAGAGAGATTCAGGTAGTTAGGGAGGGCAAAGTGAGATGCAGGGTGCTAGGGAGGGCAAAGTGAGATGCAGGGTGCTAGGGAGGGCAGAGTGAGAAGTAGGGCAGGGCACTAGAGAAGGAGGAAAGAGAAGCAGGGCACTAGATATGGCACTGTGAGACGCAGGGAGCTAGGGAGTGTATAGTGATAAGCCGGGAGCTAGTGAGGGCTCAGTAAAAAGCAGGATGCTAGGGAGGGGGCAATGAGAAGCAGGGCACTAGGTATGGCACTGTGAGATGCAGGGAGCTAGGGAGGGTATAGTGATATGCAGGGAGCTAGGGAGGGCACAGTGAAAGTGACAACAGGGATGCAGGGAGAGTGACGGCTTCACTATCGAAGTGGGCATAGAGTTAGGTTATAGTAGTTACCGAGCTCAGCAAGGCACCATGTCTGAAGTAGGTGACTGACGATTTTACTGACGCTCAGCATTGTGCTAGGAGGAGATACAGTGATCGGTTAGCACAGAGTGGGGAAGGCAGCAGGCACGGAGCAGCTACGGATTGAAGACCGGGTCTAGTGTGGCAGCTTCTAGATAAAAGACGTGTGAAAAGGTTTCAAGACGTCCAGCAGCTTACTGAAATAGCATATAATCGCAGTGCTTTGCGGCATTGACCTCAGCTTGACTTTGGACCGCATACTAGCGCCAGGCCTGTCAAGTCTGAATCGATGATGAACCGCAAAGGGTTAAATGTCGGCATCTAGACCATGTCAGCCAACGCTTGTTGGGGAAAACATACCAAACTCCTCAAAGCCTTCCCTTGCACCAAACTCCTCAAAGCCTTCCCTTCATCCCTGCTTTGCTGTTATATTTGTTTTCATTTGTAAAGTTTTTGGAAAAGACTTGCTGATATTATACAGTTAGTTTCCTTTCTTGATTAAATTCACAAACTTAACTTGCAGTTCAGCTTAAGAGTAATTTCAGGTCCTCTTCAAGGTCGGAGGGCTGCCCAATGTGGCTTCAATTGAATCAGGTTGCCTTTCACTAGTATATTTACCAAATATACTTGAGTATAAGCCTACTTTTTCAGAAAAAATGTTATGCTGAAAAAAAAACCCTCGGCTTATACTCGAGTGAGGGTCCCACTTGAGTCAATAAGTTTTCCCAGTTTTTTGTTGTAAAATTAGGTGCCTCGGCTTATAATCAGGTCGACTTATACTCGAGTATATACAGTACTTATATATGGTTATAGGGGTATTCAATATGTGCTGATATTTCCCAACAGGGGAGATATCGGCACTCACCTATTCAATGCTGCCGTTAATGACAGCATTGAAGGGTGTCAGAGCTGACTTTTTTAAAGTCGGATCTGTTTTGTCGGAAACAGCCATGGATTGTTGAATTCATGGCTGTTTTTCAACAATCAGCAGCCGTTTTCTCAGATCCATGGACTTTCTGACACTCGACTACCGGAACATTGGATTCTGACTGTCGAAAGAAACTAAAACAGGCCAGGATTCCCACAGTCGGAATCCAATATTGAATACCACCCATAGTATGAACTGGGGAAACTGAATAAGAATCCAATAGAACTAGTGTTCACACATGTGCTGAAAGTTCCCAAAGTCAGCGGAGGAGACAAACATGGACAGAGGGATCCGAACGGATCTCTCTTTGGAACCTGGGACATTTTCCCATAGGAAGAGGCCAAACACAATCTGAAGATGGCATCCATCAGTAGCACACACAGGGTGGGGGTTTCCCCCCTTATGCCCCTTCTTCTTGAACCTATGCTGTGCTTTCATTGCGCATATACATGATAGCATTCCTTATGTTTCCTTTTAAATCTAAGTATTCGTTTTTCAGAATCAGTAATATTTTCTCCAACACATTAATACCTGCAATAAAATAAGCAGCTCAATTATAATTTTTTTACGTATGAAATCACATAAATGACTTAAAAGTGAGCTACCGGAAAGTGTTGATTAAGTCTGAAAATGCATCACAATAGTAACATACTGTAGAACCATTTCAGCTATAGCACTTTCACTATGAACAGATGTCATATGTGCAATGACAGTCTCCCTGTGCCCACCACGTCATTAGAATGTGCTGCAAATAAAGAGATGCAAATTGCATAAGGAAAAAACACTGAAATATATATAGCTTAAGGCGAGAGCGGTATCCTTGTCATATAACACTAGAGTAAGAGGCGTCAGTATCAATTTCGGAATAAGAAATAAAATAATTGGAAGTAGCGGCATATGTGCTGAAACAGGAGAATGTATATACAGTACACAGTGTGACGAGGTTCTCCTGGGAATAGCCCGGTGTGCATATATACAGTACCATTCTATCACCATCTTTTGCTTCAATTTAGATTCTTCATAATTGGGTCATCGCAATACCAGATTTATCATAAGGTATGAAAGTGTTAAAAAATGGGCATTGTTAATCTATTACTGGCCTAATTTTCAGCTGGAAAATACAGAAAATAACTTAAGACACTTTACCACATTGTGCATTGATTATTTCCACCCTTGCCGTGACATGCAATTATCATATAACATTTGGCTCTTCAGCTGTTGAATGCTTCCAGGTCATTCTGGGAGCAAAAATCAAATTTTTCTTGCATACAGCTGTCCGGCTACAAAGATTCCGTACAAGCAATAGGATGAAATGTAACATGTTAACAGCAACATAGCAGTAGACAGTTTGTGACATTGTCCAGGCATGATAAAATTAAATAGGAGGTTTTCATTATAGAGGAAGTACAGTATTAGGTGCTTGTCACATTGCAGCAGCACACATCTTATCAACGGTCAGTTTCCAGTTTCTGCTTTTTCCTGCCTTAAAAAAAATGAAAAAAACTTTATTAAAAAAAATGTGGGAGAATATTTGCTTATCTGATTTCCATGAGAAAGGTCAATTCATCACATGGATCAGTGAATTGATCAGATTACTTAATATATCCATGTTTTGATGCTGAGAATCTGTGTAGGCTTGTAACATCTTATCCATCAGTAAAAAATAAATAAAAGTACAGATACGGTATATGCTGTACAGGAACCACAATGTTATGAAACAAATGAGAAAAATGTGAGCTGTTTATTGGGGCGTGGTATGATGACCCGACAGTCGGGATTCCGATGATCAGTATACCGACATCGGAATCCCGATCGCTGCTACTCTGCCGGCGGCGAGCACAAAGAAGCCCCTTGTGGGCTCGGTGGCTCACTGCACTCACCACAGGTTCTATTCTACCTCTATGGGGGTTGTGGACCCCCATGAGGGAGAATAGTCCATGTCAGTCGGGACCCCAACTGTCGGGCATTTGAACAGTAGGGATTCCAAAGTCGGTATACTGACTATCGGGCCGTCATAAGTGTTGTAGACAAATATAGATTACTGAGTGCCTTTCATACAGTCACTGTGAAGAGCAACTCTAAAGCCCCATACACACTGGGCAATATTGTGAACAAAATCGCTCAGTAAGGGCTTTCTTAGCAATATTGTTCACAATATCACCTAATGTGTATGCACGTTCCCGCTTGTCGTTAGCAACCCCTTTACATGTGGTCACACTTACAACTGTGTGCCAATAGATAGTCTTCAGTTGTTATTAACTTATTTACATCAGCAGGTTTACCTGGGCGTCTGGCTGCCCATAAGAGCTCCTGCAATCAGCACCAGGCAAATGCAGTGTGGGTCTTGCACAGATCGCTGGAGACAATTCTCTCCCCTACTCCAGCGGCCGAGATGATGGTACATCTCTGCGTTATTGCTTCCTGATTCAGGTTGATAAGAGTGAACCAGCTCACATTTTTCTAATTTTACATTGCTCCCTAATTTACATCTGTGTAGAAGCATTTATATCCATAAACAAATAGCATGTTTGATTTGAGGACAAAATTTGGGAAGCCCAGTTTTAGTGCATTGTTTATTCCTAAAGGTCCATATATACTGGGTGTTTTTGAAGCTGAAAGTATCTGACTTTTGGCACTTTTGAGCTACTTTAAGCTCAAAATCTCCCAGTGTGTATGGCCCGTGATGAGCGGTAGTCACTGATGCGCATTTCCGCATCATCACCAGCCACCACCATTAATCAGGCTGTTTTACCAGCCGAGTGGTCCACCGCCATCCATCCAGCTGTTTTACCAGCCGAGTGAACCACTTTCCAGTCTGCTACTATGGAAAGTAGTTCACCCCCTGTGGAAATTCGCTGGGACGGGCAAAAATCGCTCAGTGTGTGCACGCACTGGACAATTTTCCGTCCATCGATTTTCACAGCATCAATCCTCCTACACACTGGGCAAAAACATCCAGTGTATGAGGCTTTAATGCAGTGTTAGCAAATGATCATGCTGTATTATTATCTCTATATAAAACAGTATAATTTATCTACTTTTTGTCCTCTCATTTGAGAAATAAAGATAACAGAATGACTTGACTCAGTCCAATTCCTGCCCACTCATGACTCCTTCCCGCATATATTGTCCTTCTTGTAATTCAATTATTGTAACTGATGTGGGAGGAAGGCCAGGGGATTCAATTGCCAGACACTTGGAGTGATCCTGAGAGAAATACACAACATCTGATTTGTTGCCTAGGCTGCTGCCATGGCAACTAACTACAGCCACAGGATCAGGCCGCAATTCTCTGAGGGAGCTTCAGGACAGAGCATGACCTGAACATTCTCAGTTTATTGTTCTCATTCAGAATCATTTAGTAACATACAAATTAATGAAAAAAAAAAAAAAACACAATAAATTCAAGACATACAGTATGATCAACAGTATTATTCTTATCCTTTTCTACATAAAGCACTAACATAGTATGTAGTGATGTACAACAATGAACTAAGGGGTTTATTTACTAAGATGGGAGTTCTACTGAAAGTGGGATGTTGTCTATAGCAACTAATGAGATTCTATTTCTTATTTAGCCACATCTCATATAAAATATAGAATCTGATTGGTTGCCATGGGCAACATCCTATCTTTAGTAGAACTTCCATTTTCATAAAGTTACCCCTAAAGACATTCTGATATAATAAAACAAAAGAGCACACTACAAAGTCACTAAGCAGCTTACAATTTCAGAGGTTACAGGGACGGGATCCGCATGACAGCTCGACAGCCAATAGCTTGACACCATATGGTTTATATGCACAATGTCAACAACCAAAAGGTCAACACACTGTATTTATGGTCGACGCACAAAAAAGTCGATAAGAATTTTTCACAATTTACTTTTTGGACTTTTTCATACTATCCACGTGGACTGGGATTGGTATTGGTAAAGCTTCACTCGCCATGCAAGAGGGTGCAATACTCTAATTGGGGGTCCACATGCTCAGGTGTCAACATTGACACAAAAAAATATGTTAAAATATCGACCTTTTCATGTGTCTACCTTTCCGTGCCTACCTTTTGATTGTGCCAGCCCTTTTCCAGCATCAACCCCATGATCCACACTCACACTAGGGGGACACTTGATACATAAGTAAGTGGAAAAATAACATAGATCCCAACATTAGTGAGGCAGGCAGCATGATACCGTATGCAATCATGTGTGTGTGACCTGGGGGTGTGGCCTCATGGAATGATGGCATGCCATAGCATCATGCCCAAGCTGTGCCCTGTCCCTTTCTGTAAAGGTTAGATGCTGTGTACACAAATGCACAGTGCCACAGCCCCTGCACGCCTCTTTTTACAATATCATCAAGTATGTGATGGACACCTAAAGTATGAACAAGTCAATATAAAAGTAATTTGCTGGCAACTAGAACCGTGCTGCACTATTTGGGGAATATGTACTAAGCCTTGGAGAGTGCTAAAGTAGAGAGATATAAAAGTAGCAACCAATCAGCTCCTAGCAGCCATGTTACAGGCTGTGTTTGAAAAAGGACAAGAGTTTATTGGCTGGTACTTTAGATCTCTCCACGTCTTAGTTCATCTGCCCATTTTAGCGACATGAACCCCCTTCCTCCTACAGAGGTTACCATTTGTGCTGTGTGAACACTCTAATCAGGCATTCCCAACCTTAAGTCCTTAAGGCATAATAACAGTTTAGGTTGTTGTTAGCTCAGAGTATTTGTATGCCAGGCATATCTCTTTATCTACATGCTTGCTTATGGCCACGTAGGAAGGGACACCTACTTCATATCAGTGACGTGCGGTGAGGACAGTGGTTGGTGAGGCACTGGCAGCAGAATGACTTGGTGCAGGGGAGTAGCAGGTCCTACAAACATCAAGGGTGCCATAGCAGCTGCATATCCTGCACCTGCCACTGCGCTCAACCTCCATATACACATAATGCACCGTACACTTATGCCCCACATGATTAATGCCCACACATAATGCACCGTACACTTATGCCCCACATGATTAATGCCCACACATAATGCACCGTACACTTATGCCCCACATGATTAATGCCCACACATAATGCACAGTACACTTATGCCCCACATGATTAATGCCCACACATAATGCCCCGTACACTTATGCCCCACATGATTAATGCCCACACATAATGCACCGTACACTTATGCCCCACATGATTAATGCCCATATACACATAATGCACCATACACACATTTGCCCCACATGATTAATGCCCACACATAATGCACCGTACACATTTGCCCCACATGATTAATGCCCACACATAATGCACCGTACACATATGCCCCACATGATTAATGCCCATATACACATAATGCACAGTACACTTATGCCCCACATGATTAATGCCCATATACACAATGCACCGTACACATATGCCCCACATGATTAATGCCCATATACACATAATGCACAGTACACTTATGCCCCACATGATTAATGCCCATATACACATAATGCACCGTACACATATGCCCCACATGATTAATGCCCACACATAATGCACAGTACACATTTGCCCCACATGATTAATGCCCACACATAATGCGCCGTACACTTATGCCCCACATGATTAATGCCCATATACACATAATGCGCCGTACACATATGCCCCACATGATTAATGCCCATATACACATAATGCACAGTACACATATGCCCCACATGATTAATGCCCACACATAATGCACCGTACACATATGCCCCACATGATTAATGCCCACACATAATGCACAGTACACATTTGCCCCACATGATTAATGCCCACACATAATGCACAGTACACTTATGCCCCACATGATTAATGCCCATATACACATAATGCACCGTACACATATGCCCCACATGATTAATGCCCATATACACATAATGCACAGTACACATATGCCCCACATGATTAATGCCCACACATAATGCACCGTACACATATGCCCCACATGATTAATGCCCACACATAATGCACAGTACACATTTGCCCCACATGATTAATGCCCACACATAATGCGCCGTACACTTATGCCCCACATGATTAATGCCCATATACACATAATGCGCCGTACACATATGCCCCACATGATTAATGCCCATATACACATAATGCACAGTACACATATGCCCCACATGATTAATGCCCACACATAATGCACCGTACACATATGCCCCACATGATTAATGCCCACACATAATGCACAGTACACATTTGCCCCACATGATTAATGCCCACACATAATGCACCGTACACATATGCCCCACATGATTAATGCCCACACATAATGCACCGTACACTTATGCCCCACATGATTAATGCCCACACATAATGCACAGTACACATTTGCCCCACATGATTAATGCCCACACATAATGCACCGTACACATATGCCCCACATGATTAATGCCCACACATAATGCACCGTACACTTATGCCCCACATGATTAATGCCCATACATAATGGACAGTACACTTATGCCCCACATGATTAATGCCCATACATAATGGACAGTACACTTATGCCCCACATGATTAATGCCCACACATAATGCACCATACACTTATGCCCACACATGATTAATGCCCATACATAATGGACAGTACACTTATGCCCCACATGATTAATGCCAACACATAATGCACAGTACACTCATGCCCCACATGATTAATGCCCACACATAATGCACAGTACACTTATGCCCCAAATGATTAAATGCCCATATACACATAATGCACCTTACATATATCCACACTGACTGCTCCCCGGCTCTCACTCAGCAGCAGCGGGGATCAAACTTGCAGACATGGGGCGCCTGGCACCTGCATCCCCTCAGCTACTGCCTCCCCGCCTCTTAGTCTCCCGTATGCCTTGTCCCTGCCCTGGGGCTACCACTTACCCTCAGGCTCCGGGCATGGCGTCTACGGGGTTGAGAGCGTGGACGGAGCTGGGGTGCAGAGATCCGGCCGGAGAGGAAGGTGCATGCAAAGTCTATCACGCACCCGCCGGGAAGGAGCCGGTGTGTCCGTCTGTGCAGCCGCCGGGTAGGGAAGGAGAGGGGGGGCGGTGCGGGGTCGGTAGGTTGCAGCCGCCGGGTAGGGAAGGAGAGGGGTCGGTGGGGTCAGTAGGGTGCAACCGCCGGGTAGGGAAGGAGAAGGGTAGGGTGGGGTGGGGTCCCTAGGGTGCAGAGAGGTTCTTGGTCCCGAAGTGTGGGGAAGGCGGGGGAGGGGGGGTGCGGTGCGGAGGGAGCAGCTGGATTTCTTCTGCTGCGCTGACTGGCAGCAGAGTGACACCAATCATAGCGGTGCCTCAGTGACAGGGGCGTGCTCTAATATAGGCAGAAAGCACCCCCTGTCACTGAGGCACCGCTATAGGTGCCGCCTATACAGGTTTTTTTAATGGGATTTTTCAGCCTGCTCCTTGGCCCCGCCCCCTGCCCGCCTCCTCCTCTGGAACCTGAACATTGATAGCCGGCGGCACTGCTCCCAGTGCCTCCGAAATCAATTTAAAAAAGAAAAGCATGGTGTAAAAATGAATAGGATGATATAAAGCATATACTTATGACACATAATATGTGTCATAAGTATTTTCTTTATATTATTTTATTATGTTTGTCATTAATGACAGGGGAGGCACTGCCTCCCCTGCCTCCCCTGACTGCACGTCCCTGCTTCATATGTCCACTGAGATCACTAAAGGTGGAACAGAGGTAGCAACAGCAGAAACAGTTTAATGCTCTGAAATGGAGATGGTTTCCTATCCTATACCTCCCAACATCCAAAGTCTGGAAGTAGAGACTTTGGGCCTTATTCTGGTTCACTGTTAGAGGCAAATGCCTTCTCAAATGGACAAAACCATGTGCACTGCAGGGGGCAGATGTAACAGGTGCAGATAGAATTAGATTTGGGTGAGTTATTTTGTTTTTCTGCAGGGAAAATACTGACTGCTTAATTTCTACACTGCAATATAGATCTCCCATCCAAATCTATTTCTCCCTTCACAAGTTACATCTGCCCCACCTGCAGTGCACATGGTTTTGTCCATTTGAGAAGGAATTTGCCTTTAAGAGTGAACCAGAATAAGGACCTTTGTGCACTACTTAGGCGTGTGCCATGAATTTTACAGGCATGGCCTGGAAACAGGGGGCAGTAATCACTGCTGTGGGGACATTATATTATATATTGTAAAATGATTTGATACCCCTCCCCCCCAAAAAAACTTCACACTCCTCCCCCCCCCCCCCCCACACACACACACACACAATGCTCACACCACAGACAGCTAGTGGCAAACTGCCTGAATTCGGGATTTGCAGTCTAGTTCTAAAACATTTCTTAAGAAATACATTCATGACATACTGTATACAGATGGTTCCTTTATCATGTCATATATCAATATGCTTATTATTATCTGTCCTCTTATATTTATGCTAATCCAGTAACATTTTAACTAATAGGAACAAACACATCCCTATCACCTATCTAATGTATTAACACATTTCCACTGTCCCCTCTGTAGCAACACATATCCACCCCGCACCCCCCATAGCAACCCATTCCAATCTGTAGCAACACATACGTCCCCATAGCAAAATATTAACACATTATCACCCACATACTGTAACAACAACACATTTCCCTGCACATTTGTAACCTGTGTCCACAGCTTCATCTTTCTCGACAGACTAAGCTCCACAGTCATACAGGGACAGTCTAGCACTCTTGGGGGAAAGAATCTTGAAATGCACACACTAATTACACACAATGATCAAGAGGTGCCATCATGCTGGGACTTGTAGTTCTACAAAGAAAAATACAGGTCTGATGCACATTCCACAATATTAAGCTCTACAATCTCATATTGAGCAAGAATCAAGGTTTATGGTATATTTATTGGCCAAGAAATATTAGCCCACCAACAAGCATCTAGGTGACCTCGTATCTTCTGGTGGGTCCCTAATTTTAGATCCGGGGCACAAGACCCCTAAAAGCCTGGGAAAGCCAGTCACCCCAGGATAGCACAATAATGAAAAACTAAAGTATCAGTGAGTTAATAAGAAAGAAGCAAACGCTAGGGGTTAAAGTGTTAAATACTGTAAGTGAAAAATGATAGAAAGTATAACATTAGTGAAAAATAAATAGTGCTAAATGAATATTATGATGTGCCACCCCAAGGAAACCCAGCCACACCAACCCAAGGGGAGCCGCACCCCAAATACATCCTTAAAACTAGCATAATGTACATGTATTTGTAGGTTTTACCTTTATTATACCTTCAGTTTCAATGTGCAATCTGTGGATACTAAAGACCAAACTGGTTAAAACCATTCAGATCAGGTAGCCGGGTGTTACTCCACAAAGGAGTTTCAACCTTCAGGTGTACTGTGTACACAACTTTAAGTATATGGAAGGAAGGAATCTTAGACTGCACACCCTAATTACACACATGAATCATGAGGTGCTATCATGCTGGGACAAAATATTAAGCTCTACTATCTCATATTGAGCAATAATCAATGCTTTTGGTATATTGATTGGCTAAGCACTCTGTCATATTTTTTTTTGGATGGTCCCCTGTCCCGACCCGGGGTCAGCAGTAACCCATGGTGGTGGTGGTGGTGGGGGCTGTTGGGAGTCCCCCTGCCGGGCACTGCAGAGCGGGGAATAGACGCTCTGCGCATGCGCACAGCATCTATTCAGAGAGGTAGAGGGGCTGGGGGCATGGCCAGCAGCTAATACAGCGCTGACCATGCCTCTTTTGTGACGAAATACGTGGGACATCCAACGAATCAGCACCCAATTGTCATTTTTCAAACCCAGTTTTAACATGACAGTTAGTGGCTAATTGGCTGGTACTTTATCTCACTAACTACTAGAGAACATTCAAGTTATGCACTAGAACAGTGTTTTTCAACCACTAAGCCTCGGCACACTAGTGTGCCTTGAGCTGTTCTCAAGTGCGCCCCAGATCTATAGATGCCCAAACCAGATTACAGCCACCACCAGTTCAACTGTTATTTACTGGTCTCTTTTCATGTAAAGGGCCAATGTATTTTATTTTGTTACCTGTGGGGACCAGTGTGATTGTTTGTTTTATATGAGGGTCAATAGGTTTGTTTTTCTTCCCTGTGGGGGGCACTGTGTTTTGCCCTGTGGGGATCTCATGGTGTACCTTGGCAATTTTAAAATCTTATTTAGTGTGCCGCAAGGTAAAAAGGTTGAAAATCACTGCATTAGAACATATCAGATTTTCACCTACAATTCTGTTAAGTTCAGTGACATATGTGCCATAAAATATTCATGAGAGTAAGCGGACATTGTGATTGTCATTATTATGTGTCATCTAGTAGATGCAAAACGCATCCACATTCCATTAATACGTATGGGATGGGACCTGACCTCTGCCAGCTCAATGCTGATGCTAATACAAAGTTAATTAAATCTCTGTCTGGCATTGCTTCATAAATATAGGTACATCTGTGTCCTCTCTAGGTTTAACAAGGAACATATTTGCTCCTATTGGTTGGTGGGAAAGACCATTCTTCTGAAGACACTACCTCCTACCTCTGAAAACCCACATGCTTTGGCAGACATATTGGTGCAAATTAAGGTGCGTGCAACCAAACATCTACAGTATTCACTCTATGGCTCAACACCTTTGCACTTCGTAAATGAGGCTTTAGAGCTTATTTACTAAGCATCGAGTTCTAAAACTTCAAACTTCCCATCATGTTTATGCTCAAAATTTAAAAGGGCAATGCTATAACCTTGCTAGTACAGGTTGAGTACCCGTCACCCAGAATGCTCAAGACCAAGATTATTCTGGATTTTGGAATATTTTTTGTTTTTCATACTCAACTGGTTCAGAGATGTGTCCCGGCATCTACGGTGTCCATGTTCAGAGACATCCCCGGTCCCAATGATGCATTGTGTGAGTGATGTCATGATGTCCCCTGTGCAATGCTTCATTGGGATCGGGAATGCTGAAGGCGGGCAGTGGGGACACATTGAAAGAAATAAGTGGGGGGATGGTTGGTCAAAAAAAAAAAAAGAAAAAAAAAGACATTCCAAAATAATTTGGAAAATGGATATCCGGATAAGGGATACTTAACCTGTAAAATCATTGCCTTTTTACATTTTAGACATAGACACAGAAGCTTTAGGTTTTGGAACCAGATGCTTAGTAAATAAAACCCTAAAATTCTGCTGTATCATCCAAATCTTTTGAATTCTAACTTTGTAAAGTAAAAAAGTCCCCTGAATAAACAATATATACATATATACATACATATATATATAATATTTCCCCTAGTGAAACTTAGTTCGGGAGAAAAAAAATAAAACGAAAGATGTCCATTTTTTTTTGTTACACGCTTTAAATAGAGGATGTATAGGAGAGCATAGATTATACCAGGTCATTCTGCCTGTAATTATGTTGTATTAGTTGGCACAATAGCTAATGTCTGAGAAGTCTATCCATCCGCTGTAAAATACACAATCACCCAAGGTTCCTTGACTTGATTGTCTGCTGCTGAAGAGCCCTTCTGTATGGAGAAATTACAGTATAATGATCAGTGCACAGGCCTCTTCTACACATGT
Organism: Crinia signifera; assembly: GCF_055691185.1. Classification (NCBI taxonomy): domain Eukaryota; kingdom Metazoa; phylum Chordata; class Amphibia; order Anura; family Myobatrachidae; genus Crinia; species Crinia signifera. The sequence goes on along the minus strand of NC_139219.1, from coordinate 270,012,246 downwards.
AAGAGTCCTTAGCTAGTGGTTCAATCTGTTATACTTCAGAGAAATGGCTGCACAGTGCTATCTCACAGGAACTGTCTGACACAGGAGATTACAGTAGATTATTCATCAATTCTGCTAATATGCATTAGTGATTGTAATGGGCATGTAAATCAGCTAGTATCTCACATCTATGAACTGTCACATAAAAATGGGATTTTCTGCTATAGCAAGAAATATATCAAAATGGTCTCTTGTGTGTTAGGGCAATGACTCTTGTATGTCTACATTGTTTCAGGATAGCACCTAGTACTCAAAGCCATACTTTCCAACTGTCCTGATTTTCACCGGACAGTCCCATTTCTTGGGGACCGTCCCACTTGCAGGCCACATTGTCCCATGGTAATGGTGGTGGTGGGGAGTTGGGAGACTATGCCACTTGCTGCTTTGCTTACCAGAGCAATGGTTAACCCATGCTCTACACATGCAGAGGATTAGGCCTCTATACCTTGGCACCATCCCTATCCATATGCCTGCTTTTCTTGCCCTCATTATTGTTGGTGGGCACTTCCACCAGCCTTGTGCCTAACGCAACACAGCCATATTATAAGAGGTGTATGTAAGCGTGTACACAAGTCTGCATAACCTCTATTTCCATCTCTGACATTTGCCTACAATCTGATAAAACCCTCCATCCTTGTGGAAATGCAATCGAATTACGTACAATTCAGCATCACTCATACTTGCATGATAAGCTCGGCACCAGAAACCACACAAGATATGTATGTTTGGCCAACCAACTTGTATTCATCTCTGTAGCGGCCACACTGCCTTCAGAGCTTATTTTGAGTCTTCTCAATGTCTGAGCAGTGAGTGATCTGGATGCTATGAAGACTAGCGCTATTTTAGCTGATACATTTCCCATTCTGGGACCTCATATGTATGTTTAAAGAAAGTGAAAATACTGCCAGCAGTTGGCTTTATAGAATTACATTGTCTCCAACGTTCCCTGTAAGCTATCCAACCCAAATACATCCCCTCTACCACACATCCTCACAAACAGCATTTTCTCTTCCTACAGTACATCCTTGTGACCATTGGCCAACATTGCTGGGTGACCATCTCATAAAAGGCCATTAAGAACCTGTGAAATCTTGCAGAACCAATATGCAATAGGTAACATCTATCCTTGTGTATCCATGCCTATTTCCCTATAGATTGGAAGCTTGGGAGCAGGGCCCTCGTACCTCTAGGTCTGTTTGTTATTACCCAGTTTTGTACTGTTGGTTCCAATTGTAAAGCCCAATAGCGGTGTCTAGGTCAACAGATTGACCCCAAAAGGTTGACACTGGGAAAACGTCAACACATGAAAAGGTTGACATGTGGTTTTTACTCATTTTGTTTCAATGTCGACACCTGAGCCACTTCGGGACAGATGCCTCACTCCGCTACCACTGCGCTCAGCACACTTTTCCATTCCCAATCGGAATCCACTTGGTTGGTAAAGTATGAAAATGTCCCAAAAAATGCAAACAATTATGAAAAACTCATGTTCCCCTTTTCATGTGTCAGACATTGTCATACCGACCTACTGCGTGTGGTGACATTTTGACCATGACGACCATATGTATGTCGACATATTGACCTAGACATTGTCTGCCAGCCAACCGGATACCGTGCAAATGATACTGTTCATAAATAAAGAAATCAAATCAAACTTCAGATTTACCTATTTTCCACTACCATAATACATTCCAAACATGCATTGCATTGGACTAGAGAGAAGTATATGATATGCATACTGTATCAATATTTAACATATAGTTCTTCTATAAACTGAAAATTCAGTCTCCGATAAAGTTCAATTAATTAAGACATAACATTACTGTGGGATGATCCACCTGATTTGACAGGTCAGCCTATAGTCAGTCAGGTAGGACCGTCCTTGCTAGCAGCTAGTTATAAGTAGACTGCATGCAGGATGGGTGCCTTGGCAGGAGACAAAGCAGGGTTGCCTACCCTCCCGGAATGGCCGGGAGCGCCCCGAAAATCGGGTCCTCCTCCCGGCCCCCCGGAAAGGTAGGCAACCCTCCCGGAATCCTGGGCACCCCCGCTTAGCCCCCTGATTGCCACTACCTCCATCCTGCCCTTGGCGTTGAAATAACCCTATCTCCGATGAGGGGGCGGGACTATCGTATCACAATCGTGTCATTATAGCCCCGCCCCCTCCATGGAGATAGGCAAATGTCTAATTTCCCATCCTGGGGGTGGGGCTTAATGATGTCACACTCAAGCCCCACCCCCGAAGTCATGCTGAAAGTCTCCTCTACGGGCTTCTCCCGGAGAGGCGACTTCAAAAGTCGGCAACCCTGAGATAAAGGAGCATCTCTGACATATGTAGCAATTTTATAAATACAATACAGTATTTTACATATATATGTTGTAGTTATTCAACTTCACCACCCAAAACACTCATACCTCCCAACTGTCCAGAATGTGGCAGGACAGTCCCACTTTTCAGGAACTGCCCCACCATCGCACCCCTGGGCCATAGGGTGGTGTGTGGTGGTTGATTGCATATTTCAGGCCTCCTCGCTCAGTGTGTGGTGTTTGCTTGGGGGCATATCACAGCATGACAAAAGCAGTTCCTGCAAGGCCACTCCCCCTGTCTCTTGAAAGCAACAGTTTATTAAAGTTGGGTGGTATGACCTCACACATTTGCAGGTTTGGAACTATGATTTAATAAATTCATTTGCAGTACGACTGGAAACCAGAAAAATGTAACAAAAACTCTGTTATAAAGCATAGGTTAACTCTTAACCTTTTACTTTTCACACAAAGGCCAGCAGTTGTACTAAATATTCTACCTCTAGCTGTTAGCAATATTTATAAGCCTTTTGTCATGCAAATATAGCCTTAAGGAGAACTATTTGCAGGGATATGATTCTGTACTGGAAAATCAATTATTTCAAGCCTTTTGTGCTTCTACAAATCTGCTCTTTCTCTAGCAAATCGCCGTCAGTTGTTTCCCTAAGATTTAATTTGATATTATTTGCAGATGGTACGGTTTGGCTGTGGTCTGAGCCATAATGAGATTCAAGTTAAACATTTTATTGGTTGCATAAATATTTGGTTATTGTCTTGTGGATTAATCATGCATGGTCATGCACTGAAGTGTTTATTTTTTTATTTGCTAATTAAACATTTGTTGACTATAGAAGTAGTGCTCCAGTATATAAATGAGTGCAATTAATTAAAATAAATAAATATATAAAAACTTGTAAAACAAACTTAAATCATGCCGTCAGCTCATTCTTAGGGGGTTGATTCTGGTTGGTTTGCAAAAGCAAACTTTCTTTAATGGACAAAGCTATGCTGCGCTGCTGGTGGGGCTGATGTACAGTAATACGTGCAGGCAGAGTTAGATTTGGGCAGGTGTATTCAAACTGAAATCTAAATTGCAGTGTGAGAATAAAGCAGTCAGTATTTATTTGCACAGAAACAAAAATAACTCACCCGAATCTAAAGCTATGTACACATGCTTCGATTTGCTTTTAATTCGATGTTAGATTCGATTTTCTATTAGATCTGGCATTAGATCTTTCCATTTGATTTGGCATTAGATCTGTACTCTTGCATTAGATCAAATTCGATTTACATTCATGGTCCATTGTACACATTCGATTTACTGGATCGAATTCAATATTTCCTTGGTTGCACAGTAGATTTTTATGTTCGATTCTGAGAAAACGGGAGCGCGCATCGAATCGAATGCAGATCGAAAGTGTCCTAAAAACCATTCCATGTGGATTCGATTTTGCTTCTATGAGCAAAATTGGTACTTGTGTAATATCTGGGCGCCCGATTTTGTGATTGTATGCCTTACCTTAAGGCATACAATCAGATGCGATGCAACGCGATTTTCGGCAAAAATCGCATGCGATGCGATTTTGCATAGGATTCAATGTTAACATGGTCCTGTTCATTTCCCCACTATCCAAGTGGGCATGGAGTTGATTTTATATAGTGTGGCGAGTGCAGCGAGCCATCGAGTCCGAAGCGTGGCGAGCGCAGCGAGCCCCGCAAGGGGGCGTGGAATACATTTTAAGTAATCCGCGGCCGCTCGCCACGCTATATAAAATCAACTCTATGCCCACTTGGATAGTGGGGAAATGAACAGGACCATGTTAACATTGAATCCAATGGAAAATCGCATCGCATGCGATTCGATGCGATTTTCCGACCCGATCTTAAAATCGGGCGCCCAGTTATTACACAAGTACAGCAAAATTGAATTGAAAATAGCCAAAACTCGATGCATGTGTACACAGCTTTACTCTCTCTGCACTTTACATCTACCCCCCCCCCCCCCCAGCACACATGGTTTTGTCCATTAAAGGAGTTTGCTTTTGCAAATCAACCAGTGTTAGTGTTAAAGTAAAAACAATTCTGTTTTTTTAAAAGGTTGCCTGCTAACGGGCAGCTCCCTCATTCCTCTGTCTGTCTAGGACACCAATATTTCCCTTGAGACCATTGAGGAGCGATGTGTTTAAGAAGATTGATTCTATGCTAATAAAAAATGTTACATAGATTCTCCTGTCCTCCAATAATCATACCGGTATTGGCAGGTACAGAACAGGGCACAGGCATTAACAATAGACATTTGCTTCTTTCCTGAACCCCACACATCCAGTAACTACAGGTTATTTCCTCTTTTGGGCCACTAGGTCCTAGGCAGGAGCAAAGGGTGACTTGCAGATAAAATGAGAAAGATGATAACAGGACTTTTAGTACATACAAAAACAAAGTTAATATGTTAGATTGTCCCAAAGAATACAATGGGCGGTATTCAATGTGAATACCGGCGACGTGCAGCGAATCCTGTTTAGGATTCGCTGCACATTCGCCACTGGTCGCCGCGTTCCGGAGCCTCGCCGGCTCCGGTATTCAACGAGTCAGGGGCTCGCTGCCCCTGACCGGCGAATATGAGCTCCTGCGGGGAACGCCGCAGGGAACCTGAGGACGGTGGCAGGCAGGGAGATGGAAGTCTCCCTGCCTGCCCCACAATGTTTGTGGGGGGGAGGTGGGCTCCCCGGGTGCCAGGCAGCACAGGCTGCCCCCCCCCCGGGGGTGCCAGCAGGGGACCGGGCATATTCACTACACCCGATCATGAATATGTAATGATCTGGTGAAGTGAATATATGAATTTCTAATGAGCGGCTCGGCTCCGGCCCCCTGCTGGCTGGTCTGTGTAAAAAAAAAAAAAAAAAATTTAAATTAAATATATATTCATGTGCTTACAGCACATGAATAAAAATAGCATGCCCCTCCTCAGAATAAAATTCCTGATTTTTTGACACCAATTGTAAAAAACAAAACACTTTATTTTAAAAGTTCACCTTCCACTTTACCATAAAAAGATAACGATTGCTACTCGGTGAATCATGGCGAAAAAAACCTTGAAATGTATTCGCCATCTGGTCATTGAATAGTGTGATTCACCGTTTTAGTCAGAAATTCGCCTTACAGCACAAAATCGCCATAAAAACCTGGCGAATCAGCCTCATTGAATACCGCCCAATGTGCTATGATTTGTCAGTCATTAGGTACAACATGATAATGTTGACATTCATCGTGTCTACTGTTCATGTCAACACTCATGGTGTCTACTTTTATAACGAACTGTCAACAAATGGTCCCTATTGGTCTATTCTTCTAGTGGCTCTATTGTCTTCTTCCGCATCCTGGAGGTCACAGGCATGGCAGTTCTGTCAGTCACAGATTAGGAAGTATTTTCCCAACTATCCTTAATCCCATTCCCTATCCCTAATGCTAACCGTGCCCCAGTGCCTAGCCCCATTCTGTAACAAGGCTTTATTTGGGTATGGGTAAAAACTGGACCGGACAGAACCCCGGAACACCGGAACTGGACAGGCTCCATTCATGAATTTCTGTTATTCCGGAGCTTGTAGTGTCCAGAACCGGGGGGTGCCTGTCCAGGTATGCCCTGTCAGGGGGGGGGGGGCTGCCTGTGACACCTGTCACCAGAGAGAGGAGGAGGAAGAGAATATTGCCTCCCTGTATTCGGGCATGAAGCAAAAACCGGAATAGTCCAGACCACACGGTGAGACTGTAATCTCTGGTGAGAGCTATCACATGCATTCCCCTGGACAAGACACCCCCCGGACAGGACACCCCCTGGACCTGATACTACAAGCTCCGGAATGCAGAGTTTGATGCCCAGTCCGGCGTTCTGGGGTCTTGTCCAGTCCGATTTATTACGCCCTGTGCCAATCTCTAATGATGTCTCAAAGGAGACAGGCTTGGCCACAGATAAGTCAGTCACTGCAGCATTGCCCAGAGTACCTCTACTAGTGCCCGTATGGACTGGAGAACAAAAGATGCTCTGGCCGACACTGCAGCCCTCTTCATTCTAACTAAATGCTCGGACTTTAGAACAGCAACAATGTATAGTATTATAGTTACTGCTGCAGGACATATGATGGTATTACAGTATGAAAATAATGGAAAAATAAAAGTGTGGAGAGTATAATTGAAACTATACATTTTTGTCTAAGGAAATTCACCTCAAGGCTCAATTATATTGATTTTACAATTATATTGACTTTAACATGACATCACAAATTATATTTTGCAAATGAATTTTTGTATTACTTGGGCAACATCTATTCCCCATGAAAGTAAATACAAGCTGAACACAGGTGCAAGAGACAGCAATGTCTACGGAACTGTTGCATGCTTTTTAAGTTTCTCACAAAAGTGGCTGTAATTCTAAATCACATGTTCACAGCATGAATCCCATAAACAATGCTGCCCTATAAGAAAGTCAATGGAGGAACTTGCAAAAGCTACGGAACAAATAATGCCCTGAAGGATGGCGCTTGGCTGGAGAAATGCTGTGTAGGCTATTCTGCTTTCCCGCTCTTTCTGACAAGCCCTTTCTAAGCACAGCAGCAAAGCTGTATGAGACCACACTAAGGGCAACACGACCTAAGCCGTGAAAAATAATGAAGTGAAGACTGATAAAGTAGCCGCCAATCAGCTCCTAATTCCGTGTTACAGGCTGTGTTTGAAAGATGACAGTTAGGAGTTGATTGTTTGACCATTTATCACTCTAAATTTTATCAGTTCTAAGCTTAGTACATCTTCTAAGTTCTAAGCTTAGTACATCTGGCCATGAGGGAGGAACAAAATTGCAGTCAAATGACCTTGACCGGCCGAATCAGCCTATAGCCTTTGTGAAAAAATGGGTATTTGATGAAGGGCTGACGTTGCTGATGTTTAAACACTGTGGCAATGGCAATTTGCATCATTCACCCAGAATGCACCCACCTGGCCAAATGCCCACCTGCCTGCAGCCGAATCCCCATGGAGAGGGGATGTGTACGAGAACAAATCCCCTCGCATGCAGCCTGTAGCAGGAGAAATAATTTGATGGTCACCAACCACTGAAGGAGTTCTCCTGCCTTTGCAAATAAAAGTCAGTCGGAAATGACTGTTATTTCCGTGCGCCTGGACATCCGAGAGCTGTGATATCAGCCGCCCGCCCCAGATAGACATCGGCCCGCCCACGTTCCCAGGAAAATGCCCAGGTATTTTATGGTAATGCCCATAAAACGTTGGGCATTCCCATTCTCCCTTCCCTCCCTTCCCGTAGCGATCGGCCTGGCAAGTTTGCAGAATTTTCCCATTTCGTATTGCTCCTCATTTTATTTATTTATCTTATTCCATCCAGTACTATAGTGAAATCTGATTAGCCATTTCTAAAGTCTGCGTGTCAGCAGGGGGAAAACTCATCAATACAGAGATAAATTAAAAGAACTTTCTGGTTTCTAATTGCTGTATGAATGATAATGTTCCTAGACCCCCTAGAGTTCCTAGAGCGTGGCGAGCGCAGCGAGCCCCGCAAGGGGGCGTGGAATACATTTTAAGTAATCCGCGGCCGCTCGCCACGCTATATAAAATCAACTCTATGCCCACTTGGATAGTGGGGAAATGAACAGGACCATGTTAACATTGAATCCAATGGAAAATCGCATCGCATGCGATTCGATGCGATTTTCCGACCCGATCTTAAAATCGGGCGCCCAGTTATTACACAAGTACAGCAAAATTGAATTGAAAATAGCCAAAACTCGATGCATGTGTACACAGCTTTACTCTCTCTGCACTTTACATCTACCCCCCCCCCCCCCCAGCACACATGGTTTTGTCCATTAAAGGAGTTTGCTTTTGCAAATCAACCAGTGTTAGTGTTAAAGTAAAAACAATTCTGTTTTTTTAAAAGGTTGCCTGCTAACGGGCAGCTCCCTCATTCCTCTGTCTGTCTAGGACACCAATATTTCCCTTGAGACCATTGAGGAGCGATGTGTTTAAGAAGATTGATTCTATGCTAATAAAAAAAGTTACATAGATTCTCCTGTCCTCCAATAATCATACCGGTATTGGCAGGTACAGAACAGGGCACAGGCATTAACAATAGACATTTGCTTCTTTCCTGAACCCCACACATCCAGTAACTACAGGTTATTTCCTCTTTTGGGCCACTGGGTCCTAGGCAGGAGCAAAGGGTGACTTGCAGATAAAATGAGAAAGATGATAACAGGACTTTTAGTACATACAAAAACAAAGTTAATATGTTAGATTGTCCCAAAGAATACAATGGGCGGTATTCAATGTGAATACCGGCGACGTGCAGCGAATCCTGTTTAGGATTCGCTGCACATTCGCCACTGGTCGCCGCGTTCCGGAGCCTCGCCGGCTCCGGTATTCAACGAGTCAGGGGCTCGCTGCCCCTGACCGGCGAATATGAGCTCCTGCGGGGAACGCCGCAGGGAACCTGAGGACGGTGGCAGGCAGGGAGATGGAAGTCTCCCTGCCTGCCCCACAATGTTTGTGGGGGGGAGGTGGGCTCCCCGGGTGCCAGGCAGCACAGGCTGCCCCCCCCCGGGGGTGCCAGCAGGGGACCGGGCATATTCACTACACCCGATCATGAATATGTAATGATCTGGTGAAGTGAATATATGAATTTCTAATGAGCGGCTCGGCTCCGGCCCCCTGCTGGCTGGTCTGTGTAAAAAAAAAAAAAAAAAATTTAAATTAAATATATATTCATGTGCTTACAGCACATGAATAAAAATAGCATGCCCCTCCTCAGAATAAAATTCCTGATTTTTTGACACCAATTGTAAAAAACAAAACACTTTATTTTAAAAGTTCACCTTCCACTTTACCATAAAAAGATAACGATTGCTACTCGGTGAATCATGGCGAAAAAAACCTTGAAATGTATTCGCCATCTGGTCATTGAATAGTGTGATTCACCGTTTTAGTCAGAAATTCGCCTTACAGCACAAAATCGCCATAAAAACCTGGCGAATCAGCCTCATTGAATACCGCCCAATGTGCTATGATTTGTCAGTCATTAGGTACAACATGATAATGTTGACATTCATCGTGTCTACTGTTCATGTCAACACTCATGGTGTCTACTTTTATAACGAACTGTCAACAAATGGTCCCTATTGGTCTATTCTTCTAGTGGCTCTATTGTCTTCTTCCGCATCCTGGAGGTCACAGGCATGGCAGTTCTGTCAGTCACAGATTAGGAAGTATTTTCCCAACTATCCTTAATCCCATTCCCTATCCCTAATGCTAACCGTGCCCCAGTGCCTAGCCCCATTCTGTAACAAGGCTTTATTTGGGTATGGGTAAAAACTGGACCGGACAGAACCCCGGAACACCGGAACTGGACAGGCTCCATTCATGAATTTCTGTTATTCCGGAGCTTGTAGTGTCCAGAACCGGGGGGTGCCTGTCCAGGTATGCCCTGTCAGGGGGGGGGGCTGCCTGTGACACCTGTCACCAGAGAGAGGAGGAGGAAGAGAATATTGCCTCCCTGTATTCGGGCATGAAGCAAAAACCGGAATAGTCCAGACCACACGGTGAGACTGTAATCTCTGGTGAGAGCTATCACATGCATTCCCCTGGACAAGACACCCCCCGGACAGGACACCCCCTGGACCTGATACTACAAGCTCCGGAATGCAGAGTTTGATGCCCAGTCCGGCGTTCTGGGGTCTTGTCCAGTCCGATTTATTACGCCCTGTGCCAATCTCTAATGATGTCTCAAAGGAGACAGGCTTGGCCACAGATAAGTCAGTCACTGCAGCATTGCCCAGAGTACCTCTACTAGTGCCCGTATGGACTGGAGAACAAAAGATGCTCTGGCCGACACTGCAGCCCTCTTCATTCTAACTAAATGCTCGGACTTTAGAACAGCAACAATGTATAGTATTATAGTTACTGCTGCAGGACATATGATGGTATTACAGTATGAAAATAATGGAAAAATAAAAGTGTGGAGAGTATAATTGAAACTATACATTTTTGTCTAAGGAAATTCACCTCAAGGCTCAATTATATTGATTTTACAATTATATTGACTTTAACATGACATCACAAATTATATTTTGCAAATGAATTTTTGTATTACTTGGGCAACATCTATTCCCCATGAAAGTAAATACAAGCTGAACACAGGTGCAAGAGACAGCAATGTCTACGGAACTGTTGCATGCTTTTTAAGTTTCTCACAAAAGTGGCTGTAATTCTAAATCACATGTTCACAGCATGAATCCCATAAACAATGCTGCCCTATAAGAAAGTCAATGGAGGAACTTGCAAAAGCTACGGAACAAATAATGCCCTGAAGGATGGCGCTTGGCTGGAGAAATGCTGTGTAGGCTATTCTGCTTTCCCGCTCTTTCTGACAAGCCCTTTCTAAGCACAGCAGCAAAGCTGTATGAGACCACACTAAGGGCAACACGACCTAAGCCGTGAAAAATAATGAAGTGAAGACTGATAAAGTAGCCGCCAATCAGCTCCTAATTCCGTGTTACAGGCTGTGTTTGAAAGATGACAGTTAGGAGTTGATTGTTTGACCATTTATCACTCTAAATTTTATCAGTTCTAAGCTTAGTACATCTTCTAAGTTCTAAGCTTAGTACATCTGGCCATGAGGGAGGAACAAAATTGCAGTCAAATGACCTTGACCGGCCGAATCAGCCTATAGCCTTTGTGAAAAAATGGGTATTTGATGAAGGGCTGACGTTGCTGATGTTTAAACACTGTGGCAATGGCAATTTGCATCATTCACCCAGAATGCACCCACCTGGCCAAATGCCCGCCTGCCTGCAGCCGAATCCCCATGGAGAGGGGATGTGTACGAGAACAAATCCCCTCGCATGCAGCCTGTAGCAGGAGAAATAATTTGATGGTCACCAACCACTGAAGGAGTTCTCCTGCCTTTGCAAATAAAAGTCAGTCGGAAATGACTGTTATTTCCGTGCGCCTGGACATCCGAGAGCTGTGATATCAGCCGCCCGCCCCAGATAGACATCGGCCCGCCCACGTTCCCAGGAAAATGCCCAGGTATTTTATGGTAATGCCCATAAAACGTTGGGCATTCCCATTCTCCCTTCCCTCCCTTCCCGTAGCGATCGGCCTGGCAAGTTTGCAGAATTTTCCCATTTCGTATTGCTCCTCATTTTATTTATTTATCTTATTCCATCCAGTACTATAGTGAAATCTGATTAGCCATTTCTAAAGTCTGCGTGTCAGCAGGGGGAAAACTCATCAATACAGAGATAAATTAAAAGAACTTTCTGGTTTCTAATTGCTGTATGAATGATAATGTTCCTAGACCCCCTGTTGTGGAATATGAAAGTGGTAAGGGTACAGTATGGCTGTTACATACTGTAGAATGCAAATATGGGATCTCATACCAAAATCCATGATCAGAAAGAAAATACAAGAATTGCTGGTGTTCAGGGCAATGCCGTATACACAAATACCATCACCAAGTCACTGTGAAGAGCACTGCTAAATTATTTAATGAGGATGGAAATGCCAAAGACAGGGTTTGAAAAGATCATTTGTTTATGTAATTTGCCAACAGCAACAGCTGCCGCTGCAGACAGGGAAATGTTGGGAGTGATCTATTGATCCTAAACGCAGCTAATGGTTTCATTTAAATGAAAGGAAAGTCTGCCCTGTATGGTGTAATTATCTGTGGTCAGACGTGGAGTTACCGGCCAGTGTTTAACTATACCATGTCTGGGTGCAGCTGCAAACTAATAAACTGTTTTTTATGTCTCCAGTTTCTATTAAAAAATATATATATTTTAATAAAGGGATGCAGAGTAATGAGGGCCTATACACAGAGCGATTTTGGGGTATTTTAAAAGCGATCTGACCAGATCACTTAGAAAAACAACTCAAAATCGCTCCGTGTGTAGGGGCCATAGGGACGTCATCAGTGGCGGGCTGAGCAGGGGGGCAGGGTGACATTTATTGATTAGTGCCGCTGACTGAATTAAACAATAAAAAGGGCCCTGGTGGTCTAGTGCATTGTCCTGATCAGGGCTAGCAGAGGAAGCAGTGCAGGGAGGCAGATGATGCAGTTCAGGGAGGCAGCGGGCAGTAGAGGTGCTCTGCATCCCCGCTGCTGTCCTCTGTGGTGGCCGCTGTCTGTCACACTGCATGACAGACAGGCAGCAAAACCAGCAGCATGCAGCTCTCTTTCCGGCTCCCAACACCATTTGACCAAGTCAGTGGTTGCTGCAGGGACTGGAAAGGGGGTGGAGCTGCATGCAATGGATGGGTGGGCTACACGGAACAGTGGCGGAGCTAAATGGGAGGAGGGGGCGGAGCTACATGGGAGCAGGGCTGATGAAAGGAGGAGAGGATGAGCTGCCAGACAGATTTTTTAAGGTAAATTAAGTGTGTGTGAGAGAGAGAGTGCAATGCTGTCAGAAACTGATGTTGGCGCTACACAGTGCTACTGCTGTCAGCAACTAGTTTGGGCGTTATGCAGTGCTACAGTCAGCATCTGGTGTTGGTGTTACATAGTACTACTACTGTCGGAAACTGTTGTGAGTGTTACGCAATGCTATAACTGTCAGCATCTAGTGTGGGCATTACGCAGCGCTACTAATGTCAGCATCTGGTGTTGGCGTTACACAGCGCTACTACTGTCAGCAATTGGTGTGGGCGTTACACAGCGCTATTACTGTCAGCCTTTGGTGTGGGTGTTATGCAGCGCCACTACTGTCAGCAACTGGTGTGGGCATTACACAGCACTACTATTGTCAGCATCTGGTGTTGGTGTTATGCAGCGCTACTACTGTCAGCCACTGGTGTGGGTGTTACGCAGCGCTACTACTGTCAGCCACTGGTGTAGGTGTTACGCAGCGTAACTAATGTCAGCAACTGGTGCGGACGTTACACAGCACTACTTCTGTTGGCAACTGGTGTGGGTGCTACAAATAAGCAGCGCTACTACTGTTGGCAACTTGTGTGCGCGTTACGTACTATAGGCAGTGCTACTATTAGTGGCAACTGGTGTGGGCATTACGTATAAACACAGTACTACTTTTGGCAACTGGTGTGGGCGTTACGAAGTGCTACTGCAGCCTGTGTTGTCCAGTTATTATACAGGGGAGCAGCCTGTGGTGTTCTTTTATGATTATACAGGGAAAGCAGCCTGTGGTGTCATGTTATTACTATTATACAGGGGGGGGGGGGGGGGGGGGCAGCCTGTGGTTTTCTGTTATTATTATTATAGTAAATATTATTATATTAATCAATAAGTATTTTTTAAACGAAAAACCTCCATTTAACGATGCACTGTTACTTATGGGCCAGTGCTCTGGACTTGCCCCCCAGGCAAAAAGCTGCCAGCCAGCCCCTGGACATTGCTATCACCTGTCTAGATTTATGCATGCAGTATACAGTAAATCTAATCAGGTCGCCAGTGTTTTCACCGGATAACACTGTTCCTGTCAGATCCCCTGCTCCATAGAATGACTTGGTTGTGTGACACCGACTACCGTCCTGGCCAGTTGTCTTCAATCATGCATACAGGTAGCCAAACAGTGCCAGCCGGGATTAACCATGAAGCATTATATAACAAGCACACATGTGGCCAGCCACCCGATCAAACTCCTTGTTTAACAGGAGCTGGAGATATTTGCAGATGACTTTGTAGAGTAAACAGCAATATTCTCAGTGATGCTTAAATCTGATCAACTCCAGTTCTGCTATAAAATAATTTCTTATGACATTTACTATAAATAATAGCTATTTCTTTATTGTTGCGGCCACCGCTTATGCTACGGAACTTACGTAGCACCATTGCCCCCTCACGGGCTTGCATAGCTCGCCACACTTCGCGCTCGCCACAACTTTAGTAAAGGAAATAGATGGCGGTGTGGACACAGGAGGGTGGGTAGTTGCTCACCGAAAATCCTTACGTAGCGGTTAAGTAGCGGATAACGTAACTGGCATAGCGGTGGCCGCAAAGATGAGTTAGTACCATAATATACTGAACCAGCATTAGAAGAAGATTATACATTTTCAAAATCTAGATGCAGATTCCATAGCAAATCTGTTCTCTACATTGCCCCCGTAAAGGTCTACAAACATAAGAACCTATGGTGTAACTAAATCAATCATCCCTCTGTCTGTCTCTTTGCACTATCTGTAGATTTAACCTTTGATATTTTAACAGAATCAGGTCAAAAAAGCATTTGGAAGCCCAAAAGCAGAAACATCACGCAGAAAACGCAGCTCTCTACTCCATGCCCTTGTCCTTCATTAAGAAGGCCTCAAATAAACGTAGGAGCTGTCAGGGTTATTTGCCTTCAGCACTTTTGATCAGAATAACACAACTTGTCACTTTAATTATTTTCCACTTCACTTGGTTCCCTTGTGCTAGCGCAGGTCCAGCCATTTAATTCACAAATCCTGCCTGCGGATATACCGTAACTGCTAAGCTAAAACATGGAAAAGCTTTCTAAAGACTCCACACTGCAGTGGCAAGGGGTAAGCCTACTTTCACACGAACTGTCGGTGTTCTAAGGTGCTATGTTATTTGTGCTAAGTGCTAAGTCCCTGAGAAGAAGACCACATCCTTAAGGAAGAAGTAGACGATGAAAAAATAAATCTGGTACTTGTGAATCAGATTCTCTCCTATTAAGTCTCTTCATCGCAATAGATACACAATAGGATAAAACTGGGTACACACTATATGATATGCGACACTGCCGATATTGTCAGTGTCGCGAAACAGAAGATGTAGCGCTAATACGATGAATTATATCGTTTACGATATTGTTGGGTGACATCACCGAGACTCCCCCATAATATGCAGTCGCTGACGATATTGACATAATAGACTGCATGTACAGGGGGGATCGTTGAAGATTTGTTGGAGGGCACATCTTTAATGATATAGTGGGTACACACTAAACCATTTGTACGATAATATTGTTAACGATATAGTTATCGTGCATATCGTTATTATTATTTTTATTATTAATAAATTATGCCAAATGGGAAATTAATATCAAACATTTACAATTTGATTCCATTTACCGATTTAAAACTGCAAATCACTTTTAGTGATTTTTGTAACAAAATTACTAATGCAGACATAGGAATCGGTTACGGGATATAAGATCTACAATGTCTAGGTCTACAGTCAAAAGGTTGACCCCTATTGGTCGACAGGGTCAAAAGGTTGACAGTAAAAAGGTTGACACGGTCAAACGGTTGACATGGTCAAAGGGTCGACATTGAAAAGGTGACACGTAAAAGGTAGACATTAGGTTTTCATGTTTTTTGGGGATTATATGACTAGAAAAGTCGACATGGACACTGTATAAGTGTACCGTGAGCACGGTGCATCGATGTGCTCAGCACATTATTATAATCTAACTCTATGCCCACGTGCATGGTAAAGTATGTCAACCCTTTTCATGTCAAACTTTTGCCCATATCGACATTTTGACTGTCAACCTTTTGACCATGTCGACATTTTGACTGGCAACCTAGACACTGTAGATCTAATGACTGCATACCGTAGGAATCACCTTATTTAAAGCCCATCAGACTACTATTATTGATTGATCATTCTGCAGATGACCCAGCGTCATGGTACTACCATGGCAACCACAGTGCCATGGCACTTAATGTAGTGAGTAAAATGGCTTTGGAATGCCCCTCTGAGCTATATTTTGTCTATCTATGCCCCATACCAGGACTTGCAGAAATCCCGAGAATCTGTCTCTGGTATCCATATTATTTTTCTCTCCAGATAAATGTTTAAAAGGTAAAACAACTTTTGTTGTTGCATTGTTTATGTAAACACCAATGAATGTTTTTAGGTGTAGCAATAATTTCCCATATCTAAATAATGTTTTGCAGCTGACCCTTCATCCTCCCAAGATGTTTTCCTTGCTGCATCAGCACCATTGTTAACTTCCCAATGCAGGCACAGTAGTTTATCTTACAACTCCTGGTGGTTAGGAGGTTACAGGTGTTTTGGAAATGGGAAGCCAGTGTTACTGTATAAGCAAATGATTGTGTTTACCTGGAGTTCTATCCTTTAAAGCGGTATTCACAGGTAGGGCGTACTCCTTTCTCACAGGTCTGTCATTTGTGTCATGGTGAAAGATGAGAAAGATACAGTTTTCTATTTACCTTAATCTCTAACCTCTGCAGCCACTTATACTTGATGTGCAGAAAATATATGCAGGTATTCTTCCACTGCCATGAATGAAAAGTGCTTGCAGTTCCCAGGAGAATCTGCTTGTAAAATAAGTAGCAAAGCTGATTAACATAGACGCTCCATGCAATAATTGCTTATGAAAGGGATTCGAAAAGGAGAGTTTACCAACAAAAAGTGTCTGTTTCACATGCAGCAACTCCCCCCCCCCCCAATCAGATAACTGTTGAATGTTTCTGTCATGGTAAAGACCAATTGGCTGCACTAGTCTGCCTAATAAGATGCAGAGGTCAGCGGCTTTTCTGATTAGCTGACTGGCTCTGTTGGCTTGGACGGCTGATAATCCGACACAAGGCTAGAAATACTCAGACTAATATGAAACTGTCTTAATTCATTCACTATGGTCCCTGCAATGATTTACAGTTATGGATTTATACTTGTTTGCTTTTGAATCTAAACCATGGTTGCCTACCTGACCCTCTCCTTCAGGGAGAAAATGCTCTGTTCCTGGCCTTCCCTGGTAATGTAGGATTGCTGTCACCTGTGGTGAAACGCCTTTCTTATCAATTACCTAGCTCCCCACACGTGATAGCAATCATACATTACATGGGAAGACCAGGAACAGAGCATTTTCTCCCTGAAGGAGAGGGTCAGGGGTAGGCAACATGATCTAAGCTTAATGGGTGTCAGGTAAGCCATACCTCCCAAAAATGATCCTCTCCATGAGGGAGAAAATACTCTGCTCCTGGTCTTCCCTGGTAATGTATGATTGTCATCACCTGTGGTGAAACACATCAATTATCTACTGTAGCTCCCCACAGGTGATGGCAATCATACCTTACAAGGCAAGTATGAGGTAAGTTTTTGGAGGATGTACAATATATATAGTTGGAGAGACTTAAATGTTCCAACTGTCCCACTTTTTGCAAGACTGTCATGGATTTCTGGGATGGTCCCGCGGTGGTGGGGGGGCAGCTGGGAGTCCCCCTTGCCCGGTGCAGCAGAACGGGAAATAGACAGCATCTATTCAGAGAGGCAGAGGGACTGGGGGCATGGCCAGCAACTTACATAGCGCTGGTCCCTGTAGTAATGGGGCGTGACCTGTGTCCGTGGAATTCACGTGAGGCAACACCCCCATTACATAGGCCACATCCCTTTTCAGGAGCGTCCTGATTTATGAAATGTAAATGTTGGGAGGTTTGACCAGGGTCGCCTACCTGACCCTCTCCTTCAGGGCTAGCATTGTGGTAATGCGGTGTGTGAGGGGTCTCTGTCACCTCCTGGGCTCTGCGGTGTTACCCAGTGTCTCCTCCTCCCCCTGCAGCTGGAAGGACATGCTACTGGGGGAGGAGGAGCAGCACGGGTGACGGGGAGGGGGGTAGGATTCTGCAGCGGACAGTGGGCGCAGGTGGAGATAGAAGCCCATAGGCGGCAATACCCTGCCTGTGATGGCGCGGCGGCCGAGAATTAGTACATTTGAAAATGCGGTAAAACAGGGGTTTTACCGCATTTTTATCTTAGTACATCCTGCCCTCAGGGAGAAAATGCTCTGTTCCTGGACTTCCCTGGTAATGTATGATTCCCATCACCTGTGGGGAGCTAGGTAATTGATAAGAAAGGTGTCACCACAGGTGCTGGCAATCATACATTACCAGGGAAGTCCAGGAACAGAGCATTTTCTCCCTGAAGGAGAGGGTCAGGTAGGCAACCCTGGGTATACCTTAGCGAGTACAATTATTATACCACTGTAGCAATACTGTATTACTGTACCTAGACAATATCTTAACAGAATACTATACAGTTATATATCACATAAGGAGAGATGCATTAAATAACATAAAGAGCCTGGGGAACTAAGCTTCAAAAAGTGATAAAGTAGAAAGTGATAAAATACCAGCCAACCAGCTCCAAACTGTAATTTTTTTCAAACCCGGCAGGTATCATGATAGTTATGAGCTGATTGGCCAGTTGTTTATCCCTCTCCACTTTATCACTTTTTGAAGCTTAGAGCATCTGACCCAAAATTGGATGTATCAAACAATGGAGAGAGATAAAGTACCAGCCAGTCTGCTTCTAGCTGCTGTTTTATAGGCGGTGTTTGAAAAATAACAGGAGCTGATTGGTTGCTATCCTTTTATATTTTATCTCTCTCCAAGTTTTGATACATCTCCCCCATAATGTTTATAGTCCACTATACTTGGCAACACTGCACTGTGTGGAGCATTACACTGATATTACATTACAAAATGCTCCAAAAGTATATATTCATCTGACATCATTGGCTGTTAAAGTTACGTTTCTCTTGAATGCCAACACAAGGAATCCGTGCAAAGTCACGGATCTATGTATTTTTACTGCCACAAATGGGGTGGGGGGCTTCTTATCGCAGAATCCCCAATAAGCAGTGACATCGAGGCTAATTGGATAGACCTGGGCAAGATAATCATCCATGGTAAATTACCAGTACCACTACTAATTGGTTACCGTCCTTAAGTGTCCAGTGGGCCCCTTGAGTATAACATAACACAGATAGAATTAAGACACGGGTGAGAGCAGGGATAACATTTTATTTGCATATCTGGCAGTGCCACTCCTCTGACAAGAACATACAGTGGAAGGGTCCTCATCTGTCACTATGGTGATATTCAATAAAGAATAAAAAACATGTTGCGGCTTCCTTTATTATTATCTGCAAGCGAACATCCTAATTTCAGCAAGTATCAAACACTTGTCGCTATTTATACTGATTTATTGTAAAGTGAAATATACAAGTAAACAACTGAATCTTGGCAATTTTTAAAACATCACTTTTAACAGATTAGATGTTACAAACTGTAGTTTCTTAAAATTCTTTAAGTATTTGAATTTGCTTTTGCTTTTAGAACACGTAAAAATATCCCTACACAAATAAATAAATTGGGTCCCTGACAGGTTGTCACAATGAATTTTCTGATGACTGTTTTCAACTGCCCTCTAGTGGTCACAGAAAACAGCAGGTACAAACCACACACTACAGTATATACTACACTATGCTGTATGCATTCAGTGAGAGTCAGTACAGGGCATGCTCAACTAAATCAGTCCAAGAAGGTACTGTATGATCAGCCTAACAGAGGGGTAACAGACAAACTGAAAACAAATATTGTGTATAATTTCATATATTCTGTATACTTTCATTTGACATAAATGTCTCCAGCAATTTCAAGCTAAGGCATGAATCATACACGGTGCTTGGCTGGATGACAGACATCTGAAGAGATGAAGATTTCCCATCACCTGGTTTCCGTCAGTATAATTGATATGTTTCCTTATTAAAGAGAATGGAATGGCCGTTATATTACTCTCACTCATACTTATGTCAGTTATTCTGTATACACAGCACATACTAGCCATACCCCCCAGCAGTGACTGCCACATCTATCACATACCTTTATTACACTGTACAGGATCAATGCGGGTATTCTGGAGACAAGCAACAAGTGTGATGTAAATCAGCATTGTGTTTTGTTACAATTACAGTGCTGTTTTCCAGGGCTGACAGATCTTTGTTGCCAATGTAAAAGAATTAAAGAAATGAACCATGGCAAAATGTCAATTTACAATGTAAAATAAAAATGCTCCATGATTTGTTACTGTGGGGGAAATTTACTAAATGTGAATATAGGGTCTAATTCATTAGTGATCGATCCCCAGCTTATTTGCACCAGGGACCAATGGTGCAGGGTTGTCTACCCTCCCGGCATGGCTGGGAGGATCCATGAAATCGGGGCAATCTCCCGGCCCCTCCGCGGCGGGGTTCCGTGGGAGCAAATGACGTAATTTGCGACTTTGTAGCCCGCCGCCGTGCAATGCCTGAAATACCGTCATTGCACGACAAGGGGAACAGTCTGAATTGAATGGGCGCCCCCATGAAAATGCTGGGTGTTCCCCTGGGAATGCAGGCGGGCTCAGCAGCCTCTCCTCCCTGGGCTTCTACCCAGGGCAACTAGAAAACTAGAGGGGGGATGCTAGGGGGTCACATGCCCCGGGTGTTGGATGTGATACTCATATGTACTGTTCATTGTAGTACCCTGCACCTTTCAGAACCTGTGCAATTTATCTCATCTGTCTGAGGTGCCTTTACTAATGCTGGCTTGCCCCCGGTAGACAAAAATCCCCAGTTTCAGCCATATTCCATCTATATGGAGTTGGCTGATTTAAGTTCTATGTAATTTATAAAGTTCTAATGTTCTGGCTACTGGTTTTCAGACCTAACATTGTAAACATTCTATAGGTTATTCTAGCCCTAATATTTTTAACATAGGGATATAAAGAGACTCATCCAAGGGCTACTCTATTTGTTACCACTAATCCCCTTTTATTAGCCAGAGCTAGGGAATGTATCCTCAGGCCCATATTGAGTAAACTACAATGACTGGGGAGAGAGAGAGAGAGAAATACTTCATAAATGCAGGGTTGCCTACCCTCCCGGAATGGACGGGAGGCTCCCAAATATAAGGTACCCTTCCCAGCCCCCTGGAAAGGTAAGCGACTCTCCCGTATTCCGCACCCCAGATATCCCCATTATTTTACCTCGATTTGCGGCTTTTGGGGGAAGGGCTAAATATGCAAATTGTGTAATTT
Source organism: Crinia signifera (assembly GCF_055691185.1). NCBI lineage: Eukaryota > Metazoa > Chordata > Amphibia > Anura > Myobatrachidae > Crinia > Crinia signifera. Next base: position 269,991,056 of record NC_139219.1, on the reverse strand, counting down.
AGCCCTGCCCCCTCCTCGGAAACTTAATGAAGTCTACATAAGGCCCCGCCCCTCGAAGTGCTGCTGACAATCTCCTCTCCGGGCTTCTCCAGGAGAGGAGACTTTAAAAGTAGGCAACCCTGCGTAAGTGACAATAGCAAGGTTGCTGATCGGGGATTATAAAAGCAGGTTTGATTAATAGTCTTTTTTTTTTTTAAACATTACAGCATTTCGATTACCATAGCAATATCCAGCAACACGAATATAGGGAAGATTACAGCCAGGCTGAATAAAAACGTTTATGTCTCGTAAACGTTTGTCATATGAGATGACGTGTGACTGTCACCTTGCTCCCGTCATCTTGTCATTAAATTCAAATCTGGACAACCTATCACATGTCCTGAGCGTCTGACAATGTGTTTCCTATCACAAGCTGTATGATTAGAAAGCTTGGACGGCTCTTGCTGTACCATGTTACTGAGTGTAGGGTGCGTGATATGTCTACACAGAACTATGCCAACCTCAGAGCAAGGAAAACAGGAGGACGGCATAACCAATTTACCATATGAGCCTTGATACATGATAGCTTCCCACGAGACCTCATTATTATCACAGCGCTCATGTCTTCTCCTTCTACAGTAGCTGCTCGAATAATTTGTTTACTTCCAAAAGAAAAGAAATCAACATGTTTGATAGAATAGACGTATTTAAACCCATATAAATGGGGTTCTTAAGCGTCATCCTTAGACGGAAATAAAAACTGAACTAGAATGTAGAAGTTGCAGAGAAAGACAGCGGGATATATATAGACTATTGTTTTCCACCTAACGATTTCCCAAAAAAAGCCAAGTGTCAGTATTACATATATTTTACATAATCCACGGAAGCTGTGCATGGTGCATGCACGGAACAGTATGCAGTTAAACAGTGTAGGAGGAATTGCAGTTTTAAACTATTAATTTGTTTGCAGTCAGCATGAGTATTTGTAAAGCCAGAATAGAAATATTCCCTGGTGCTAGTTAAGTAAAGACGTATGGTTGCTTTGCAAACATTTAGAAGGCTGACATCACGCACAAGGTTTAACCCTTCCGAAGTTCAGCAAGCCGATGAATGTACAAGGTATTACTGCGCTATTAGGCATTTTTGTTTATTTTATTCACCCGAGTTCCGAGATTTCTGAGCAGTTAGAAAGGCCATGGAATACATCTCATTATTGCCATATATGCTGAATTAAATAAGAGCAGTGTAGCAGCTCTGCAGCTTCTGTGTCACGCCTGGTTTGCACCGTAATGAATGGGGTATGTTTTGCATTATGACTTTGTGAATGTCAAATAAAGAAAAGGGTTTTTTTGTTTGTTTTTTTTGCTTTGTTTTTATTATTCTCGGCTGGGCCTTTTTGTCTGAAAAAATGGCAAGTCCCCACTCCCCCCCACCCCCACCCCCACCCACACACACACATTTATCTTTAATTATTCCAATAGTTTTATAATAATAATAATAATAATAAATTGACATGAAAATAGACAGCATTCACCGCTATCATCTAGCTACATATAAATAGCAACCAGGATGGTCCAGCACAGCCACTTGTCCCACTGTTCTCTCGGCGGGTGCCCACACAATGCCTCAGCATAAATACAGTTCAAAAAGAATGCAGCACTCCAGCCTTTCAACATGAAAACTTTTTAGTGAATCAGCAAATTATACAGCAACGTTTCAACACAACAGTCTTGTCATCAGGCTTATATATATATGTCTAGTGTCCGTTTGTGTATCTCTGAAACACTGCCATCTATTGGCAGTGAGTGAAACTACATATCTTTCTCTCTCACATGCACAAACACAGAGGTAATCACAAGGTAGCAGACTAGCTTTCGAAGCATTAGTTTTGAGCGGGCTTACTAGAACAGAAATACTTGGCTTGGTGCCCTTAGTTCATATCAGTACATCCAGGAAGCAATGGCGGCACTCATTGCTCTATTAACCACGCTGATGCCGCAGTAGAATTTAACATTTCAGGATTCTTGAGGTCAATTGGAGACAGCACTCATTCCATTAATTTGTCAGGACCTTTGCACTCTGTAAGGAAATATCTGTCACATCACTCACTGATCTCAATTTCCTATTTGTCAGGACACATTGCACTTTGACACCACGGTCAAATGTAATAGGGGTGTGAGACCAGGTAAGAGATTTTGGGACAGTTTTCCCATTTTTTTAAAGCGGCAATCATTCACACTGAAAAAAACAGGTTGATTTAGCCATGTTATTGTTTGCTGCTTTAAAAATGTTTTTAAAAACTCTCCCAAAATCTCTTACTTTACTATACTATTAAGCGGCATACATCATAGGAATATAACAAATATATTCCTATGATGCATGCCGCTTAATAGTATAGTTTTGTTGTGGTATTTCTTATGTACTCATGTGTCTGATTATGTTTTGTCTGTCCCGGCATTGGTTTTAACTGACACATTGTCATCTCTTATGTATTGTATTTTAGATTTTGTTTATCGTCGCCCAGGTTACCATGCGTCCTGCGCATGCACGGCTCGACGCGGCTGCCTGGTGCGTCTCACATCATTGACGAGCGATGCGTCTAGACACCGGGACCTGGCTGATGGTCAATCGTGAGGTTGTGTTACTGTATGTTATTGCTTTGATTGTCCTGATGAAGAAGCATTAAAGTTAAGCTTCGAAACGTTGACTATAATGGCAGCCTAAGATTGTGCATTATTAACGGAGAGTGCCACCCATAACGCTGATATATATATATATATATATATATATGTATATACCCCCCCCCCCCCAGCAGTTACCCATTGACCAAGTTTATACTGCCTTTACTCTGTGTTTTGACAGTGTAATATTCTCCCATGCAGTTTGCGGCCAGTAATGACAAGTGCAAGGGGGCCCCCCTATCTAATCTGGCACTGAGGACAGATCGCTGATCTGAAACTGAATAGCTCAAGGGAATTTTCCTGTGGAAACAGATTGCATGGATCATCTCAAGGCTAACTGACTCTGCTCCTCTGTGCACCATTCTGGTGATGTGGGATATATACAGTATAAACACGGTAAAGGTTACCTGTATGCCCTGTAGCACATGCACCAGTGTCTAACAGCAGTAAGCCGTCTAGTGAGTCTATGCAAATGGCCTACAAACCCTCACCATATATATATATATCTGTGCATCCAAATATGCAAGGACTGAGATGCCAACTTTTAGTATTTGTGCACTCTGGAATATTGAATACACCATCGTTGGAACCATGCACCATTTTCTCTGTGTGGCCACAGCCTCCTATGCCTGCAGCTCTGCATCTGTGTCTACAGCCACTTGCATGGCACTACTATAACACATGCCTTGAACATCCCATGTTTTCTTGCTCTGGCAGCCACCTCGTTGTCACCACCCAGGAATGCCCATCACTTTTGTACCACACTTGTTATACCGTCTGATACTATCGCACCAGCACTTTGTGAGAGTACCTCGTAATGCATGCATTGTAGGAGTTTTCAGAAGTTTTCCACATGCCCCATAATATTTAAAATACTTTTTAATGTTGTGAATGAATGGTGAATGTTAAAGAAAGGACACCAGTCTGGCCAAGTTCAGCAGGGAGCCTGGACATGCAACAGGGTATCTGACAGGAAATCCCACAAGCCGACTCAGTGGCTAAGTGTTCTGGTGGCTGAGTGCACAAAGAAAAATCCCAGAAACAGTGGGCAATCAGTGACCGGTGATGGCTGAAGTGAGAGGCTGCTGGACTGATTGGGACAGCCTAGAGTGAATTCCAAGTGCTGGGGAAATGGTTAGGAAGTTCCCATGGCCCTGTGACTGTTCCAGTGGGCTATCATTTGGCTGCTAGACCCAAGACTGCACGCAAACTGAAAAACACTTATTGGATCAATTAAATTAAATCGGCTACCAGAGAGGAGCACATCGGGAAGCCAGGCAGCTAAAGTAGGCGGAAAGCAAAATATGCTTCACTGAGAGGGTGGCACCATAGGAAGCCGAACGTGCTGTCACCTGACAGTGACTGGGCACAGAGTCCTGCCTCCGCTCCTGCATCAGTTACAGTCCCAGAGAAGTCTCCGCTTACAGTAAACTGTTCCAGCATAAACCTGCTTGCTGTCCAGGAGCTGTGGTGCTGCAGCTGAAGATGATGAAGAGATGTTACACAGCCAGCTGGCAGGTTTCCTCTTCTCCCTCTTAATCTTCTCAACATGAAAAGGAAAGCCTACTGGATTTAAATAACTATTTATCAAGTATCATCTCTAGGACAGGCTTTCAATTGAGACAAGTTAAAGCCGGGCTGGGCTGAATGTAAAGTCAGAGTCATCTTCAATAAATTCAGATTTAAAGTTGTTCTTCTTTATTCATTTTCCTTCTCCTAAACCAGTGGTTCTCAAACTTTCTTGAGTCACAGCACCCTAGACTATCAGCGTTTTGTTCACAGCACCTCTAAAATGTTTTTTTTTTTATTAATAAATTATGTAAATTGTTCCTACCTGTCAATCTTACGTCCAGTTACATGGTGATGTCTACATGGTTTATGATTAGCAGCCACTAGCAGTGGTTTTATTAACCCTTTGAATGCCAACATCTGTTAGAGATGCACAAAATATCCTCCAAAAAACACCAGCATCGCTCACATTTGTAATATAAATTCAAATGAAAAATGTTTTACATCAGGTAAACATTGCAGGTCATTATGATGAATAAAAAGGTCTGCTTGGCAATTTTCACACCAATTTTGACAAATTCACTTGGCACTCAAAAGGTTAATCACTTTGACAATAAATAATTTCATTTGGTCCTGGACCACCAACCGTAGACACCCTGGCAGGAGACTCACAGCACCCCTGGGTGCTAGAGACACAGTTTGAGAACCATTGGCCTAAACCTAACAACAAACACTCAAGTGACTTATACTGATTATCTATCCAACGTCTGCCTTAAAATACTAGAATTTTTTTTTAATTCAGAGCTATTCTTTGTAACACATCATCCTGATATCCTATGCCCCTCTCAATGGCGCACAGATAAAATGGCATTGAGTGCTGAATATAGTAATCTATGGATGTATAAATGACTGTGATGACACAGCCTGGTAACTTGGCTAGAAGAGACCACAATGACTGGTCCCAGGCTTATGCTAGGTGATCGCAGCTGTACTATGTGAATAGAAATGTAATCAATTATGGTATAACATTCTCACAAATATTCAGGTACAGTAATGACACTCTGCTGAGATTTGTGATTGAATGTTACTATTCTCCTAGAACATTGGTTGTGGTAGCTGGCCGACCAGGGGGAAGACGCTGTGTTTATGTGATTAGACTGGCAGTGCATTTAGTATACAATATATTTTAAATTGTAAAATGCAACAAAATAAGTTTGAGCTATATAAATGTATATAAACAAAATGATATTTAACCCGTACTGAAAAGTCCTGTTTGCTTAATCTTGATATAAGCTTGTGCTGTCAGACAGTGCAAAATGAATAAATAATAATAAAAAGAATCTTATTATATATGACAGAAATGCATGAAACAGTGCAGTGGATTACTTCAAAGCTGGGCTAAATACATTCCTGCAAGGCCTTGCGAGTCAACAAGATCCCACCTTGCGAATGGTGGCATGCCGGCCCACCATTCGCAAAGGGAGATTCGCTCGCAGGGTCTGTAAATAAATGTTACACAGTACCATCCATGCACAGCCTAGTGGGATCCGTCCACATCATTTGTGACTTTGAAGTCACTTATATATTCGTGGATGCTCGGGGGAAGTGAGCGGGTAGATGACAACCATGGGCATTCCCATATGCTAATGAGTTGGACGCTATCTTGGGTGCGTGCATTCGGCAAACAGTCTGTTCGCCGTGGCCGCATGCACCTGTCATTTGCACATGCTCAGAAATGCGGCTGCGCATGCACATACGCCAAACTTTGGACCCCTTGCGAATTAAGGGATCCGATCGAACGGACTTTGATATGGTCCTATGAGTATCAATGGGAAAAAATATATTTTGCTTGTAAGAGAGTTGTACGCAAAGAATATATACTTTAGATCTAATGTAACAATATTCAATCTGATTATACACTAATCAATCATTTATTGAAATGTATAAATTATCCTGTTTACTTGTAAAATTTGGCTTAAATAAATATGATAAAAAATTGAAATCCCTAATCCCGGGTTTGTCTTGTACTGGTGGGTGAACTTAACCTGTCACTGCATAATAGCACATATGTAAATGAGGTATGCAGTACCTTTTAGAATATACATGATGTATAATCTATAGCCCCATACACCCCATAGAGAATTTGCCTTTGCGAGTGAACCAGAATAACCCCCTAAATTTTCACTTGGTGGGCAGAGCTGGATTGTATCCTCATCAGGCCCCATCCCCAAAATGAGGAAATGCCCCAAAATGTATAACTCCGCGATCAGGTTCGGGGCTAAACTATGTCAGATCGTCTTTAGCCCCACTCTTTTCCCAGCGCTGATAGGTCTACACTACATTTAACCTCATCCTGCCCACTTCACTAGGAAGTGGGAAGGATGTGAGAGGTCCACCAACTCTTCCAGGGCTGCGGAAGGGTAGGGGGTACACTAAAAACCCTGAGCTTCCCGCAGCTTCCAGGATGTTAGGCAAGAATGCTTACATGTTAACCGGTCATAGATTACTTGCTGCGGCTCCACTTCCCTGTTAAGTTTATTTTGTGTTTGCAGTGACGTGGAAACGGCGTGTGCGGCCGCTAAATCAGTGAGGTTCACGGCTAAATACAGCGGGCTCCCACATTAGCCGCGAGCCTCGCTGTTTGGGGTAATCCTCGCCGTCATCTGACAGTGAGGATTCCCCCAGAACATTGAATATGGTGAGCAGCCGGTAGGGGGGTTAAACGGCGAGGATCGCTTGTTTTTGCCGATCCTTGCCGTTTAACCTCCCCGCTGACCGTATTGAATACTGCCCATAGGATTGTGATTTTATATACGTTTTACATTTTCCAAATAAATGTTTTGACTTTTTAGAAATACAGTAAATAATATTAATAATAATATGCATAATATGCATATTTCTGCATAAAAAGTTTATTTTTAACAAGTTTTGTGTTACTGTACATATTTTTTTTGTGTTTTATTTTAAGACTCTAAAAATAATATGAAGCCTATATGGATCTCAGACACCCCCATCCTCACCCCACCCCCTCTTTTGTGAATTTAGTACCAGAGTCATTTTGTATTACTGGTCACACATGATTACTCTTCTGATGTAAATAAGATATCACAAAGTATATTATGGTATCAGGTGAATTACCTTCACTAGAGCTATTTAAAGTAGACTGTGAATAGAAGCCATGACCCTGTCACTAATTAGCTAGTTCCCAGCAATGACAGAAGAGCCACTTATTGGCTGGGAATTGCAGCAGTGGAAGAGGAATAGAAAGAACATTCCTTATAATATAGATGAGGGGTAGGAATAGCCAAGCTTAGAAAGTAGATCATTGTTTTAAATACTAAGCAGAAACCTTGATCAATTTATTTCATTTTGCTACAGTCATTATGGCTGTATTGTTATCAGGATAATGGTGACTTTATTGCAGTTAAAACCGATTTGTTATGCTGCACTGTACGCTATTAATGACCATGATTATAAGTTCATTCATCTCACACACACACATGTAAATGGTTTATCAGCACACCTTGCGTTTTCAAAAGGTACTTTTTATTGTATACAGACCAAACAGACCCCACAATGTTTGTTTATTTTTTACCGAAAAAACCCCCGCAAATTACTATGTCTAAAAAAATGCCTGAATGACTAAAATTCACACTTTTTCATGACCAAAAGTCGCATGTCGTCGCATTTTTCATACCACAATTTACATTCTATTACATTTGAGATTTTTTCAAAAAATGTACCATTTCTAAAAATGCGATTTTGTGCGATTTCAAATTTTACTTAAAATCTCATCCTATCACCCAAAATCTTAATACATGTTAGAGCAACACAAAAAGCGTCCATCAGCATAAGTGATGTATCTGCATCTAGCTAATCACAAGTGTCCATCATCTTTATCACCATCTAAACGTTGCATGTGCCCTGGACCACCCACAAAAAATACATCTTTCTCAGGAGTACAGGCATTCATGCTATTGTCTGAGTGTTATCACATTTGTGCTCTGACACCCTCAGAGTACTTATTGTAGAGGAGAGGTTTGGGAACCGCACAAGGTTCTACTCACCAAGTGTGAATTGGGTCAAAGGGGACCCCTTTCACCACTCTGGTGGGGTTTGGCCTGAGTTGCCTGTGACCAACTTTTTAGACGTAATGTCCCTTACAGGATAAGAGGTCTTTGTATGTTGGTGGTGCTCCCCTGAGTCCAATGTGTAAGTACAAAGTGGGGAGAGGGGAAAGTGGACTCTTTTTGTGGGGCCCCACAAAAAGAGTCCACTTTCCCCTCTCCCCACTTTGTACCCTCAGAGTACTCACTGCACTCAGCCTGTGTGATAAGCCCCTTCCTTCCCATTGGCTGTCCTGCTTACCTAGGCACAACCAAACATCAGAGCCAGAATCACACATAGACGCCAATGGGTGTGATCACTCATCTGGAAATGTGCATAACGTGTTACACAACCTGGTGTACTACTCTAGTATAATAAGACTTGTTTTATGCTGACATAACACTCCGTGTTTTAGTAATCTGTCCCAGATATGAGATACTATTTCTTTTTTCGAAGCAAGTAAGGCTGAAAAATGGTGTCATGCATCAAATCACTCTGTCCCTGCTCCATATTGACTTATTGCTGCTTGCAGATCCCACTAGATCTTTCCTGACTGGCAAATGTCTAATCACTTGCTGTAGATCAATAGAGATTGATATGCAGAATGTGACATAAGTTTTAGCAGTGCAAATCTTGTTCAGTTCGATACAGTATAGTGGAAGAAATTAATGTATGTTTGTTATGTTATTAACTATTTTGTGAATTTATATATCATTCAGATCTATCTATGTAAGTAATAAGAAATTAATATTAACGCCCAACAAAAACAAAAATGACAAGTCATTAATTTCCATTCAGTAGACTCCAACAGACTGCTGAATATGAGGCTACATCTGTATTATGAAGGTGATTGGCTTGTATTACTTCTTTCATTCACCTTCCCCCCTCCATTCTTATTGTTCCAGCTATCACAACAGGATACAGCTTTGAAGTGAATTTTACTGGGAAGAGTGAAGAGATGCACTTATTTAGTGACAGTCTCTGGGCGATTCACTGACAGGTACAAATTCTGTAAGCCAGACGATTCTCTCTGGGGTACCATATGGATTGTCACATAATGTGTCTCACAGTCCTCAGGAACGGCAACCATATGGTCACCTCTCTAGGTATGTGTAAGACACTCACACGGCAAACACTGACATAGCTGTACTGGGGCAACAACCGGAAACACATTATTAGAATATAAAGAAATAGGTTACTATAATAAATACTATACAACCTATGTATGTCCACAATATATGAAACATGTCTACATATATAGCAACAAACTCTCAATGCGCTCATAGATGTACATATATATCAGAAGACACACAACATAAGAACAGTAGCTGTTCCTCCTGTAGGATTCCTGCCAGCTAACTGATGTAAAAAGCTAACACAAAAAAAATGGACAAGAAGGCGCAGTACTTATGTAGTATCTGGGCTGCCGATTTTGTGATTGTATGCCTTACCTTAAGGCATACAATCAGATGCGATGCGATTCGATGCGAGTTTGCATAGGATTCAATGTTAAGAAGGTCCTGTTCATTTCCCCACTATCCAAGTGGGCATAGAGTTGATTTTATATAGCGTGGCGAGCGCAGCGAGCCACCGAGCCCGAAGCGTGGCGAGCGAAGCGAGCCCCGCGAGGGGACGCATATTTCTTAAAAAGTATTCTGTGTCCCCTCGCGGGGCTCGCTACGCTCGCCACGCTTCGGGCTCGGTGGCTCGCTACGCTCGCCACAGGTTTATATCCAACTCCATGCCCACTTGGATAGTGGGGAAAGGAAAAGGACCCCTTTTTCCCATTGAATTCTATGTTAAAATGGACTCAGACCATTTTAACATTGAATCCTATGGAAAAATCTTGACCATCGCATCGCATACGATTTGGTCGCATGCGATGTGATGCAATGCGATGCGATCCGATCCGATTTCTAAATCGGACGCCCAGATACTACATAAGTACCGAAGGCGCACATGGGGGTATATTGGAATGCAGACCCTAATCACACACATGTATCAAGAGGTGCTCTCATGCTGGGACTATTAGTGCACACTCCACAATATTATGCTCTGCTAGCTCATAATGAGCAATAATCAAGGTCCTTGGTATATTTATTGGCCAAATAATACAAGCCAGAAAAACAGCATCTAGGTGACCTTGTCTCTCTGGTAGATCCCTGATACTAATGGTGTGAACACACTAGAGAATCCAGCATACAATTTTTACTATATAGTCAAAATCGCATTGGGATCACATGCAGATCGTACAGGTTTTTAACCTTTGCGATCCCGATGCGCGCTCCCGGGACAGCACAAATCGAAACCCAGATAGACAGGGCAGTAATGACTATATAGTGCAGATCTGCACTATATAGTGCATATCGCATGCATGTCTTTTGGCTTGCCGTGCATTTCACTCCCAATGTTATCTGATCGCATCGGGATCGAATAGCCAACCTAATCGACCTTATGTACACACCATAAGATTGAATCTGGACGGTTATCCTAATTTCTGCTGAGTACACATCAGTAACTTATGAATTATTATAACTCCATACTTCTTCCTGCTAGAAATTTGTCGAACCCTTTTAAAACGTGTCCATTGTATCTGAGATTACAAACTTCTGAGGCACAGTATTCCATAACTTTACTGCCCTTACTGTGAAGAAACCTTTCCTTCGTTGCGTGAAGAACTTCTCCTCCAACCTAAATGGGCCTTGTGTCATCTGTACAAACCTCATGGTAAACATCTCTGGACAGTTGTATTGTTCATACAGTATATATATATATATATATATATATATATATATATATATATATATATATATAGATCATATTCCCTCTTAGTCACCTTTTGACTTGGCTTAGCTTGGCTTTAGACCCTACTTTATCCAGATTCCTGATTTTTTATGTAGTGTCGCCCAGGACTATACAACTTATTCCAGATGAGGATATACCAATGAATTATACAATGGTATGATTACACTGTCTCCCTTGCCTCTATGTCCCTTTTTATGCAAGCTAATACCTTATTGACCTATGGCGCTGCCATTGAGCACTGCAGTTAATTCTATTGTCTATGAGCACCCCCAAATCCTTCTTCATTTATAATTTTCCTAGTTGATCCGGTCAGTGGAATGGGGATTCTGGCAGGTCAGGGAGTTGGGCAATTGCAGCCATTAATATATGGGGTGGGGGGCATTAGCTGCTTATTTGATTCCTATATAGCGACACTTGATGTGTAGCCTGGACTTTTACAAGAGGGCACCAGGGAAAATTGTTATTTTGTACTAACAGCTCTCCCCACAATGCCACTGGCTCTGTATGCTGCCAGATATTCTCCCAATTGTAATTAATCATTCCCCCCTTGGTATACAGGTGGCAGTCTGTATCCAAGAACCCAGTTCCTGTTTTTATACTCACCCTGCCCTAAACTAATTACCAGTTCTGATGGGATGACAAAGGTTGAGCAAATTTGGTGTTGAGCAAATGTGGTGAGTATTGCAGATGTGTTGTGAATACTGGTTGGTTGGTTGGTTGGTTGGTTGGTTGGAGAGACCGACATGCCATGTTGTCAGAGATCTCATACACTTGTCCTGCTCACTAAACAGTTCCTGAGTATGAATCACTGGAACATTGCCAGTAGACATGCTCTGGCAGGATGAATACAGGGGGAATGCAGAAAGCTTTGACTTGGATAACCTGTGGTTGTGATATAATCTATTCTATATACTAACAATGAAACTGCTATCAGAAGAAGCCTATTGTATCAGATCATGTGTAACATTACATTGTTTTGATTTCATTGCATAGCAAAGAACATTTTTAAACAAATTTACGCACACAAAGGAAATCACAACACAATTACAAAACTTTCATCAAATAGTAAATTAGAAATCTCTGTAATCCATTCAATTTACTGTACATTAATCTCTTCAAACAAAGCCTTGCATAATGAAACAGTATATAGATGGAACAAAGTATATACTGTGCCCGTGATACATTCACATGCATTATATAAAAGATCATAAAATTAGTTTTTGTCTACAAGACCATTTATACAAATTAGTAATTGCAGTATGCTTTGTGTCTGTGTTAGCTGTATATAATGTAGTTGACTCCACTTATTAAGCTGCCCTAAAATATATTGGAACATTCGATCATTTATTAAATAAATCATTATATCTTCTATTTTAGGTACTTAACAAGTGTAACAGGGTAAACAGGATAACAGGGTAAATAGACATAGGAGTCCTATTTCTATAGGATAAAACAGATGCGGTAAACATGCAAGCCAGCGAGATCTAAATAATGGTTGCTAGGTAATGTTTAGTTCCCCCATGATCCACTTTTATTAAACTATCAATCAATCAATTTTCTCTTTATCATGTTTAATATATATAATATTCTTAATATCCATAACTAAGCAAAAGTAAAGTGATTATTAACTCAAAACTGAACCTGGGGGTGACAATGCTCTCTTTGGCCAAGAATATGTGCTGTGCTGTACTGTTCACAAAGGCATTTTACAAGTGTGCCTCAATTCCATCTGAATTTAGTGTGGGGATTTTATTTAATTATTAACAGTTCCTTATATAGCGCACACATATTCCGCAGCGCTTTACAGAGAATATTTGAACATTCACATCAGTCCCTGCCCCAGTGGCGCTTACAATCTATATTCCCTACCACGTACACGCACACACAGACATTCTAGGGTTATTTTGTTGGGAGCCAATTAGCGTATCAGTATTTTTGGGGTAAGAAACTGGAGTACCCGGAGGAAACCCACAAAAGTACTGGGAGAATATAAAAACTCTGCACAATTAGCGCCATGGTTGGAATCGAACCCATGACCATTACACCATCCATACTGCCCAATTATTCGTCAATTATCTGCAATAAATCTAAAGACCATTATTCCCCCTGAGATCAGCTCACGTCATTCAACATACTCTTACTACACATTGTCTTTTGTTGTCCTAAATCTCACAGGCTACCAATATGCTGGCATAACCGATACACCAGACACATAACATACAGATGTTTAAGAAACAAAATAAAAAAGGACAAAGATATAAATAGTATTAAGTAGTCAAAAGAACAGAAATGTAAAAGGTAGAAAACTTTTTAGTGTTGATTTTATAAATCTAATTGTGTTCAATATATTTCCATTTGGGAAGTAGGAGGATGCAATAAACACATTTTATACTGTATTAAGTGTCTTGCTTTAGAAAATGTACAGTAGAATACAGATACAAACTTCAAAATGATGGCGCCAGCCTAGAACTGTCCATTTAAACTAGCCGACACATTCTAACTACAGTAAAATTAGTTTTGCTGGCAATTCTCTGATACTATTCACCATGACCGATGCATAATGTACAGCAATGGAAATTAATGTATTACAGTATAGACTATGACCAAAGTTTCAAATACACAACTAATTTGAAAATATTTAGTTTTGCACATTACATGCAAGTGAAACATCTGCTGAGTTTGAGGAACACCAGAGTTCAATAATCAAGAACATATGAGTTATTGATAATGTTCTGGATAATGACAAGAGTGGTTATCCAGAACATTTTACTTTCCAGATGTCAAATATGCAACAAACAAGCATGTAGAGTGCACTGGTTACCCAGCAGTCCATCATCCTGACATTCAGAAGTCATCAGCCATGGCTACAAAACAAAGCCTTTAAAGTCACTTAGAGACTTAGTATTCCCTGACTAATGCAAGAGGCGGCAGATGACTGCTTTGTACGCCTTAAGAAATCAGCATGGAAGAGAACAACATAACACCAGTGGCTGTTGGATGCAATGGGGTGAAAACAAGCCACTGGTGTTAAAAGAGAACATTAGACCCTTAAAAATGATGCATTCCTCCATTTACTAACTGACGGATGGCAGGATAGGGAGCACTGCTGATATTCAGCTACAAGCAATGTCACTACCACACTCTGACTCAATCTTTCAAGGTGCTACACACACCTGCTCCTGGAACACAAAGATTAAACTCCCCACAACCAGAGGGAATGACAACACATCTACATTGCTCCTAGAGTCTGTATGGCATAATCATTAAATAGTGATTTGATTCATCCTCTACTTCTGTGCAAAAGTCTGTCATCATGAAATCTAAAAATGGCAAAGCCTGGCAATATTACTACAATCGTGTACACTGCTTTATGACAGCTATAGTCCTAAAACACACCAAAACAAAGCCATTCATATTGGTGTCAAACAGAAAATTCCAATTCTGTCTATGTAACCTTCCCAGTGCTGTCACCAGACTACAACTCCCATCATTTATACCCTAGTAGTGCCGATTATAAAACAAATGGTGTGTTTCTAGTCCAACAGAAACTATTCACTAGTATGCTTACTCATTTGTATTCCTTTACTTTATCACAGAATAAACAGGAGATTTCCAACCAGGATTAAAAACACTTTTTGCAATGTTGCATTTAATGACAATGAGAACATGTTTACCATAATGAATTAAGCAGAGCTGTAGTACACCTAGGGCCAGGAGACAAGGCATGCCCTAAGCTTTCAGAACAATGCAGCCTTCCAAAAGTATTTTAGGATGTAGAGAAGCCGCTGGAGTTAAATGGCCATGGTAAATGGTTTATGTCACATTGCAATGCGTGCACAGAAGAATTGGGCAACAAACTCCCAGAGCCTCTACTTGGTAACAGATGATCTTGTCTTACCTTTTGTGGTGAGGACACCGCAGCCAACACCCAGGAAGAAAACTGCTGTCACCCACTGAACTGACATCCTTGGAAAAAGACAGGCAGGAAAGTGCAGACAGAATCCCTGGCTCTGTGGATCTGCTCCTGGTCGTGCACACACAGGCTGGGGATGTGTAGCTCCTTTAGATGCTGCTGCTGCTGCTATAGTATGCCTGTGCAGGGAGTGACAGAGGATCGGTGTCTCCAGCTCTCTCTTCCCCAGTCCCCCTTGCAATGTCTTGCTAGTGATGCCCAGTAATTCTCAGCTCTGCTGCTGTTTCTTCTTCAGATCTGTCTGATGACAATTTAAATCCCCTGGAAAGGCTCTCTACTGCCATCTACCGGTATTCCCCAGCAACTTTTGACTTCAATAGTCAATTGAACTGCTAGCAGTTTTAAAAATACATATATCTTTAAGATCCTTGTAAACCCCTAAATTATCAGACATTCCTAATTAAGGACACCATTTAATGGGGGCAATAAATAATAGTAAAATGCATATGATAAGGTAAAACAGGAGAACATTACAGAGTATAAATGAAATATTGACTTATTGCCATTCAGGAATATGCGTACAGCTTAGTCAAATAAATTGACTTTTTTTAATTGGCCAATTCTGAATACTATGGCCTCGCAGCAAGGAAATGTTGAATTCAGCTGTACAGAAAGCATTGCCTTAAGACTCCAAAAATACATGACACACAAATAATAATTACAAAAAAAAAATGGTACATTTCCTGGGGGAGGGTGTATTTCCTATTAATAGCAACTTTCACATTTTTAATGAGAAATTCACAAGCTGTTCAAATGTGCAGCATTAATGTTTATCGTTCAATAGCTGTGCTGCCTTTTCATTTAATAGAACATGAAGGAGAAGATTTAGGAAAGGGAGAACACAGAGTTACGGCTACAAGGATTATCACAGGTATGGGGCCAATGCATGTATACAGTAGGAGGTCATTCTTGTTGATTCTCCCCGTCGTGAATTTGCAACGGGGAGCGGTGGTGTAGGACTGCGCATGTGTATATTCGCTTATGTGCATGTGCAGGCTAACTGTGCGAACGGACGTGGCACAGTCGCCTGCCCGTTTGCACGGAGCAGAGTGGGGCTGCAGGCACGGGTCGCACCCATGGAAACGCCCAGCATTATAAGGGCATCCCCATGAAAACGCTGGGCATTCCTATGTTAATTCGGCCGTGACGTGGGTCCCAGGGGGTGGGCAGCTGACGTCACCAGATGTCACTTGCCCGCCCTGTTCATGTACAAGAGCACCGCAAATGTGAGTCACCAGAGAGCGACTTAGATTTGCGAGCGTTTTAGAAATCATTGGCGACCATCGAATTATATCGGCCCCGCACACAAGGCTGCACGTCAATGCAAGGCTTTGTGAGTCAACCTGAATGACATCCATAGTGGGCTGATACTAAGATGGATGGACGTTCATCATCAATGGCTTTGCAACCATCGATGATCTATATGAGATGACAAGTGATTATTTTTTGTCTATTGAATGAGGGTCAGCGATGCCGCCCCACTCCAATGTCTGTGTGGAATCGGTGGCTATGGTCTGCACAGCAATCACTGGCTAAACCATGGTTATTTGTTTACCGATCTGTACAAGTGGCAGATGGCAATTTTTTTTAGGTTATCATTGATCTGCAAATTCACAATCCGTTTGAATATCAAATGACTTTGCATGCATATGGAAATATAGTGAAATAGCGAAAATATCTATTCGCAATCCCCTCGCTATTTGACGGACAGGAAGACAACGTTTGGGGGTGGTAACTGTCCAATCTCTGGGAGTGTGAGGAAAAACACATGCATGCCCAGGCATTATCAGGGAGGGCGTGTGATGAAACCCTGTATCTGGAGCAGAGTTGTGGAAGGTCAGACTTACATTTGCAAAGACTGGGAAAACCATTCAATGGTGAGTGAATTGCTTCTGGATGTGCAAAATGATCCCGGATTGTGAAATTTATGCAATTTACTGGCATATTTAATCAGCGCAGGTTTTCACTCTTTTTGAGCTGTGGCTAACCACTCACAGTCATCTGCAAATTTACAGATGAGCGATCATGGTCTGAGTCACTAAAAGTTCAAGAGGCCCCACTCTACAATCCTCCAAACCAGACTCAAGTCTTTCCTGTTATTCAAGCATTTTCCTCATTCCCTTTTATTGTATTGTTTATGAAAAGCTTTTCTGTACTTCATTCGTTTTGACCTTACATTCTTCTATCTGTTAAGTGCCTTGAGTCCTATTGGAGTAAGAGCGCTATATAAATAAATCTATTATTATTATTATTATTATGTTTTGAGATGCACGGTGTCATAACTATATTGTAAATGTATTGGGGGTTCCTACTAGGCAGCAGGTAGTGCACAGTCTCATCGGCGTGTTATGAGAGTGCTATAGCTTAAGGTGAATTAAAGTAGATTACCTGTATGTGGTGTACCGTGTACAACTGGCTAGGCAATGGCAGACCATGTCTAAATTTTGGAACCACTGGTGATGATTACATCAAACTCTGCACCTGGGTAACAATATGTTGCACTACAAGTGGGGCAGATATATATATATATAGGGAGAGTAGCTGGCCATACATCTAAAGGTTTATTGTCCAATCTGGGCCCAGCTCAGAATCTTAGGGGTAAATTTACTAACATAGAAGTTCTATTGAAGATGAAATATTGCCCATAGCAGGTGTTATGGTGTGTACACACTTGTACAATGTGCATGTGATTTTGACTATATAGTCAAAATCTCATCTGGATCACATGCAGATTGTATGGGTTTTAACCCTTGCGATCCCGATGCGCGCTCCCGAATCGCAGCCAGAAAGTCTTGGCTGCATAGATTATATAGTGCAGATCTGCAATATATAGTCTAAATTGTATAGATAGTCTAAATTGTATAGATAGTCTACACACTTGTACAATCATGACTATATTACAATTTAGACTATCTGCATACAATTTAGACTATATAGTGCAGATCTGCACTATATAGTCTATGCAGCCAAGACTTTCTGGCTGCGATACGGGAGCGCGCATCGGGATCGTATCGGGATCGCAAGGGTTAAATCCTGTGCGATCTGCATGAGATCCAGATGAGATTTTGACTATATAGTCAATGCACATTGTACAAGTGTGTACACACCATAAATTGTAAAATAGTCTAAATTGTACAAGTGTGTACACACCTTTAATCTTCAACAGGATTGCCATCTTAGTAAATGTTCACCTTAGTTCCTGCACAACCCACACATACTGAAGGGTTGGGTACGGTATCCCAGCTATCAGGAGCCCGTCAGTCACAATACCAGCAGCGGAATCAAATGCCAATGGATCTCAGGGAGTATCCTAACACTAACTGTAACCCCTCCCGAAGTCTACCCCTAACTGCCCCATTCAGCAGGATAAACCTTACAGACTTATACTGCTACATCAGACAGGATAATTGAGAAATGCATAGCTATTTTAGACCAATCAATAATGGCTCTCTGTACTTACATTACCAACATCCAGCAAAGTATTATATATTTGCTTGTTTATATACTTTTCTGTAACATAATGGTTTTTGCAGTATCCACCAACAGATGACTCATTTATTTAGATTTCTATACATTCTTGTAGAATTTGCTAAATGCATAGCTTACCCTTTCCAGCTCCATTCTCTGCTTTCCAGATCTTTACATACTAATAACTAGTTGCTGGGAAATGCTATGTTCTGTGCACTGTATAACAATGTATTAAAAAAAAAAAGCTTTATTTTGTATTCATCGACCATTGGAATACAATGATATAAAGTCATGGCTGAAAGCACGGAAGAAAGTATTCTAGTATTAGGTGGAAATCACATGAATATATTGTGCAACAATACATAAATACCAAATATCCCCTCAGTCCTTGTCTCCATCTGCCTGAAATTAATGTTTTACTGTACTTATTCAATAATAAAATGCTGTATGTATACCACAACTCTTATCATTCCAATGGCCAAACTGCCAGGATTGGTCTACTCTAAACATTCATGTCACAAACCACCACAGCAACAAAACCACAAACATCATGGAACCATAAAAAACAAGAGTAATGTATACGCAGTAAATCAATGTAAAACTGAGCCTATAAATGAATAAGATGCATTTGCATCCCTACCTGGGTTCGTGTCAAACTGATCAGTTAATCAATTAGTGCCAAAGGGGTGCCTGCAGTGCAGACTGCACCTAGAATCTCTGGGGATGCTGAACACACTCCTGAATTTACAAAAAAGGGGTCCCAGTGAGGCCATGCCCCACTTTGATTAGGCCACACCCAGGGCTTAAAGTGGTCATGGAGAGGTGGGGAACCAATTTCCCTATGCCACCTAATTACTCCTCCATTAGGCAGAGCCAGGGCCAGTGGTAGGGTTTTGGGAATGCTAGAATGCTTTTCTGTGAGAATTACTTTCTGGAGGTTAAAATGTTAACCCAGCGGGGGATGCTTACAGCATCCCAAAATGCGGGAAAACCCCCGATAACAGGGTTTTTACCGCATTTCTTGTTTAGAGAATCTCCCCCATGGTGAGGTGGAACATTTGGTACTTGTGGAGTATCACGGCTCCCATCGCATGCCATCGCATGCCATATATAGTGGCATGCGATGGCATGCGATTGGATGCGATTTTTGCAGGTTTTTACAAAATAGCATGCGATCGCATCGCATGCAATTTGATCGCATGCGTTTTTTAACAGAAAAGCATCCAAATGCATTGAAATTAGTATCAAACATGTTCAATGCCCCCCAAATGTCATTTTTGAGGCTGTACCACCCCCACTATCAACGTGGAGTTGAGAATAGAAAGTGTGGCGAGCGTAGCGAGCCCCGCGAGGGGACACAGATACCTTCACAGGTATACGCGTCCCCTCGCGGGCTTCACAGGTGTCCGCGTCCCCTCGCCACGATTCGGGCTCGGTTGCTCGCTGCGCTCGCCACACTTTCTATTCTCAACTCCACGCCGACGTGGATAGTGGGGGTATGAAAAGGTCATAGGACGAGTACCGCCGCCCCTCGGGCGATGCCCCATAGAAGCCAATGGGCTTCTTCCGCTGCCCCGCGCCGACCCCCCGCCGCCCCGCACGGCCCCCCGCCGCACCGCATCGCCCCCTCACCTGTGTCTGGGCAGCACAGAGCAGTGCTGCTCGGACCTGTGACCTCCTCCCTGCATTGATCCTCTTCCGGGTGCAGGGAGGAGGAGAGCCCGGCGCAGCAGCAGCGCCGGGTGTGTGAGGGAGGGGGGAGCTGCCGGGACCTGCTGGGACCTGGCGACTCTCACCGCAAAGGACAGCTCTTAACGCAAGAGCTGTCCTTTGCTATAATTATCGCATATGTTAGAACATATGCGATAATTATAAATGCGATGGGTGGCGAAGGGGGGCGGAGATTCTTAGAGAATCTCCCCCAATCAGAGGTGGTAGATATCAGTTCCACCCCGTTCCCCCCCACTTTAACCCCTGGCCACACTCATTTTCAGGTGGCCGGCACCGGCCAAACAAAGCAGAGTGACCACCAGGTGTCACCATACGCATTTGTCAACCCGTGACACCTCTTAAAAGATGCACAATTTACAAGTAATTAGGAATAGGGTAATTTGACCCTAAAATAAAGACAAACAATCCCTTCTAACACCACTTCAACTAACCTCCAGTGTTACATTACAGAAGGGCAGCCTCTCAGGTAAGGGCAAGCCAGGACGTCACAGTGGTGGGCCGTGTGTGTTTGGGGTGGTGGGGGATGTTGTGACATAGGAGGTGGCATGGGGGCAGCAATGATATAATCATGACCACGCTACCACCGTACATACATGCCACGGTAGCTAGCGTTATACATGCCACGGTAGCTAGCATTATCGGCACGTTTGATGCACATTATTGCATTTCAGCATATCCTTAGGCACAACAGTTTCTTCTGAAGGTGACTACTGCCAGTGAGTCGCAGGTCACATGGGGGAGACGTATCTATAATAACTGAATGGTGTGTGATGTGCACCTGGCCCATGGGTTAATGTGGTGCCATCTCTCCTGTCTCTTCAGAAAGATGACACTCGCACAGCAAATAACAATGACTCTGGCAATGTGCTATATTCTGTGCATGTGACAGCATTCCAAAGGCATTGATGGAAAGATGTAATCACCAGCAACAGGTAAGGAAGGAGGGGCAGGGTACCCAGTAATGATTGGCTCTGCACTAAGCCTCCCAGCTCTTATAATACCAGTTATAAGGTAAATGTTACTATTCCCTTGTTTATTGCTAGACAGGATAGTATTTATCTTTTTGTGGTTTTATTTCCCCAAGTGCAAATGTTTGAATGATCTGTTTGTAGGGAAAAACATTAGTATTGGGAGCATTTGTGATGCTTCTTTGAAAGGATATAAGACAGGCATGTCACTATTTGTATTGCAGTTTTATTTTCAGTTACTGACAGCGATGGTATATTTTACTTCACTCTTCATTTTTTTCTTTTGTTTTTGAGGGTTTTTTTGTCATGTTATGAGTTGTAGCGGCATTAATTCCTCCTAAAACACTGCCATCATCTGCACTTGACACTCACGTGCTTCAGAATCATTGATTACAAAATAGCAATTTATTCCCTGCAGCCCGACCACAACCATCTCACAACAGAGAATGGATATCTCAGCTTACATCTAACACATTTTTATCACCCTTGTGTGCTCTCAAGCTTGGTGATGTAGATGGCTCACCGCTATGTGCTATTTCTTCCTTGCCATAACATTCATTTGTAAATTCTTGATGCCAGATTATCTGGAAATGTTTTACCCTATCATAGGTGCAGTATTAATGTGTCCTCCTTATCTGACCATTTTTGAGCATTAGGTGACACTTTAGGCCTGATTCAGCAAGGCTTGCTAAGCAGCGCCTGGAACGCTGCCTGGCCAAATGCACCTCTAGCAGCACTCTCCCATTTCCCCATTCCCCCTCCTGTCGCTTCCCCCCCCCTGAGCTATGTGCTCCATCAATTGGACGCCAGAGCTGCCCTGCTGCTGCTCCCACCGCCATTCGTACTGCATCAGTGACCAGGTAGCAGGACCCGCTTGGGGAGGTTCTGGGTGGCTTGGGGGGACTCGGGAGTCCTGAGTCCCCACGAGCCGCCCCGAACCTCCCCGAGTGTGGCCTGCCACCTGGCCACTGCTGGAGTGCAAATGACGGCGGGGAGCTCCGGCGTAAGATCGCAGGAGGGCAGAGGTCAGGAAGGGGGGGGGGGCGACAGGACGGGCGGTGAGTCGGGACTGGCTGTTTCCCTTGAGTGATAAGTATTGCTGGGGCAGTCCTGCCTAGTTCATCTTGCCCCAGCAAATCCCACCACTCAAGGGGTTAGTGTAATTTAAACTAGCCCCTGCAGTGGCCTTCTTTTGTTTCAGTACATACTAGAAAGTTAAGTGTATATAAACAATAATCTGTGTATTTGATACTAATAAACTCGCTAAAAGCAAATGCTTCGAAAGCTAGTAAATGTAGTTTCACTTGCTGCAAACAGATGGCAGGGTTTCAGAGTCACACAGACACTAGACATATATATAGATGGTAAGCGGTAGGGAATGTATGGCCAATTAGTCTGTTATTTCATGTGTTTAGCTGCAATAAGCATGAAGTTACATTTTTGAGCCGTAAGAACTAGAACAGCTGAATATCACTCATGGGATCTGACACAGGGCTAGATGAAGGAGCTGTCCAACAGTCAGGCGATCTATGATAGCTGCAGCCCTGAGTTTGAAATCTGAAGAGATCTTTCTATACTCGCGTACACATGGGGCGATTATAGCAAATATCGCTGGAAATATGGTCGCTGAGCGACCATATTGCCAGTGATTGGAGTGTGCACCAGCAATAAATCTCCGGATGCGCACTCTTGTTTTCAGCCCCTGAATGGTCGCTGGTCGGAGGAGACATTTTCATCTGCAACCATCTCTGGTTGCAGGTGAAAACGGGACACTGAGCAACATGATTGCTGAGCAATATATTGCTAGCAATATGTTGCCAGCAATCATATTGCCCCGTGTGTACGCACCTCTACACCTCATGAAATTTTGCTTCTATTGTCTCTGAAAAGATTTTAGAACCAACTTGACAGGTGTCTAAAATCAGGCTTGCTTTGTGGCGCTCATACACTTATGCGATCAGATGCGATGGGACATCACAATGCAATGTCCCATCGCATCTCATTGCATCAAGTGGAGCCCAGTGCAGTACCCAATGTCGCATGCCATCTGCGATGGACATCGGGTGCTGGAAGAGGGGTGGCGGCTCTGTAGCGGGGACCGGAGCTGGGGACCAGAGCGGTGGAGCTTTCAGGCTGCTGAGAGAGCTCTCTCAGCCAATCAGCGGCTACCTGTCCAGTCTTTCAAAGTCATCTGCTGCCGCGTCCCGCCGTCCTGAAAGCTCCACTGCTCCGGTTCCCAGCTCCGGTCTCCAGCTCCACAGCCACCAACGCTAAGGTACCGGCTCCCCACCAGCGCTCCGGTCCCAATCCCGGCCCCGCTCCCCGAACCCACTGCTGATTGCATTTGAGCAATCGCATGTGGTTAAAAGCCACATGCGATTGCTCATGCAATTTGATAAATATTATGCGCAGCTCATAATATCAATCGATGCGACACACAACGTCGTGCCTGCTCATCACGCCGAATGTCAGCTTAAAAATGCATGTAATCATTCGATTTATCGGCCAGATGTGGCCAAATTCGAATGATTGCATGCAATATCTCACATATGTGGGTAGCATAATGCAGCCCACACACGCATCGATTTAAGAATGCGTTTTGTACTTTTAAAGTACAAAACGCATCGCGCGTACGATTATCGTGTTGTATTAGCGCGGCGTGTGCGACGCGATGCTGTGCTATGCGCGTTCCCGGGGGCCGATTTCAGATGTCCAAAAAAGTATGTGCAGCAGGTACTTTTTAGGACATTATCGCATAGCATCGGGCTCAGCATTATACAGGCATACGAGCCGATGCTATACGATGGGTTTTTTTTGGAAATAATTACATACAAATTGGTATCAACAACTTTATTGCAGGTTTGAAACATGTGAACTCGAACAAAATAAAGGTCAGAAAAAGCCAGTGAAAAAATGTGCTTAAATCGCACAGCATCGCATCGCAGACAGCCAATTAACCATCACATCGGGTCATGCTTAATTCTGGCAGAAAAATTGTAAAGAACCATTGTACAGCCAAAAACGCATAGCACTGAAATCGGTGCGTGTGTGGGCACCATTAGACTTGACCACGCTTAATTCCTGGCCCAGATTTAATGCAACCACACCCTGATATTCAGATATGTCCATGCTGTCTCTGTCACATACATGCCTACCTGACCCTCTCCTTGAGGGAGAAAATGCTCTGTTCCTGGACCTCCCTGGTAATGAAGGATTGCCATCACCTGTGGTGAAACGCCTTTCAATTACCTAGCTCCCCACAGGTGATGGCAATCATACATTACCGGGGATGTCCAGGAACAGAGCATTTTCTCCCTCATGGAGAGGGTCAGGTAGGCAAGTATGCGCCTATATCTACTAAAATAAAAGATTTATACAAAAAGACTTATACAAAAAAATACTATAACAAATTATAAATAAATAATTGTGTGTGATAAAAGAAATGTTTTCAACATACTGTGAATCAATGTCATTGGCTGATGTTTTATCTTGGTACTGCACTTTTGCATTTTTTTTTTAAATGCATCCCCTGTGTGGTATTTGCATCTATGGGTAGAACATCATCATATGGTGTAGGGATGAGCGCCAGGCCGAAGATTTGAATGCGTCGCGAAGATTTGGATTTCGATTGTCGAACAAGGGAGAAAAGCTTTGGATTTGCATTTGGATTTTTTTGAAAAATGGTCAAAAATGCCCAAATCACGTAATTTTTGCCTTTTTGTGTCCCTAGAGTACAAATAACCTCAATAACATTAATTTACAGCCCTTTCCAGACAATTTTGACCACTTTACACCTCACAATATTGTTTTTAGGGCAAAAGGTTGCACCGAGGTAGCTGGATAACTATGCTAAGCCACACAAGTGTGTGACACAAACAGGTGGCTCATCTAGGAGTGTCACTGCAGCAGCAGACTGGATGGCAGTTTGAAAAAGAAGACCTCAAAAAGCATATAATGGCAAAAAAAGAGGTCCCTGGGCAAACCCACACACCAATAGCTTCTTAAAAAATGGGCAAAAAATACTATGGGTGCAGTACACACAAAGAATGAATAAAGAAAGACAAGAAAATTGATTTTAAATTTAATTTAATTTTTAAATGTAATTTGTTTTTAATGTGCATCTTGTATAACGCTGCTTGGACGCAGAACAATCACACACCCACCTTCTGGCAGTATATACTATGGGTTCATTACACACAAAGAATGAATAATTAAAGGCGAGAAAAAATGATTAGGATTTTTTAAATTTAATTTGTTTTTAATGCGCAGCTTGTATAACGCTGCCTGGACGCAGAACAATCACACACGCAACTTGTGGTGTATACTATTGGGGTGCAGTATACAGCAAAAAAATAAAGAACAGCAAAATGTATTTTTAGATTGTATTTATTTTTTATGGATGGACCTTGGATAACACTGCATGGACCATGGAGGCAGAAAAATCACACATGCAACTTGTGGTGTATACTATTGGGGTGCGGTATACAGCAAAATCAATTTTTACATTGTATTTATTTTTTATGGAAGGCCCTTGTATAACACTGCGTGGACCGTGGAGGCAGAATAATGACACACTGAACTTGTTCTGCTTCTGACATTATATATGGTGTATAGTCTGCACTGCACAAGTTCACAACACCCCTCTGTCTGCACTGCACAGCACCCCTCTGCAGTCTGCACAACACACCTCTGCACACTAATGTAATGATGACTGAGTGATTGATGAGAACAAGTACAAGTTGAAGTGAAACACCCCAGTGCCAAACCCCTCTGCAGTCTGCATGCACTGCACACAACACCCCTCTGTCTACTCTGCACTGCACAAAACCCCTCTGTCTGCACTGCACAGCACCCCTCTGCACACTTATGAATCTGAGTGATTGATGATGACAAATACAAGTTCAAGTTATGTTAAACACCCCAGTGCCAAACCCCTCTGCAGTCTGACTCTGCATGCATTGCACACAACACCCCTCTGTCTGACTCTGCACTGCACAGTACCCCTCTGCAGTCTGCACAACATCCCTGGTTAAAGTTTAAAACACCCCAGTGCACAACGCCCCAGAAGCCCGCCACTGCTGTGAACAGCAGAGCTGTGTGCAGCAGGAAGCGTGACTGTGAAATGGCGCAGAATTCTCGGGACGGAGAGCTTTTATAGACCCAACGTATTTCGAGAATCCGACGTCAGCTTCCCACGTTCGGCCGCGCTCAGGTTTCCGAACATAGCCGGAAACTCGCAAGCTCAGCTCGCGGGTAATCTGGTCGGCTATGTTTGGAGCAGTTCGGATTCTGTGGAATCTGAACCACTCATCTCTAAAATGGTGTTACTTGGTTGTGACATTCTCCTCACAACTGGCATCATGGCAGGCGGAAATTATGGTGCTTTGGCTCTCATAAATCAGTTCAGCCTCTTCAGCCATAAGTGTAGATGTTATGAAAATTCAATGTTCAGTTTTACATAAGCACCAAAGTATTTTACTTGTCTGTATATGCAATAATTGGCCACCTTCCAACCATGGCCCAGATGCACTTTGATAAACTCAAAGAGCTTCAAATGGAATATTTTTTTTAAAAAACCAGATGTTACAATTTATTATTGAGAGAGACATTGATATATTATTCCAAACTCACCATAAGGAAAAATGTGGATCTGTGACTGCTGTATCATTTTTTATATAAAATATATTTTATTTAAAACAGATTTTGTTCAAGTCCTGGGAACATAGGCGTGTGCACAGGGGGTGCCAGGGGTGCCCAGGCACCCCCTAATGATCATCACCTCGCCAGCTAAATCCTCAATTCCTCCCCAGACTGCGGCACTGGCAGCAGTGGTGAGCCGGCGCCGCAGTCTCTGCCGGTCTCTGCCTGTCTCTGCCTGCGGTGCAGTGGCCACTCCAAAGATGGCTGCCACCTTGGAGGAGACAGACAATAGAGGTCAACATGACCTCTAGTGTCTGTCAGTGGAGCTCAGCGCGCCCAGCGCTACTCAGCTGGAGCGCTGTTTAAATAAATGTATTAATCTGTGAAATGGCGCCGAATTCTCGGGACGGAGAGCTTTTATAGACCCAACGTATTTCGAGAATCCGACGTCAGCTTCCCACGTTCGGCCGCGCTCCATCCTTAGCAGCCGCACCATGGAGGAAGCAGTTCCTCAAAGTCCTATTCCTGCGCAGGGGCCAGGTCTCACTGGTATGTTTTCTGAAGCCGGGCAGCGCTGTGATGCAGAGATGGAGCCTCTCGGGGAGCCCTTCGCCCTGTCTCTGGATTCTCAAGCCTTCCTGACACCCTGCAACTCCCCCACACAGAATGGTAAGTACCCCAGGATCACTGTACCCACCAACCCCTCTTGCCCCCCTTCCTTTGTATGTGACCTCCTGTACACTACTATCTGTGTGTGCCCCCCTCTACCCCACCTCATTCCTGGTGTTTGACCCCCTTGTACCCCCTTCACCTGTGTGACACCTTGTCCCCTGCTACACCCTTCATCTGTGTCTGTGACCCCATCTACCCCAATTTCCCTGGTGTCTGATCCCATCTTACCACCCTCCTCTATGTTTGTGGCCCTGCTCAACCACCTATCCATGTGTGTATGAGACACCATTCCCCCATCCTTGTCCCTCTACCCCCCTTATGCCCAGGGTGTGACCCCTGTACCTCTACCCAAATGTCTGTGGCACCCTCTACCCCCATCCTGTGTATAACATATGGTACATGCCCTACTTCTGTGTTTGTGTGTGTGTGTGTGTGTGACACTACCCCGGTATTTTTGAGGCACCTTTTATCCGCACACTTCCCCTATCTGTGTCATAACTTTTAATTATGCCCCTGAAGGAACCCCCTGGGTAATGAGCATGTAGGTCTCCTTGGCAACAAACATATAACTGCCCCCTAGGCAAAAAACATGTAAGCCTCTTGGCAACGAGCATGAAACTACCCATTGCAATGGGTATTTAACTTCCCTCATGGCACATAGCAACCAGAATGAAACCCCTGGCAAGAAGCATATAATCCCCTGGCATTGAGCAAGAAACTTCTGGCAATGAGCATGTAACCCCTGGTATTGAGCAAGAAACTCTGGCACTGAGCATGTAACCCCTGACAATAAGCATGTAGGTAAGCTGAACTTATGTGACATAATATATGATAGGCATTACGGTATGTTATTTGATGTGTAATGGGCATTATGGTGTTTGGTATAATGTGTAATGGGCGTTACGTTGTAAATTTTTGCTGCGCACCTTCGGCGCACACTATCCCTATTTCTAGTGTGTGTGTATGTGGGGGAAATGATTCATTCATTGATGCCCAGTAGACGGTGATAGACATGCACTTCCAATGGTGCACCCCCTATTAAAATGGGCTGCGCACACCTATGCCTGGGAATTATAGTGTTTGTATTGATTGCCTTTGCCCAGCAGTTGTGTCAGTTACTCTTTAATGCAATATCAAAAGCTTAGTCATACTGGTGAATACACAATATATTTTAATGACTGTATGTTCTGTCTGCTTTCTTGTGGATTTTATAGTCCAAATGCACAGGTTCTCAAACTCGGTCATCAGGACCCAACACAGTGCATGTTTTGCAGGTCTCCTCACAGAATCACAAGTGAAATAATTAGCTCCACCTGTGGGTCTTTCAAAGTGTGTCAATGAGTAATTATTGAACCTGTGCACCTGCAGGGTGACCTGGAAACAGTGAACTGTAGAGGCAACTGCAAAAAATCCAAAGGTGTATGCAGGTCTTCTCCAGTAGCAATGTGCCATGGTTCCCTATTAAGTTTCAATAAATCCACTTTAATGCAGCAGGTAAATCATACTTGCCTACCTGACCCTCTCCTTGAGGGAGAAAACCCTCTGTTCCTGGACCTCCATGGTAATGAAGGATTGCCATCACCTGTGGTGAAACGCCTTTCTTATCAATTACCTAGCTCCCCACAGGTGATGGTAATCATACATTACCAGGGAAGTCACAGCTAGTACTGGGGAACAGTTGCAGCTCTAGTGGTGGCGCTGCAGCCAGAGCCGCTGAGAGGTATGCCGGGTCCATTAAAATTATTGGGGCATGGCCTAATCGCTGGAGGCGTTGCCACCTACACAATTAGGCCACTTCCCCAAAATGTTAATGTGCAAAGAGTGAAAAAACCCTCTAAAGAAGTTGAGGGGGGAGTGTTATTATCCCTCCCCCTCAGCAGCAGCACACACCTACAGCATGTGCTGTCATGCAGCATGTGAGACGCTCATGCTGAGCCTGCTGTCAGCAGAGCACATGCTGTAGGTTTGTGCTGCTGCAGCTGGGGAGGGTGGGCCCGCTTAATTAGTACCCCCCCCCCCCATTATCCCCTGCTCTCAGCGGCCCTGGCTGCAGCACAGTTCAAAACTCACACCAACTGCCAGTGAGTCCTCTACAGTGATGTTTGGCAGCATTTGGGGGACAGTTGGTGTGACTCCCCTATTTGAATTTTATACTGTTCTGCAGCCCCACCTCTGGAGCCACCCCTTCTGTGGACCATTGTTATAATTGTGGATTTGCACTAGCCATTAGGCACTTATCATACAGCTTGAATAAACATGTTTGTGTCTGATTAATTGCATCTGTTCTGAATATTGCAACCACCCGATTTGATGTACTTGACCCTTCCACCTGAAGCTCTGCATCTCTAGGCAACAGCAGCCATACAGTAAGGGGGAAATTTACTAAAGGAAATGTGTAAAAAATAGGTGTAAAAATAGGTGTATTTGTATCCAGAAATACACTTATTTTTGACATTTTCTATCCCGAAAATACGGCAATTCATATTGATAGCACATCAATACGAATTGCCGTATTTTCGGGATAGAAAATGTCAAAAATAAGTGTATTTCTGGATACAAATACACCTATTTTTACACCTATTTTTTACACATTTCCTTTAGTAAATTTCCCCCTAAGTGTCAGATTCAGGAAGCTCTGTTTGCAGTCTTTGGGGTCTATTTACTAAACATTAGAGAAAGAGAGAAAATAGACAGAGGTAAAGCACCAGACAGTCAACTCCTAACTGCCATGTTACAGGCTGTGATTGAAAAATGTCAGGAGCTGGTTGGTTGGTACTTTATCTATCTGCTGTACTTTGTCTCTCTACAGGGCTTAGTAAACCCCTTTATCTTTTGGATATATTACATATTTTATCATATGCCAAACAGGGAAGGTCTGATTTAGCCCCTATGAATAATACAGGTACAACATTGGACAATCTATTGTGTTGTGTGGTGTGATTGCGGTAGACCTGGGGATATTTAAGACCAGATCATTTTTATACAAATTAATGCTAAATAATGATATGAATATGTAACAGAACGGTTATAAATATCTGTTTAAAGTAAACGGGGCTTCTAGACATTTTAGCACCCAGTGAAAACATTAACAAATGTCCCCCCCTCTTAGAAAAAGGGCAACTTTTGCTCTCCCCTCCCCCCCTCCCAAAAAAAAGACACTAACCGCACACACCCTGTGTGATGATACAGCTCCCCAGCCCTAAAAATGACCCTGAAGTCCAAGTCCTCTCTAATATCGCCTTATGTCTTCAAATATTGAATACTCTGCATCTGTGATTTCTTTGCAAATATGGTTTTATTATTTACTGATCACTACGGCAGTATGGTATTATTTGATTAAACAACTATCACAGGGTAAGCAAACAATGACCCAGAGAGCTCCATGTAAACTGAACGGTAAATTTATGTGTAAGAAAAACAGAAGCGATCCTGCATTCTCTGGCACTCACTGAAAGCTCTTTCAGACACAAGCGTCCATATATAAAATCTGAGGAACGGAGTGATTTAATGTGTTTACTAGCTGCATTTAGGCTCGACTGCTAACGTCAATGCTGAACACCTCAAGTACTTTACCTGGGTCAATAATCTTTCATAAAAAATTTGCTGCTTTTAGCGTTTAAAAAATCTATTAGAAATAAAGATTGTTGGATGCTTATGACTATTGCTTTTCATTTGAATGTGATTATTTCTATTAGACTATGACATGCACAATTGTTTATAGATCTGAATCCAATAGTGATAGTATGTATGTATATAACACATCTGACAATGGAAAAATTACAGAGCTCATGTCTGGCAGGGATAACGCAATAGAGAAAGTATTTACAAATTTACAGAAAATAACATAAAGTGACTCTTACTACACATAAATGTTCCAAATGTTAACTTTTCCATACAGCGCAGTTATTACTACATTGGGAGCTGGTAGCAGATAATCAAAACTACCCGTGAGGTCCAACATGTGATCAGCAGATCATCACATCAGCATCAACATCTACTTCTATTGGCTGGAATTTGGTGGGAAAGTGTTCACTCCAATGGGCTGTCCAACAGTCTTGCTTTGGGAGGACCATGCAAACATCGTGATGGACACCTATCCCGAAATAGGTTCAAGCAATGTTGAGAGAGAATTGAAAAAAGTAGTTTGTTCCTGTACAACAAAGTCATTAGCAACCATCCTTAATCTCCACAATTCTCACCTTTCATGTCTTCCAGGTAAACCAAACATCAGTAACAGAAATAGATCAAATACTGTCATGCATTAAATACAAAAAGGATACTACATAGTAAATATAAACTAAACATATTCTGAGGTCAGGGACTTAATCAAACATCTTTTAAGGTACAAATATATATTTCACTATAAATGGCATCATTGCTGCTGGGGCAGTGCGATTGGTGAAAGGAGAAAGTTCTATGTGTTGCTAGATGTGGGTTGAGCTGTCTGTGAAGAGTAGATCTTAGGGAGTGTTGTAGGTGAAGCGAGCCTGGACGACTTTTACAGCCAGGTTGTATTGGTCCACAGTGCTAACCACCGGTCGGCCCCCCTGTGTAAGGGTACACCCTCTCCTCTACGCATCTGTAAAGGGGCCCAGACTATACACTCTAATTTTTATTCAATAGTTTTGTCTGGCCATGCCCCCTTTGGAGACTTACCACACCCCTCAGCATGGGCCCCTACCACTGCATTATCCGGTGGCTCTTCATGGCCTAGTCCAGTATTGACTACAATAACGAAGGTCCAAAGAGAGAGAGAGCTGTCTGCACAGGTTAGGAGAGGAATACTGCACTGTTAAAACGTGTAGCTTGGTGAGAAGCTGGTTGCACGATAGAGAAAAGAGGGTGGTGGTAAATGGTGATTTTCCAATTGGATACCAGTACTAAGTGGAATACCACAGGGATCGGTGTTAGGGCCTCTTCTATTTAGCATATTCACAAATTATATATTGAACGGGATAGTAAGCAGACTCTCAATTTTTGCAGATGGCACAAAACTGTGCAGGGTGGTTAGAACGGTTGAGGATGTCAGCATTCTACAAAGGGACTTACATAAACTTCATGAATGGACTGATAAATGGAAAATTTGGTTAAATGTAGAACAATGTAAGGTTATGCATCTCAGAGGGAATGACCAGTGTGTGACTTATACTTCAAATGGAGTAGAATTGGGTAAATCAAAATTGGAAAAGGACCTAGGAGTCCAAATTGACAACAAATTGGGGTGCAGTGCTCAGTGTCACAATGCAGCCACTAAATCCAACAGGATACTAGCATGTAAAAAAAGGGGCATAGAATCTAGGAAAGACAATGTCATTTTACCACACTACAAGGCACTGGTTAGACCTCACCTAAAATATGGAGTGCAATTCTGGGCCCCACATTACCAAAAAGTCATTTTGGAACTGGAAAAAGTCCATAGAAGAGCAACCAAGCTAAAAAAAAATGGTTCTAGTCCTTAATCTACGTGGCTACAAAAGAGACGTTTAAGAGGAGATATGCATTACATATACAGATATATCAGGTGGCAATATTTTGAATTATCAAGCAACCTCTTTACTCTGAATTCAGAAACTAAGACAAGGGGCATACTGTACTTTCGGACTAGAGGAGAGAAGATTCCGTACCCTTAGAAGGAAAAGTTTCCTTATTATCAGGGCAAGAAAGGTATGGAACACTCTTCCAGAGAATGTGATGATGGCAGACACAGTAAACACATTTAAAATAAGGTTGGTCAAACATCTACTAGAACAAAATATTCAGGGGTACAACTAACCACTATTCAGCCATAGTTGGAACAGATGGGAATACTAAAAAGGGGATATCACATCTAGTCTATTCCACCTAACGGGTCTGTATAAGGAACAGTTGGGTGGTACCAGCGCATTGAGTCTGATTGTTGTGGGCTAGCTGCTGTAATTCACGGTTTGAATAAATTCCGTATTAAGATATAGATATTCAAGAATTTGCACTGCACTCTGCCTCTTGTGTGTAACTCCACTAACACCCTTGACTCATCAATAATTGATGCGTACCAATATACTGTATTATTGTATGGACCTTGTGTGTATATAATAATACTGTTTGATCCTGCTCAAGAGATTTCTAATAAATAGTAGATTGATGATGATATCATCAGTCAAACAAATGTTATTTAAGGTCAATCAATTTTACTAATCATTAAATAAGTTAAAGTAACACAATATTGACACAGCGGCTGTCCTGGGGAGTTCGGGGCATGGGAGAGTGTGTATAAAGCATGCATCCCAATTCCCTGACCGTCAAGAGTATGGCAGGAAAGTCTGGGACCCCAGCAGAATATCTTCCTACCCGGGGACCTCTGAAAATCTATTATTTCACCCACTGACCGTAGCAGGCCACAGCGCTGCGATAAGAAGCCCGTAGGCTTCGGCAGGGAAAGACCATCTTTTTCTGGCAACTCCCTCCGCAGTACTAACACTGCAGAGGGGGGTTAGAGAATACAGAAATGTGGTAAAAACCCAGATAACAGTTTTTTTTCAGCATTTCTGGTTTAGAGGATCCCGCCCAAAGTATTTAGGAACATAAATTTAACAGATTCTAGAAGGTGGCTTTACAGAACACCCAATACCTCAAGATAGTTATTTTTGCAACAGTGTATATGATCGTGAGTACTGGATACAAATTAGTAATGAGAGGGGAATGTGGCCAATTCTTGAAATCAGCACAGAGACCAGAAATTATAATAGAATAATGCATTATGAGCTTTACATTTAGGACATTGTCTGGACTCATCCATTACCATATGTTCCTTCTGGCCTTGTGAGATATAAGCTCTATGGATGGTATGGAAATAAACCTCTTGTAAAGCGGCTTACAAAAAGATAGTTTAATGGTTTTTCCATATGTATTAAAGGGTCAAGCGTAGAATATTCATCAGGGATATCACTATTCCATTTATCTAACAACAGTTTTCATAACTTATGCTTATTTGTAATCAGGATATCCCAGTATAGAGAACCGATACAGCAAACATCAAAGTAGGGGAAAGAGAATTAATGTAATGACGTAACTGTAGGAACATGTAAAACTGTTGGCATCCCTGGCGTGTACCTCTAAATATTTGTATGGAATTGGA
The DNA here is from genome assembly GCF_055691185.1 of Crinia signifera. Classification (NCBI taxonomy): domain Eukaryota; kingdom Metazoa; phylum Chordata; class Amphibia; order Anura; family Myobatrachidae; genus Crinia; species Crinia signifera. Next base: position 269,956,409 of record NC_139219.1, on the reverse strand, counting down.
GATAAAGCCATTACACATTATTTGAAAACATGGCGAGGAGTATAACAATTGAATAATTGATGTAAATGATGGGATAAAGCCAAACCAAACCAGATAGTCCATCAGGTGGGCCCAAAAGTCCATTATCAAAGTCCTTCTCATTGTCTAACGCCAATAAGACCGAAGATAAGGTGGGTGAATTGTCCTTAAGCCACTGGACAGCCTTGACAATTTTTCTTATATTATAAGTAGAATGGCGACCCCAAATGAACCCAGTCTCGTCACCATGGATGATACTAGGTAAAACTAATTGAGGCGATCTGCAAAAATCTTGGCTAAAAGTTTACAGTCAGTGTATAGCAATGAAAAAATGTATAACCAGCGCTGGCTTAGTTTCTCAAATAATTCAGATAGTACCAGTTCCTTAATAATATAAAAATGTACCAGTTCCTTAATAATATAAAAATGTAGAGGGGCGGGGCCATGACGGCGTGTGTGTGAGGGAGGATGACTGAGCTGACCGGCGTCTCCATCTCCAGCCGGTAAAACCCTTCCCCACCCGTCTCACCTGTGCTGGCTTCCGGGCGGATGATCGTGGTTGATGGACCCGCTGCTGACCTGCTTGCGACCCGCTGCCTGACCCGCTGATAACCCGCTGGCCGCCGTCTGTGGAGCTGCCTCCTGGTCACGGCTGCGTGACGGGAGTCGTAAGGAGCGCTCGTGAGAGCACCAGCTGACTCTGATAAGGGGGAGATCAGCGCTGCTGAGAACTATTGGCCCCGTGTGTTAATTGCCGGAGCTCCTGACGATCCGCTGCTGACCCGCTGACGACCCGCTGGTGACCTGTATTAGGAGCTGCTCTCTGGTCACTGCACAACGGGGGCCAGAAGGAGTGTTTGCAGAGAGCACCAGCAGACCTTGTTAGGGGGGAGAGGTTCGTGGCGGAGAACTGCTGCCCTGAGTGTGAATTGCCGGTGCTCCCCGTCAGGGACCGGAGAAGCCACGGTCAGGAAACGCCGAGGTATCTGCCCTGCCCTTGCAATCTCCCTCCCTCCAACCTTTACTTGCTGGGCAGATACTGTACGTGCAGGAGCACTTACCTGCCGGACACCTGCACTGAACCTGCATTGCTGGCATACAATATTAAGCAGGGTGCAGGGGTATTTACCTGCTGGCTAGTTGTACTGAATTTCCGTTTGCTGGGCATATACTGCTGCTATTAAGCAGGAATAATTACTAGCTGATTCCTTGCACCGAACCTCCAATTGCTGGACATTTACTATCGCTGGTGTGCAGGAGGTTGAACTGTCTGTTCCCTGCACTGCGGTCGAGGCAGAGGACCCTGCCCAGTGTAAAGCTAGTGTGCATTTCTGGTGTCTTAAATACCTGGACTCAGGAAACAAGGACATTCGGAAGAACAATAATAGACCTTAATACAAGCGGCTTCCCTGAGTAATACATTACATCGGCTGCAGTGATCCCCATCAGATGCCAGCAATCCTTCTTCTAGGAGGAAAGTTCCAGGAGCCGCGGCCGGCGGGCAAAAAATATCGGATTGGTAAGTCCACACACACTTAGAGTTAATTGTTGACTGCTCGGTGGTCATTGTTTATTAAAACAGCTAAAAATAGGAACAACTCCAACGTTTTTATATCTTGGAGTCGAGTTCTATATCTCTACAGTACTTACCGAGATACTATTGATTCAACCGGTAAAAATCTGTGTTATCGGATAAATGATAAAAGCCTAAGTGTGTTTGTGGTGAAGATAAATGGTTTCTTGTGGCGGACCAGGTCACACTGGAAAAGAAAATTGCCTATTTATACATCAATAGTATTATAGACTGCAAATCTAATTGTGACACCTTGCTTGCGTATTAAACTTGCCCAGGAGTTGGACGGAGAAATACCTCAACTGCTATCATGCCAAAAGCAGGTCAGAACTCTGCGGCCGCGAGGTTGGAAAAATATGCCCGTACACAGGTACAGGTCCCGAGTGGCTCAAGGGAGAGCACCCCGCAGAGTACCCCTACTAAAAGTGGGAACAGCTCACAGCAAAAAGAGGTTACTTTGTCACAAGTGCTGGAGGCAGTTACTGCCTGCGAAACTTGCTTATCAGAACAGATTAACAAAGTTCAATCCGATATTATGCTCCTGCGTGATGATGCACAGAAAATACGTGCAAGAGTAACGGAGGTTGAAACGCGAGTCTCAGAGATTGAAGATACTATAGGGCCTATGCAAACCCAGGTCAAATCCATCTCTGATCAATTAGTGGAGATGCGCAGCAAAATGTCCGATATGGAAGGACGGCTGCGTCGAAATAATATACGATTCGTAGGCTTTGAAGAAAAAGCGGAGGGGAACACGCCTGAAAAATTTATTGAGGACTGGTTGAAACAAAGCCTAGGAAATTAAGCTCTTTCCCCTTTGTTCTCTGTAGAAAGGGCACATCGAGTTCCCGGTAGAGCCCCGATTCCTGGTGGTCCTCCTCGTACCTTAATAGCAAAAATACTGCAGTCTAAAGATCGGGACAAAATTCTAAGACTTGCAAGAAATATGGGGGACTTAAGTTATAACGGCAAGAAAATCTCCGCCTTTCCTGATCTTCCACAAGATGTACAGAGGGAGAGAACCAGATTCCGTGATGTAAAGGCGAGACTTAGAGACCTGAGTATTAAATACTCTATGTTATACCCCACAAAACTTCGAATTGTCGCCAATGATGAGATCAAGTTCTTCCTTTCACCAGGGGAAGCCGCGGCATGGCTTGATAAAACGCATCCAAGCAAAAAAAAGCTTGCACCAAATTAATTAAAACTCGCAATGCCCACAGTGTGGCAATAGTTCTTTTGCTATAAGTAGTGTCTGGAAAGTTATAATAATGTGATTTTAAGTTAGACGGTAGATCTTCATATAATGTAACAACTGTGTGAAATAGTATCTAACTAAATCTATACTAATCAGGTGGGAAGCGGGTGGGTGGGAGGGATGGGACAAATGATAAGTGACAAATGGAGACGCCGGAGGGCCAGGCACGCCTATGATAGTGCGCCCGATAGTTAATTGCCCCCAACGAAAGTGGGGAAATAGTGAGTATCGGGATTTTGGTTGGGAGGTAGTTCTATAGGTATGCCTAGATGGGTAGGTGATACAGGGTGGGGGAGGGGGGTGGGGTCTATGTTGAGTGTTGTTTGTTCGTGTGTAGTCTATGCATCTAATCAGCAATCAAAGGGAGGAATCAGGGGAGAGGGAAATTGCATTTCATCCTATTCTTCGCAACCGGTACTGATGGTGGGCAATAATAAAATTTGGATAAAGGTAGATCTGTATATGCCACCCCCAATCGGAAAACATGAATATCCGGTAGAGATTGTAGGCACTTGGGAATGGTAGGGTTTTTAACATGGAACGTGCGTGGCTTAAATGAGAAGACCAAGCGCTCCCTAGTGCTTAAATACTGTAAGTCCTCCGAGGCGGACATAATATGTCTCCAGGAAACCCATTTATATGGAGAGAAAGTACTGGCGTTAAGGCGACCTTGGATTGGTAGGTCCTTTCATTCTCAGTTTTCCTCATCCTCTCGAGGAGTCTCTATAATTATCAAGAAAAATACTGTTTTTGAACTTCTCGCATCTGAAATCGACCCTAGGGGCAGATTTATTTTCCTGGATGGGAGGGTTAACTCAATCAGATATTGCATTATGGCGGTATATATCCCCCCCCCCTTTGCATATGATGTCTTGAGGCAGGCAGTAGACTTTGTGGCTGCTCGCCCTGATACATATACAGTCTGTCTGGGGGATTTTAATGCAGTAATGAATATCAGTATGGATAGGTGGAACAGTAAAGGGGGAAGTACAAATAATAAAACTGGTCTGGCCGAATTCACATCCGAGGTTGATTGGTGGGATGTCTGGAGAGAAAGGCATCCTTGTAAGAATCAATATTCATGTTATTCTCCCTCACATAAAACCTTCTCGAGAATCGACATTATTTTTGTTTCTAGAAACTTGTTACAAAATATTTCTTTGATAGACTACAAGGCCCGTGGGATCTCTGATCACTCACCGGTGCTGATGTTAACAAACTCAGATTCTCAAGCGGGTTGTAGATATTGGAGACTCCATCCCTCATGGCTTACCCAGATTGATGATGGGGAGGAAATGCGGGTAATGGTAGACGGCTTTTTTGGGGAGAACATCGACTCTGCAAGCTCAACTGTGGTTTGGGATACCTTCAAGGCCTTCACTCGAGGTGTATTAATGAAAAAAATAGCACAAGTCAAAAGTAATTGCCGTGAAGCTGCTCTGTCATTAGAAAATAATATGATAGAATTGGAACAGAGATTCTTGCGGGAACAAACGGAAGCAGCCAGAATAGAATGGCTGGCGGCTCAGAGAGGTTGGGTGGAGCACCTACAAATTATGACGAACCATAGATTATTAAAAAACTCACATCAATTTTATTTGAACATCGATAAAGCTGGGAAATATACCGCCTATCTCTCTAAGCTAGATAAACCATCGAATATTGTAACTAAAATCTACTCGGGTACAGGGGTCATGGGGGTAACTGCTCCGGAAATTGCAGAGGTTTTTCGGGATCATTTCAGCGAAGTGTATAAATCCAAACTCACTCATGGGAGCCATAAAATCGAAAGATATCTTAGTAGCATCAACCTTCCCTCCCTCTCTCATGAAGAGAGGAGATTACTAGACTCTCCCTTCTCTGCTGAGGAGGTTGAAGTGGCGATTAAGTCCCTAGCATCAGGTAAAGCCCCGGGGATAGATGGGCTTCCGGGGGAGCTCTATAAAAAATTTGGGGGGATTTTAGCCCCAAAATTGTTACAGTACTTTCAGGAGATGGAACAGGAAGGTAACCTATCAAAATCAATGACTGAGGCCATTATCACTGTAATTCCTAAAAGTGGTAAGGACCCCTCACTGGTAGACTCGTATAGGCCAATCTCCCTGATCACGGCTGACGCCAAGATCTACTGTACGCTAAGATTCTGGCGATTAGACTGAACAGCGGGAAGATAGTCCATCCGGACCAAACCGGATTTATGAGTGGAAAGTCCACAGCAATTAATCTGCGCAGAGTATTCATGTATCTTCAGATGGCAGATATGTCAGGTAAAAATATTGCAATTGCATCATTTGATGCAAATAAAGCGTTCGACTCGGTCGAATGGCTTTATTTAAGGCATGTACTGTCTGCAATGGGATTGGGCCCTAGGTTTATAAATTGGATCTTTTTGTTATACCAGTCTCCAAGTGCGAGGATTTCAGTCAACGGCTATATAACTGACTCATTTCCGCTGTTTAGGGGTACCCGTCAAGGGTGCCCCCTCTCACCCCTACTTTTCGCGGTGGCTATTGAGCCTATTGCGTGCAAATTAAGGGCAATTCTGGGATGCGGGGGTGAGAGGGAGAACCTAAATAGTAATATCATCTCCTTATATGCCGATGATCTGTTGGTGGGAATGGCTGATTATGTCAACCAATTGCCAGTAGTACTTGATAATATGCGGGTATTCGGACAATATTCTGGTCTAACGATAAACTATGGGAAATCACAGCTCATCATAACTAAAGCCGAAGGGGAGAGTACACCCGATAGGGCCTCCCCTCTCCCTAGGGTTGAGAGATTCAAGTACTTGGGGATTATTGTATCGAACAACCTAGGAGAGTACGTCAAACAAAATCTTGACCCCATAATAGATGAGATCAGAATCAGATGTAAAAGTTGGTTGAGACTCCCACTAACAGTAATTGGTCGGGTTAACTTAGTAAAAATGACGATTTTACCAAAGCTCCTTTATGTATTTTTACACTCTCCCATCCTTATTAAGGAAGAGGTGTTCAAGAAAATCAATGGTGTAATATCATCCTTTGTGTGGCGGAATAAAATCCAGAGAATCAAAATGCCCTTCTTAATGAGAGAGCGTGGGGATGGGGGTGCGGCTATGCCCAACTTTAAACTATATTATTACGCTGCCCAACTGGTCCATTTAACAGGTTGGATTAAAGGAGATGAATATATTGGGGAAATAGCCAGATTCATAGCTAGAATTCTTCCCGGGCACTCCCCATTGCAGGCAATTCTGATGAAGGAGAAACACCATAATTTTCCCCCAATACTTAAACAAGCCAGGAAAATATGGCAATGGATAAGTAAAAAAATGGATTTCGCTGAAATAGATCCAGACACTCACCTATTTTCGTTGAACCCAATTGACAAATTAAAACTACATCAAGGTGGGAGGATATGGGGACACTTTGGAGTAAATTCTATTGGCCAGGTTTTTGTTAATAATGGTTTAAAATCATTTTCCCAACTACAAATTGAATTTTCCCTCCCTAAAACCATGTTTTATAGATATCTGCAATTGAGGAGTGCAGTGACACAACGTAATCGGATAAAACAGATTAATCTCGTTGAATCCCCAATTAAAAAATTCATCAAAACATTGGGAAATAATAAACGTTTATCAAAATGTTATAAATTTCTCTCAGCAAATACTCAAGGTGAGGAAATGGGTGGCTTGGTCCAAAAATGGAATATTAATATCCCAGAAGTGAATGAGGGAAATTGGAGAATCGTTCTGGAGGCCCCTAGCTTAGCAACAAATTTGTTAAGAATCCAGCAGGTACAATTAAATATCTTGTATCGAACGTATATAACCCCAGAAAGGATTAGCAAATTTTCTCAAAATAGCCGTAACCGTTGCCCGAAATGCGATGAAATAGGATGCAACTTCTGGCATCTTCTTTGGGAGTGCAAAAGACTGCAAGTATTTTGGAAAGGAGTTGGAAAAATACTTGCGGCACTAGGGGTCCCATGTCAAAGTCTATCACCCTTGGGGCTGATTCTCGGGGTTTGGCCCTCTAGTGGCATGTCTCGTGGAGACAGACAGTTGGTGATTAACCTTTGTGCCATCGCAAAAATGGTAATTGCTCGCTCATGGATGGCAAAAAGTGGCCCACGGGTACAGGAATGGATTAGCTTGGTCAATTGTAATATGGAGCATGAGAAATATTTATATCTTTTAAGTAACTCAATTGATAAATTCTACGATATTTGGGGGACATGGTATTATTCAAAGTATTATAATCACTAAGTAATATAATCACTAATAGTTTTAAATGTTATTATCCTCTTTCTATTCATTAACTGGTCAAATAATTAGACGAGGAAGATTATAGATGAATTGTAGATCAATGACCAGTGTGGCAGAATGAGATGTAAAATAACCTTAGTAGAAGATGGAAAGTTAGCACTTTAAAAATTCTCACTATCTAGAATTGGCGGAATTCTGTATGGTTATAGACACTGTGACACACTGAGAAATGTCAACACAACGTATAATAATGTATTACAGCACCCGTAAACTCATTGATGGTTCACGACCTCACCCACGCAAATGAGCCGCCGACAGAATTTGAAGTTAGGCACAATAATCATACACTTTCAGTTTATGTTTATAAAAAGTATTATATTAGTTGCATCGAACCTACTTGACAACACTATCCACTTGAAGCTAAATACAAAGAAGCGTCACGCACTTCGGCACATCCAGATCGTAGGTTATAAAGTTATGGGTATCCGTGAAGGTAGTGAATAATGTAGTAGTCACCACACACATGAATATAGTCAAGAATTTAACGATGAAAAAAAAAAAAAAACACACGCCCCCCTTTCCATTCTCAGTCCCCCTCCCTTCTATCTCTATTCACTCTCTTATTCTCTTTTACTTTTTTTTCTTTTTTTTTTCTTTCTCCTCCTCTAGTCTTTCCCTTTTTGATTCGACCACCGCTTCCATGCTTCTCATAAAATTCGATTGACAATCCAATCCCTCCCCTTCTTTTCTGTCGGCCTTTCATATAATAACGAACCCAAAAGGATTAAATTAGAAGAAGAAGAAACTGAAGTCCGCAAGGACAAACATAGATTGAGTATGTGAAAGGTAGCATAGCGATTGAATAATTGTATAAGATGCACACGGGTATATGTATGTAGAATGTATTGTAACTTTGTTTGTTCATGTATTTGTATTATGTACTGTTATGTTGTAAAACTTTCAATAAAGATGACTTAAAAAAAATATATATATAAAAATGTAATAATAATTAAACACATAAAAATAAACACATACATATAAAATTATATATGGGTGGACACATGAACAATAAAATTGGGTACTCTGTTAATAGTTGGGGGGATTAAAGACACTAGTAGACTCCTATATCCAGGATATTGGAAAACTGAAGGGGATGTCTCTATTGTAAGCAGCACTAATTTACCAGGTGGCCGGTTCCAGATGCATGTTCCAATAATAGGTGAATGATTCTGGTAGCTTGTCCGGTAGACCCGGGTGAAATAAGGCTGTTCGCTGCAGGTCCAATCTTTGATTCGTAGGTTATCTTAGATGACCAGATAGAGATAACTTTGTCCCATATCCAGTGGTGAATAAGTGACAATTTGTAATCCTCATGAGTATTAGTAGTGCCAATTGGGTGTTTAAAAACCTCAACGCGTTTCTTTGGGAAAGGTCTCCCAGCTTCCTCAGGAGCAAGTGTTTAGCAATGAGATGGGTCTCTACAAAATCGGCATACTTCGATCTCTGCCTGGCTTTGGCAAAACCCTAATCAGAGCAGAATTAAAATATCTTGGAACAGTGTGGCCAGTGAGAATATAATTAAAAACATTAGTAAGATCTTGATTAATTCGTGCGGTAAGAAGTTTATAACATTCTCCTGTATACAGTAACTATATGGGCCAAGGGCTTTGGATGGTTTTACATTTTTAATGGCTTAAGTCACTTCTTCCAGAGTAATAGGGTGTGAAGAGTGGATGCTTGTTCTGCCCGTAATGTTGGTATAGATAACCAAAAAGAATATATCCCTGGGGATACTTCAGGAGCACTGGTGGTACTATGACTATACACTGCTGCTGTCGCTTTTATCAAAGGTGTGTACTTTCAAATAACAGTAAAAGGGGAGGGATAGCAACAACGGCCAAGGTCGTTAGTGCTAATTAAAGAGGTGCAGCTGTATTTAGTTTAAATCAATACATAGATATTTGCATCTCAAGAGATACATTTATTAAAAAGCATCAATTCATAATAACATATTTCCAGAAGTGCACTTCATAATAAAAGATAAAATGACAAACAAGACATACAACATTTAACACATACAAGCTGGCAATAATTATTGATATGGAGGCTTAGGAATTGGCTCAGAATTCTGTACTTGTTTCCTAGCAGGGTGCCCACTTTTCTTATGTACGCTACCGTACGAAATTGCATTGCATCGCATGGGCCGTTTTAGTACCGTGCAATGTGATTTTTTTAATGTAATTTATTCACTGCTTTGTTGGCCCCAGGGGATCGCATTGCGATTTTATAGGGTGCGATGCCATGGCATTAGCTATATACTTGTATGACATACAATGAGGTTTTACTGACCCCCCCGAAGCGTGGCGAGTGCCGCGGAATGAGTCCCCCACTATCCACGTCAGCATGGATTTGATTTTATATACTTTGGCAAGCGCAGCGTGGCGAGCGCACGCAGATTACGTTACATGTATTCCGCATCCGCTCAAGCTTCGGGCTCGGTGGCTCGCTGCGCTCGCCACACTATATGGAATCAACTCCACGCCGATGTGGATATTGGGGGTATGAAAAGGTCGGGAGGACACGTTTCGCTGCCGGTCGCCACACTCCGGGATGGCGTGGATATTGGGGAGGTGCCTCAGTCTCATTGCATCTCATATAAGTGTATAGTAAAGTAAATGGCATCGAACCCTATAAAATTGCATGCAATCGCAGGCGATTTTGCGGTGCAATGCAATCGCCTGCGATCGCATCGCACTGCCCGGGGCAAAAAAGAGCAGTGAATAAATTACATAGGAAAATCGGATTGCACGCAAAAACCGCATGCAATGCGATGAAATGCAATGTGATTTTCTTACGCAGAATCACCCGCTAAGCAATTTGCTTAGTGGGTGCCGTGCTAGGAAACAAGTACCCAGAATTCTTTAGGCATTAAATTTGCATTTAGGCAGTGATATTATAGAATTACCAGTCCCGGTAACCATCGGGTCGGATCTTATTATGTGGTCACCATCTTAACCAATGGACTCCGGAGTATATCTCTGGTAATTGAGACCAACCTGGACAGTAATCTATTTAGATCAAGATCTCCAGGATTACAATTGTAGCAATGCAGCTACCAGAGACTGATCACATGACCGGGACTATAAAATCACTACCTAAATGCAAATTTGATGCCTAAAGAACTCTGAGCAAATTCCTAAGCCTCCATATCAATAATTATTGCCAGCTTGTATGTGTTAAATGTTTTCTTGTTTGTCCTTTTATCTTTTATTATGAAGTGCACTTCTGGAAATATGTTATTATGAATTGATGCTTTTTAATAAATGTATCAATTGAGATGCAAATATCTATGTATTGATTTCAACTAAACACAGCTGCACCTCTTTAATTAGCACTAACGGCCTTGGCTGTTGTTGCTATCCCTCCCCTTTTACTGGTATAGATAAGTTTCCCCAGAAAGAGGTCGGTGCTGCACTATCTATAGTTGGCTGTGTATAAATATGAGTACAGGTTGAGTATCCCTTATCCGAAATGCTCAGGACCACAAGCATTTTGGATAAGGGATTTCTGTTACCATATTTATGGAATCTGCTTTCTTTTAGAAAGGTATATCTGTCCCCATAAGACTGAAGAATAGTCTCAAATTTTTGTTTAGCATCTATGTAAAACACTTTGTTAGAAGAAATTGGGGTACTTGTTGCCTAGCACGGCGCCCAAGATTTCCATCTTATGGCATCTTATGCCATTGCATGCCTCGCATGCCATATATCCACATACGATGCATGCGATGCGATTTTTAATTGTATAAGCACCCTATCTGGAAAGCTCAGAAATGAGGACATTCCATGTAACAATTAGCATAGACTAAACACACTAATATCGTAGACTAAGGACCTAGTATAAAACAGTATGAAATAGGGAATAGGGAAAGCAGCACAATAGAAAGGGAAAAAAGGCTATGTTTAGACGATATAAATAAAAACATATACAACCATTATTATATATTTTATTATTTATTAACAGTTTCTTATATAGCGCACACAGATTCTGCAGCGCTTTACATAGTATAGGTGAGCATTCACATCACAACACAATTTTACATTTGTACCCATCTGGCTATTTCTTACTCTTAGAAACGGTTTCTAATATACATTTGTTTTTTTGCTTATCAACTAATTTATTTATTTATTTACAGTTTCTTATATAGCGCATACATATTCTGCAGCGCTTTACAGAGAGAATATTTGAACAGTCACATCAGTCCCTGCCCCAGTGGAGCTTACAATCTATATTCCCTACCACATATACATGCACACAGACAGTCTAGGGTTAATTTTGTTGGGAGCCAATTAGCCTACCAGTATATTTTTGGATTGTGGGGGGAAACCAGAGAACCCGGAGGAAACCCACGCAAGTACGGGGAGAATATACAAACTTCACACAGTTAGGGCCATGGTGGGAATCGACCTCAGTGCTGTGAGGCAGTAATGCTAACCATAACCATTACACCATCCGTACTGCCCTAACCATTATAGTCATTATAACCATTGAGTAGTATCCTCCAATGAGCTGTGATAAGGGTATATAATGGGAGACCTTCGGAAGAATTATAGAATGGTAAGCAAAAATATTCAGAATCTGCAGCATAACCATGTAAGACCAAGAATCTGATTTAGATCTCAAATTAATGAGTAGAAGATAAAACAATAATGTACTGTAAGTCAGTCATCTACCCCACAGAAAAAGAATGAAGCTTTGAACATGGGAACAGTCAATCCAACACAGTATCTTCCATAGCAACATCTTACAAAAATTCAGCGGCCTCAGCAGGGTTGGAGAAATCTCCAGAGGAGGTACCATCAAACAAGCACAACCGTGCCAGAAACAGTAAGGCAAATTCACGGTTCTTCTTGACCAGAGCAGAGCATATAGGTGCAAATTCTTTGCGGGCTCATCAAACCTCAGGGGAATAATCTTAGAATAGAAATATTTGGAATTTATGCCACTTTAAATCTTTCTTGCAGCGAGAGGATTTCTTTATGTAGGTAATTTAAATGTGAAAAATCACCACACGAGGAGGAGGTGGGTTGCGATCCGATGGCTTCAAGGAGCCTAAACGGTGGGCCATCTCTCTATCACTAAATTTGTACACTCAGATGAATCGTCTAAAAGTTCAGGCAAAGTGTTACGTATAAATTGGTGTAAAGCCAGGCCTTTTAGCGATTTGGGTAGGCCCTGAATTCTGAGATTTTTACGTATCGATCTGTTCTCAAGATCATCTAATTTGGACCAGATCTGTGTCTGAGATTTGTGCACTGTAGAAAGCTGGGATTTCATATGGGCAGTATCCTGAAAACTTCATCCACCCTGTGTTCAGATATTTCAAGCCGTGTGGAAATATGTTGTAAGTGGCCCTTTAAATCAGCCACAGCTACATATAGAGCATTAGCTTGCTCTTGCATGAGGAGGCCCATGGTTTCCTTATTGCTTGCACTATTTCAGCATACTGTATGTTAGTGTGTGAGAGCCTTGGCAGCCCAGAGCAGGGCAGCTGGAGGGGAGAGGAGCCCTGCATCCTCAGCAGCGGGTTGATCAGTGGTGGCGGCAGCCATATTGGATAGCAGGTGTCGGCATTCTGCCTTATCTTTATGTGCTTTAGAGGGCATCATTGAGGAGAGGAACCTCTCCATACAAAGCCAGAGGAGTTCAGGAGAAGGGGAGAGGTGTGCTGCACTGCCGGGTAGGGGCAAAGCTCACTGTAAGGGTGGCCGTTCACATATCTGACAGAACCGGACATCCAAACTGAACAATATTTTAAATAATTTAATCAATGTGAACTTGTAATATATGTGGTTGACATAAATTAATATTATTTACAATTAAAAATGTAGTAATTTATATAACATTTTACTTATATATTTATTTAAAGTTTGAAAATCCCTGCCTTACAGTGTAACCAATACACACACATTATGTAATTGCTTCGCCCCATCTCGCAGATGCACAGTCTAATATTTATGCACATAGAAAATGGCAGGGATTTCTGGGCATTGCCCAAGGTTCCCTGCCAAAGCTTAGACTACCCCCTTTCTCCCACATCTTTTACTCACAGTCTTAGGCTTCACAATACAAGTCCTCTGGCGACAATGTGGATGCAGGAAGGTGCAGGGAAAGAGTCTCAACTACATCTCCCAGCAGGTCTTAATCCCAGGAGCTCCTGGCAGCAAGGGCTGCTGGGAGGTGCAGTGTGTTCTCAGTTTAAACTGTAGTGCAGTGCTAGTGGACATCAGCCCCTTTACAAATTCAGTCCTGCGGGTGGGCTTCCTGGGACCCACTAGGGCCTAAGCTACTGCTTTGGTTGCATAGTGGTAAACTACTGGGTGCAAATAGAAAAATGCAACATCCCACTCTATTAATTAGTTTTCTATATATTCCCAACACTATGTTTTTCTTCTACTAATTGCTCATCCTGTTAAAAAATGTAATCTTTGCGCTAATTGTAATTAATCAAAGCCACTATGAATTAATTGACCGATACACCTATGCAAATATAATATACTACTGCACAGTCTCCGTAATTATCCTACAGGGATGCATCAATCCCGTTATCAAGGTGGTATATTTTAGTTTTGTGGTTTCTATATCCTATTAAATATTAATTTAGGTTATTTGGAAAATATGTATAATGTAGGTCTGTTTTGTATATGTAACCCATTGTTATATTTTATTTCCATTTGTTATCAGATTTTTATAGAGGGAGATCGGCCCTTAAATTATGATATAGAGAAAACACACTCAGTAATAAGGAGTATCACTGAAGAATCTGTTGTAAACTGCAGGAACCAAAGATAGATTCTTCCGGGGACTGGCTTCAAAGTAACACACTTCCGGCGATAGCAATAATGTCCGGAAGTAGATCTAATCGCTGGTGTCCTGTGGACTGGACGCTGACGGTCCGGATGTTGATGATGCCGACTTCCAGCGGTGAGGACAGGACGCAGAAGGAGGATGCACACACATGTGGCAGGGGACTGTTTGAAGCCACGGACCGGAAGTTTGATACAGCGGGAATGCCGCATGAGGGCGGGTTGTTAGATGTATTATGTGATTTGCCGCAAGTGTTATCAATCAAGATTGTACTATTTTTTGACTGGACAACGTGGGTATAAAACCCTATTCAGAGCACCAAGGCTATACACCTTGAAAAAGACCACAGAAGTGGTCGAAAACGCATTTGAAGCCTTGGTGTGTTTATGGGACCTTGATTGAAGTTTGGACTACTTACCTTCGGACCTTCTTTGGTCGGTGTATCCTGGGTTCACCCGCATTGTTTAAAGTACTCATGAGAACTGTTTTACATTCTCCATCCATCTGGGTAATTAGTCATTTTTCTTCTTGTGATCCCTATGTATGTATTTTGTTTTATGCCATTATCTTATTCATTTTGGGTACACTTCTGAACTGAGTGGGACTCTGGTGGAATCGGAAGGGAGCCATTCTCAATTATTGCTATTAGCGGTTGATTTGGGAGAAGCAGAGACTTTGTATAAGTAAGAGGAACATATGGTCAGATATTTTATATGGATGTTGTTGTGTGATTGTGAAGAGGACCGTTCCCATATATCAAGGGACATATCATTCCATTAAGAAAGCGCCAGTGGAGGGAACACCCCAATTTCCATTCCTATCCCTCCTATTATTCCTATAGACTGTAAGCTTGCGAGCAGGGCCCTCCTAACTCCATGTTGTTTTGTATCTACCCAGTTTGTTTAATCACTGTTTCCAATTGTAAAGCACAAAGGAATATGCTGCGCTATATAAGAAACTGTAAATAAATATTAAACTGTATGCAAAAGTCTTGTCAGTTATGTTAGTGTGTATATGATGACTACTACTTTATTGTCATTATATTCATTAGTGCATATCAGATGTGAATAATTACCCTTATAAAATCATGTAGAACCTTTCTCTTGTTCCTAAATATTCTCATTATGTTACAAGACATATTTATACACATTTGTTATTGTTTTTGAAATGATTGTAATGTTTAACTTATGGCAATAATTATCCTTGTTTAACAGTGTGTGTATATATTAATACATTTTTTGTCAAACTAATGTTGATTACCCATAACATACGCAGGGACTACTATCAATTTTTCAAAAATCTATTCATTGAGTGACTGACCTTAGACCTTTGTTGCTCATTAATAAATATGCCAAGTGACTTATCCAAGTGACTTATCCAGTTATTGATGCATAAGACTCATTAATAATGACCTGCTATAATCCTTGAGTTGCTCAAGTGTTTTCAAACTCAACCCATGGAAGGAATAACCAAGGAATACAGGGGTAGATTTATTAAACTTGGTGAATTGATAAAGTGTCTGGTTTTTATCACCGGCCAATCAGCTCCTACCTTTCATTTTGCAAACCAAATCTGTAACTTCACATTTAGGAGCTGATTGGCCAGTGATAAAAACCAGACACTTTATCACTTCACCGAGCTTAATAAAACTGCCCCACAGTACCAAGCAGAGGAGTAAGGGCAGGCATGTCCAAACTATGGCCCTCCAGCTGTTGTGAAACTACAAGTCCCACCATGCCTTGCCACAGTTTTGCTATTAAGGAATGCTAAAACTATGTCAAGGCATGATGAGATGTGTAGTTTTAATACTGCTGGAGGGCCAGCAGTATTAAAGTGTTTGGCAGCCAATCAGCGTGCGGCAAGTGTTTTCAAACCCAGCAGCGCTTCCCGCGCCGCTTCCTGGCTGCCGGATAGCGCTAGTTATTTGCTAATCACTGCAGGGACCCCGCCGCCGCCAGCTTAATACACAGTGCCACAGGTAGTGGTAGCCCCGTGGCACGGACACCCCTGCCCGCTCCTGCCAGCTCCAGTCTCTGCACCTCCGCTCACCTCCATGCGGGGGGCGAGGAGCGAACTGCCGCCCTCCAGTGTGCCTAGAGCTGCCTAGTGGTGGTGCCGGCCCTGGTCATCAGCTATACTAGATGGTTGTCTATTTAATAGAAAAACTGTACATATGCTATGCTACAGTATTATAGTTTTATTCAATGATCGAAAGTTCTACACAAATTAAAATAAAAACAGGTGACCTGACTCCACCACAACTGCAAATTTGTACACAGCGAATTTGTGAACATATCACCCACCAGAAATCAATTACACCCGAATGTATTTGCTGTAGAAAGCTAAGTACAGATGGACCAGTTGCCCAATACAAGGCTAGAGTTGTTGCAAATGGATTTACTCAAAGATCCAGAATTCACAACAGTAAGTGATCTCGCAAGGTACAGTGATGATTGATATATCTGCAATCAATTAGTTACTGCTACTGTATACCAACTAGATTTTGGTTTTAGATTTTGATTTAACATATCAAAATGCTGAATGTGCTGGTCAAGAAAGCCACATTGGAATTGTAAAGAGGCTTTTAGGAGAAAGATGTACTCGTAAACCTGCCATGTGCAGACCACCTTCGGAGAGTATCATACTCCCTGAACCATTTGCATTGGCAGGGGGTGTCCCAATGAAAATGCTGGGCATTCCCATGGAAATGCAGGCGTGGCGTTGCCTGCTCGAGGCAGGTGGCTAACATTACATGACATCAGTGCCCGCCCAGATTTTGGCGATCAGCTGCAGAAATAAAAGTCAGTTTAGACTGACTTTTATTTCCAAAGGAGAGGAAAATTATTCAATGGTCACCCCTTCGTCCACATGCTAGGGCATGTGTTCTCATACATACAGATGGAATGGACCGCAGCTCTTCTAGCGGGGATCTGGTGGTCGGATCGCCAACCGTCAGCCCCCACCAGCCGACGGAAGGGGACGCGTGCATGCACAAGAAGCTCACGTGTCCCCTTCTGAGGAGCTCCCTGTCGGTCTATGCCTCCTCCTCCCCGTTCCCCGACGGTCCCTGCGGCCGCCCTAAGGGCTGTTTCACACAGTACGGTTCCTGCCGCACGGTGAAATCCCGTACGGCCAGGGAGCCGTGCCGCACTCAGCAGTTGTGAATGGACACTATTGTGTCCATTCACACGGGACGGCCACGGCCCGGCCGCACGGCTGCAGCCGGATCCCCCCACTGGAAGGGACGGCTGCCGGGCTGTGGCCATCCCTGCCATTATAAAATTCTGAGTGCGGCGCGGCTCCCTGACCGTACGGGATTTCACCGTGCGGCAGGAACCGTACTGTGTGAAACAGCCCTAACCCTGACCATCTCCCTGAAACGGAGACATGCCGGGTTCCTGTCCCCTGCCACCAAAAACTGGGCTGCGCATGCATGTGAGATGCTAGCCCATCCCAGTCAGGTGGAGTGCCTATCCGCCTGCGATCGCCAGCGGGGACATTCTGGCGATCCCCAGAACTGAATGAGTGGTGCTCCATCTATATCCCTTTGCATGCAAGTGAGGGATGCTGGGGGCGCTGACCTGTTCATTGGTCAGGTATGGCTTTTTGGACACAATTCTTCCACTAAGACCACTTTGTTCAGACTTCTCCGAAAAGTAGATGGTTTCTGACAGTTCTGCGCTGATGGCAGTGCTGGGCATCTTCCGATTTCAAAGGGAAATAATCATGATATGTGTCTTGATGCTGTACTGTCTTGCCATTTTGTATGACCAATGACATTAAACTGTCTTCCACAACCTCCCCTATGTAGCAGAGGTTGGCTGTTGCACATGCAGTTTATAACCTACTACACAACTGTTTCAGTTAATGACTGTGTTTCAACCTACTGTACATACAGTATGAAAAGGATGATCACTAGAGACAGGATTATATGCATTTGCATATTTGCATATGCATTTGCATATTTTGCCCATTCTCACTGGTTATTGCATATTTTACCTAAAATCTAGTGATGGTGCATATTTTAGGCCCAGCCCTCTTCCCACCCGCAAGTCACAGCACTGCTTTGCCCTGCTGCTGCTGGCCAGGTAGTGGTAGAGTGTGCAGGCTGGGGCAATATGTGCAGAGAATTAGGAACCTTTGATGTACGCTATGTCTGACACTGCTCTAGGCTGTCAATCCATGTTGATAAAAGTCAGTCGGGGCGGATGTCATTACGAAGCTCCTGTACCTTTACCTGCCCCTGGCCTGGGACTTTACACCAAGAGACAGACTTCTGCAGCAGAGGAGGCGGGTGGAAGGGTTGTGACATCACACGGCGCGGAGAAAATGCTGTGTCCCAGTGAGTATGCGGCGCAGGGAGGAAGCCTTCCACTGCGCCACCCTCACACGCTATGCTGCGCGCTGGAGATGAGGGTCTGTGCAGTTCTTGCAAGAAGAGCTTTGGACGCTGCCGTATGCTGTAGCAGCCAGCATACTGACATCTGCAGATGCTGGGGGCCTATTTTTGAGGTTTATTTGCAACTAATTGTATGCTGATTTTTAAATAAATAAGTTAAAAATGACTTTTTTTATTATTTAATGTAGCATATTTTAACACTTTTCATGCATATTTTAAGTATCTTTCATGCATATTTGCATGCATATTTCAAGCTTTTTTTGTTGCATATAATCCTGTCTCTAATGATCACTATCACCTACTTGGTATGATTGTTTAAACACACACCAGACTATAATCTGACAAGCTCCCAGATTTTGTGCAAGTGTACCTTGAAGATGCTGTTCTGAAGGCAAAGGGTGGTCACGCCATATAATTGATTTTATT
The DNA here is from genome assembly GCF_055691185.1 of Crinia signifera. Taxonomy (NCBI): domain Eukaryota; kingdom Metazoa; phylum Chordata; class Amphibia; order Anura; family Myobatrachidae; genus Crinia; species Crinia signifera. The sequence continues at coordinate 269,937,613 of NC_139219.1, read as the reverse complement.
TCTCTTCTGTTCATTCATTTTGCATTTTGTTAATTCATAAAAATAACCTATTAACACTTTTATTTTTTAAAGCATTCTTACTATACAACATTTATTCCACACCAGCCTAAAACATTTGTACAGTACTATATATATGATGCAATCTCCATTTCAAGTGAGTTATTTTTCAAAATGGAAATGCTAATGCTGAAATATAAATACACCCTCTCTCACTCTCTGAGCCTTGATGAAGCTGCATCTTTTACTTGTGATTCTAGAATACTCTTTTTAATACTGCACTTGTCCACCAAATCTTATATCATTTTCTCCAATTCTGATTGAAATCTTCAAGTAAAGCACAGTAAAATATCAGACACTTCCAATCCAATCAGCTCAGTGTTTGGATGGAAAGTCACATTCATAAATACAATGTAGTGGTTTCAAAGTAAAGTCAAGCATAATAATAATAATAATAATAATAATAATAATAATAATAATCAGGGCTGTCGAAAGGAGGGGGTCTTGGGGGAACTTGAGTCCCAGGCCCCGCCGCTCTGACAGAGGGTAGGGCCCTGGCAGCTCTATCCACAGCACCCCTGCCCCTTGACTTGCCTTCTGCACAGCCAATAACTTATGCTGCGCCCAGACACACCCACACCCCCTTATTCATCCGCCATGCAGCGGTATTAATATGCAGCCTGTAGTGAGCCCGCCCTGCTCTGAGCTCACTACGGCACACAGGAAGCCGGGACTCGGAACCTCCACACAGGAAGCCCCCCCACCTTGCGGCGTGAAGTAATGATGTCACACCGCGTGAGACAAACGAGGAGCATCAATCACAAGCCTTGCCGCAGCCTGGATGGAACGAGAGGAGCTGCACAGTGTGTGTCAGACAGCACAGCACAGTACAGCCCAGCCGCCCCGGCCCGCCCTTCCCATCCTTGCATGGACTGGTGATGAGAAGATAGTAAAACTTAAACTCATACTATACTTCGGTGGGGGGGGACCATGGAGTGCTGTATTTAAATGTTTATTTATTTATAATCCCCCTGCCCACCAATTCTATATTTTTATATGCCCACTGCCCACCAATGTATATTTAAACATCACTGCCTACCAATGTTTGTTAATAATAGGTGGTAATGTATAGATTACAGGCCAGCAATGTATATGTTACCGCCTATTATTAATAAAATTGGTGGGCAGTGGTGTTTAAATTAATACACATTGGTGGCAGTGGGCATATAAATATACATTTTGGTGGACAGTGGGAATATAAAAATATAAACATTGCTGGGCAGTGGGCACAGACAAATATATACAATGCTGGGCAGTGGGCATAGAAAAGTATATACATTGCTGGGCAGTGGGCATAAAAATATATAAATTTAACAATGGGGGGGGGGGGGGTCCCTTCCTATTTCGTCAGTCCTGGAGCCCACAATTTCTGATGGCGGCCCTGATAATAATAATAATAATAATAAATCAACAGAAAGCATTAAACCATATCTATCAACTTTCTAAAGGAGGGAAGACAACGTGAAGCGGCGTGCTCCCGATAAGGGGGCATGGCCTTTCTGAAAGGGGGCCTGGCTTCAGGGGGATGATGCTCCCATGAACCACGCCTCCGATGACATCATTCTTGGGTATGGCCAGCGATCTGAGAGCTGCTGGCCATGCACCCAAACCCTCTGACTCACTGAATAGACGCTGTGCACAAATTTGACGGCAGATAAGAACCACTTGGCCCATCTAGTCTGCACCTTTTGCACAGCATTTATTCACCGCTGCTCTGTGGATGACAGGGGGAACTAACAACTGCAGCCCTAGGTGCATGCAGTCAAAATCTAGATAGATCACTTAGCAAGTGAGTCCAAGCTGCTACGTGTGTACAGAAACAGTTTTAGCGATCTACTATTTAAAGTAACTGTTTTTTAAGTTAAAAAAAAAAACAGCGCTACTTTGAGGAAAATTTAAAAAAAGCGCCACCAAGCATATGATATTCAAAGTTTGCAATGTAATTATACAAAACATATAAATTTGTTATATCCAACGGAGTTAAAAATTATTTATGTTGAGAAATAAAGCACCCCTCTCCTATTGGTAGGAATCCTATTCCTATTACGAACTTTTCTGATTGAGACACAGTAAGTATACGGAGGTGATGGTTCCCAAGAGATAGTAATGCCCACTCAGATTGTTATGGATCCTGTCGATGTTAGAGATGTACTGTATTGCTGAGATGACAGGAATATTTGTCCTTTGGAGTGGCAAACAGAGCAGAAAATCCATGGGACCAGACAAATGGTATGTGTAAGTAGGTCCTTGTTTAAGGTTCCTTGAATAATAGGCAATCAAATCCAATTTTATTAGATGGAGAAGGGGTGCAGGTACCTGCAATAATGTAATGAAGTGCCATGTTTATGGAGTAAGACTGGCCAGTTGGGGAAGACTACATGTGCAAACGGTCAGCAAATGTTACATGTTACCACTTGGCCCATCTAGTCTACCCCTTTTTTAAACATGTTACCTCAAACCATATTTGATCCTTATTTTTTTGTAAGGATATCAATATGCCTATGCCAAGCATGTTTAAATTGTACTACTGTATTTGCCTCTACCACCTCTGATGGGAGGCTATTCCACTTATCTACTACTCTTTCTGTGAAGTAATTCTTCCTCAAATTTCCCATGAATCTTCCTCCCTTTAGTTTCAGTGCATGTCCTCTTGTTCTGCTGCTCCTCTTTCTGTGAAGAATGTCTCCCACTTGTACCTTGTTAAAGCCCTTGAAATATTTGAAAGGGTTCAAAAATTACTTAAGGCAGTGGTTCCCAAACTGTGTGCCGTGGCTCCCTGGGGTGCCTCGGGACACATGAAGGGGTGGCGCGGCTTGGTGGTCTAGGACCAACTCAAATTATTAATGGTTAATTATTTATGAGCAAAACCAGTGCTGGTGGCTGCCAATCATAGAATGTGTACAAACAGAAGCAAATCCTGCCCTTTACCACATAACTGCCTCTAAGAATCACATATAAACCCAATCCAGTTAATTTTTTTGGGACCTAGGGGTGCCGTGAAAAAAATTCTGATTCTCTAGGGTGCCGTGAATCAAAAAAGATTGGGAATCCCTGACTTAAGGAATTAAAGAACAAGTTCTGTATACTACACTGCAATATTATAACATTATCTATCTATCTATCCATCACATAAAACAAAATACATACATAGGGATCCAAGTATGAAAATGATCAGAAAGCTGTCAGAGAGCTGACGCTTGCACCTGGAGTTAAATTAATAATTATATACTATATTGTTGGTCCACCTTTTCAATAAAGACAAAAGACTCAGTCTAGTTTAAAATATCAAAAATGGGTACTTGTGTATTTTGGCGGCGCCCATCGCATCGCACACCATTACGCATGCGATGGTATGCGATGCGATTTCGTTGGTTAGTGGACATGGCATACAATGCCATACGATGCGATGCGATGTAATTAAACATTGTATAAGCACCCTAATGGGTGCTTACAATGTTAATTGCACCCCCACGCCACCCCCCCACAACGTGAACCCGAAGCGTTGCGAGCGCAGCGGTACGCGTCCTACGACCTTTTCATACCCCCACTATCCACGTCGTCGGGTGTGTAATTACAGGCGCTGAGTGCGTGGGACTGGGGTGGGCGTTACTCACCGCGCCATAATGAATTAAAAATTGACTGCTCCCTGCCAGTGCCACTCCCCTCACCGAACCTGCCTGCAGCAGTGTCTGAGGTCTGGGGATCTGTAAAGCACATGCACCGGGCATCTCTACCAAACAGTGGGGCAGCCCCTGAGTGTGAGAGCAGGTCCGCGGGCCTGGCCACATGATGTTATGACGCGACGCATGCTACCCGCACCACTGTAATGCACCACTGGTAATGGGTGCAATGGGCCAAATTCTTCCCTACACCCGCCGGGCCAATCCACTGATCCAGCCATCACAATCATCAATGGGTACATTGATAAGGTTTGAGTGTAGGAAGTTGAAGAAAAAGACTGAGAAAAAGAACTGCCATGTTACAAAGTGTACAATTTACTCAATAAATCGTGAAAAATGTAAGTGTACATAGAAGTACAATCAAGAAATGAAAGTAGGATTGTGAAACAAATCTATAGGTGGGGGTATGGATATTGTGGGCATAATTGGTGTTTGTTACACCTACAGGGGGCCCTCAATTGATGGGATTTTCACTACAGTGTCACGGTCACACTGTCACCATAGGGGGATTCCCAAATGGGGTCCAGGTGGACTTTTAGGGACCCTTTACAATCCTGTAGGTCTCTTCTCCTTGAGCTTACGGTCTCCCTTAATGATAGTCAATCACTGAGGGAGACCGTAGGTTCCAGAAGAGACCAACGGGATTGTAAAGGGGTCCCTAAAAGACCACCTGAACTCCAATTGGAAATCCCCCTACGGTGACACTGTAGTGAAAATTTCTCATCAACTGGGTGTACCAAACACCATTTATGCCCACAATATCCATACCCCCTCCACCTATAGATTTGTTTCGCAACCCACCGCCATCCAAACAATTATCAGTTTGAATCAGAATTTATTTTTTAATCCTACTTTCATTTCTTGATTGTACTTCTATGTACACATATATTTTTCACGATTTATTGAGTAAATTGTACACTTTAACGTGACAAATCTTCATCTCAGTCTTATTCTTCAACTTCTTACACTCATAACATTGAAACAAATGCATGCAGCGCTCATGCCCATGACCAAACATTATCTATGAACCAAAAGAGTCTGGGAAACCCTTAAGGCAGAGCAGTGCCTGATATCCAAATGACTAACAGGGTGAGTGCAGTGTACCCACTTTGTATTGATCAATGGGTGCATTGGCCAGGACAAAGATTTCTCAGTGCAACTTGTCGGGGAGCGCAGTGACAGGCTGGAGGACTGGAGAGACGGATATGGGGAACAAAGTTGAAACGGTACATTAGGTACAGTTTTTATTTGCCGGTACAGACTGTTAAATAAACAGCAAATTATTTTTATGTGTTCTGTGTGTTTGTGTGTGTTGTACTGTTTTTATGTGTGTGTGTGTTGTAGTGTATGTGGTTGTGTGTATTGTATTGTATGTATCTGTCCAATGCGTAAGTGTGTGAGGTGTGCTATGTATATACAGTATGTGTGTGTTATGTCTTTGTGTATCTGTGCAATGTTTAAGTGTGTGTTTTGTACTGTTTTTTGGGTGTGTGTGGTGAATGTGGGTGTGTGTTGTGCTGTTAGAGGTATGTTACGTGTGTGTGTTGTGTGTATCTGCCCTATGTGTAAGTCTGTAAGGTGTGCTATGTATACATCTATGTGGGTGTAGTGTGCTGTGTGTATCTGTGCAATGCTTAAGTGTGTGTGTTCTGTGTATTGTACTGTTTTTGGGTGTGTGTTGTAGTGAATGTGGGTGTGTGTTGTACTGTGAGTGGTGTGTTATGTGTGTGTGTTGTGTTATGTGTATCTGCCGAATGTGTAAGTTTGCGAGGTGTGCTACGTATATATGTGTGTGTAGTGTGCTGTGCGTATCCTGGCAATGTTTAAGTGTGTGTGTTCTGTGTGTTTGTTGTACTGTTTTTGGGTGTGTGTATTGTACTGCATGTGGTGTGTTGTGTGTGTGTGTATCTGTCCAATGTGTAAGTGTGTGAGGTGCTCTACGTATAAATGTGTGTGTTGTGTGCTATGTGTGTGTTGTGTGCAATGTGTGCGTATGTGGTGTACTGTGTGTGTTATTTCCTAAGTGTTTAAAGCCTTCACCATAATGTTAGAATGTTTCATTCATACTCAATAACAGAAATGAAATCAGGCGTGGAGTTGTTCCTTCGTCAACGGTTTCCCAGATCGTCGGTCTTTTCCCCAAAACATTAATGAAGGATAATTAAACTTGGGGTTTTTTAAATTTCTAAGTGAAATTTCCCCAAAACGGCTTTGAGGTGCACATCAACGGGTCCAGAGGTATCTTATTGCTGAATTTGGTGTCTGAGTGCCATGGTGTCTCCGCAGTGCGACGGACGCACACACACTCTTCAACTTGTTATATAGATTAAGTCTTTACATTTTTGAGACCCAAGTGCATGATTTTGCATTTTATGGCATTAAACTATAGTTACCATGCTCTTGACCATTCCTCTAATCTACCTAGATCATCAATCATTTGTTTTACCCCTCCTGGTGTGTTACACTGTTGCATACCTTTGTGTCATCTGTAAAAAGGCACATTTATCCTCAATTCCATTTGCAATATCACAGTACAGATCCCTGGGGTACACCACTTGTAACCTTTCCCTCCTTTGACTGTACTCCATTTAGCTAGTGACTGGTTCAATAATTATGTTATTGGTTTTACCAGCTCCCATTTAAGCTCTTTTAGTATCCTTGGATTTATCCCATCTGGCTACATTGATTTATCCACTTTCAGTATTGAGAGTTCTGTGAGGACTTTCTCCTCTGTAAATGTACTTGTTTCTCCCTCAATTTTCTGACTATACTTGCAACTTAACTGTGGCCCCTTCCCCTCTCTTTCAGCAGTAAATAATGAGCAGAAATAATTATTAATATGATCTGCTATTACATTGTCCCCTTCAAGAAGACTTCCACTCTCTGGCCCTTATTCTGATCGGTGCGGCCCGATCAGAATATGCGGCCGCGACCGTGCAGGCGAATCCCCGCCTTCCATACGGATCGCCACCTGCTGTCCGTACGCGGATATGTGGCGATCCGCATGAAATTGGACGGGGATACGCCTCCTCCATGGTGGGAGCAGCCCCTGCATTCGATGGTCGCCGAACATCGAATGCAGGGCCGCACGCTCCACCAGGTCCCGCAACACAAGACCACACGGACACTTGTCCGTGTGAAATCTTGTATGGGGGCGGGCAGCTGACATCCGGCGATGTCAGATGCCCGCCCCGTACCCACGCGTCACGGCCTCATTACCATGCATACGCCCCGCGTTTGCATGGGAACGCCCATGAAACGCGGGGCGTATGCATAGGGTAATGAGGATAAGTAGCCCCTCACGCCCCTCTACGCCCCCTGTGCGGCGTATAGAGAATCCTTGCGGCGAAATCGCCTGCACATGCGCAGAGTGACCTCTGCACATGCGCAGAGGATAAACATCGGCGGCCCGTACGCAAGCGGGAATATCCGCATCGATCAGAATAAGGGCCTCTGTCTTTAGTCTTATTATTCCTCTTTTTGTTTTCCCCCTTTCACTTATATACCTAAAAAAAAGTCCCCCCCCTTTATACACTGACTGGGCCATTTTCTCTTCAGCCTGTGCTTTTGCACCTCTGATTACCTTCTTAGCCTCCTTCTATCTAACAAGATACACCTCTTTGTCCTCATTATTCTGCATCTGCTTACATTTCTTAAAGGCCAACTTTTTGAAATTTAAGCAGACGCAGAATAATGAGGACAAAGAGGTGTATCTTGTTAGACAGAAGGAGGCTAAGAAGCTAAGAAACAACAATTGAAATTAACATTCCCTGTTTTTAAAGTATAGCTTAGAGCAGGGGTGGCCAAACCTGTCCTCAAGATCTACCAATGGTGCATGTTTTCCAGGCAACCTGTGGATCTGTAGAATGTGTCGGTGAGGTCATGGGTTCAATTTCCACAATGGCATTAACTGTGCAGCGTTTGTATATTCTCCCCGTGCTTGTGTGGGTTTCCTCCAAGTACTCCAGTTTCCTCTCACATTCCAAAGATATACTGGTAGGTTAATTGGCTCCAACAAAATTAATCCTAGAATGTCTGTGTGTGTGTGTGTGTGTGTGTGTACACGTGGTAAGGAATATAGATTTAAGCTCCACTGGGACAGGGGCTGATGTGAATGTTCAAATATTCTCTGTGGAATATGTTTGCCCTTTATAAATAACTGTTAATAATAATAATAATAATAATAATAATAATAATAACAACAACAATAATATATTACACCCTGCCCATAAGAACAGGAAAAGAGAGAGTGGGATTGTTTTAATTTCTATCTGATGAGGTTGGCTGGAGAACACTATCAGTCTGTTGATGGAAATGTTAATTTCTCCATTGAATTAATTTATCAGAAGAAATCTGATTGTCCAGTTTCTGCTAATACGGTTCAGATAATTTGTAACCCAGGAACATGCAGGCTTTGGAGAAAGATGCCATTTTTTCTTAGCTACTTCATAACCTTGGCTTTCTGACAGGGCTCGTCAATAACAGTGACATCTTTAGTGAGCTGTTACAATGGTTATATGAATGATATAGAAAGAAACCATTGTTGTATTTAGGGCATTTACTGTAGCTGTTTTGCAGAGAGGGGACAGTGAAATTTTGTATTAACAGTATGTACTTGAAGAGGAACACAGCATTTGTTGATGTTCTTGTACAGATGTAATGTAGATATAGAGAGACAGGGCTTGATCAAAGTCTGTGGGGCCCTGGACAACAGACTTGTAACAGCCCCTATCAATACAAGTGATATAATGGTTTAAAAAATAAATAAATAATAAAGTATAATTTATCAATCAGCATTGTGATTGTGTTCAATTTCTTAAGACGATATACAGTAGTACTTTTTTGAAAACCAAAATGCAAATCACACTTTACAAAATGTACCCTAACGTTCCAAATATCTTGCATATTATAAAGAACAACACAATAAATCACCATCAAGGGCAGATTGGCCTGTCGGGAAACCGGGCCATTTCCCGCTGGGCCGGTCCAGATTTCCATATGGCAGGGCCACCGACCATGCTACCAGAGCCAGTGCTATCAGCTCTGCGGTGCGGCGGGCATATTTGTTGTGGGCTATCCTGCCCTTCTTTATGACCAGCTGCGGCCGCAGGTCACCCGCGAGCTGCCTGCAGCCTGGTGGTACGGCGGGTGATGGGTAAGTAACATCCCCCCGCCCCGGGCAGTAGCGCAACCCCCCAGCAGTAGCGCGCGCACCAGAACCGGCACACCCCCCCCCCCCCCTGTGATCGCCATTGCCGATTATCTATTAATCCATTACTTATGTTATAAGTATTTACTTGGAATGCACCAATGAATCTTTGGTGCAATAAATAATTTTAAGAAAATACAAATAACATAAGAAATACATTTTCAAAAATGGAAAGAAAATGGGACTCTTAATACATTTGTTTAAATGAATGGACATATACTTCAAATCAGACATCATGGGGGAAATTTACCAATATGAAAAACCTAGTTTTTCGTATTGGTATTTCCCCTACGACTGCATACGACTGTTTCAGTCGTATGCAAAGTCGTGTTCCGGAGGGGAATGTACAAAGCAGTCAGATACGACTGCTTTGTAACCCTCCGATGGTGTAACCATTCATATTAGCTGGCCATATATACGGCCGCTAATACGAATGTTTCTGGCAGTCTGCACGGATCAGTCAGATCCGTGCAGGCTGCAAGGTGTAAAAAAAAAAAAAAAAACAGCGTGGGGTCCCCCCCACAGCCGTAACCAGCACCAGGCTGAAGGAGCCGGGGCCGGTAATTAAAAAATCAGGAAACCCGACAAATAGGGGTTCCCCGATTTTTAACAACCAGCCCCAGGCTCCAGGTCCGGGGCTGGTTCCCAAAATACAGGGGACAAAATGACTAGGGGTCCCCCGTATTTTAAGAACCAGCCCCAGGCCAAATCAGCCAGCAGGGTAATGCCACAGCCGGGGGGAGACTTTTTATACAAGTCCCCCCGGCCAAAGCATTAACCTTACCGACCAGTCAGCCTGGCCAGGGGCCCTGGGGGAGTGGGGACCCCCCCCAATGAAGGGGTCCCCCCCCTCCAGGACTTACCTGACCAGGCTGAAGCCTGGTGCTGTCCTCGATGCCCCTGGGCGGTGGGCATCGAGCTGATAGTGGTGTAAAAAATAGAATAATCTATTGTCTAATGCTGGGGCACTATGAGTCCCAGCAAGTCTCCCCCACAAGCTGGGACTTGGAGAACCACAAGTCCCAGCCTGCGGGGCATTAAAGCGCCCGCTGGGTCTTGTAGTGCCACAGTATTAAAAATAGTAAAATAAAACACTGACACACACTTAAAATAAAACTTTAATACATACAAAGCCCTTACATACTGATACTTACCTATCTTCTTTCCGTAGGTAGCCATGGTCCTGATGTCCTGCAGTCCTGTGTCGGCATTCTTCTTCATGTCGACGTCGCTGTCGGCGATGGCGTCGGCGTCCGGAGTCCGACGAAATCCATGGAGGAAGCTGTGGAAGGAAACCATACTCACCTGTCCCAGGGCGACGTAGTCCAGGTAAGGGTCTTTGCAAAAAAACAAACCGAGAACGCGAAACCAGCCGGACAGCAGAGAGCCGCACAGTGTTTGTGTACATCGTGCGGCTCCGCCTCCCGAATGCCGCTATTGGCCGCCTTGCGGCCAATAGCGGCATTCGTGAGGCGGAGCCGCACGATGTACACAAACACCGTGCGGCTCTCTGCTGTCCGGCTGGTTTCGCGTTCTCGGTTTTTTTTTTTTTTTGCAAAGACCCTTACCTGGACTACGTCGCCCTGGGAAAGGTGAGTATGGTTTCCTTCCACAGCTTCCTCCATGGATTTCGTCGGACTCCAGACGCCATCGCCGACAGCGACGGAGACATGAAGAAGAACGCCGACACAGGACTGCAGGACATCAGGACCAGGGCTACCTACGGAAAGAAGATAGGTAAGTATTAGTATGTAAGGGCTTTGTATGTATTAAAGTTTTATTTTAAGTGTGTGTCATTTTATTTATTTGTTATTTTATTATTTTTAATACTGTGGCACTACAAGACCCAGCGGGCCCTTTAATGCCCCGCAGGCTGGGACTTGTGGTTCTCCAAGTCCCAGCTTGCGGGGGAGGCTTGCTGGGACTCATAGTGCCCCAGTATTAGACAATAGATTATTCTATTTTTTACACCACTATCAGCTCAATGCCCACCGCCCAGGGGCATCGAGGACAGCACCAGGCTTCAGCCTGGTCAGGTAAGTCCTGGAGGGGGGGGGACCCCTTCATTGGGGGGGTCCCCACACCCCCAGGGCCCCTCTCCAGGCTGACTGGTCGGTAGGGTTAATGTTTTGGCCACGGGACCTTATATCATAAGTGTCCCCCGGCTGTGACATTACCCTGCTGGCTGGTTTTGCCTGGGGCTGGTTCTTAAAATACGGGGGACCCCTAGTCATTTTGTCCCCCGTATTTTGGGAACCAGCCCCGGACCTGAAGCCTGGGGCTGGTTGTTAAAAATCGGGGAACCCCTATTTGTCGGGTTCCCTGATTTTTAATTACCGGCCCCGGCTCCTTCAGCCTGGTGCTGGTTACAGCTGTGGGGGGGGACCCCGCGCCGATTTTTTTTTTATATTTATTTTTTTTTTCAATTTTTTTACACTAAAGCCTGCACGGATCTGACTGATACATGCAGGCTAAAGGCAAATACGAAAGGGAAAGCAAGGTGTATTTTCTTGTCGTATTTGCGTGGGTGTTTTACACCACTTAGCAGCCGTATTATCAGTACGGCTGCTTAGTACATCAGAAACCACCATTCTTTTGAATGGTGATTTCTGTCGTATTCTATTGATGGTGTAGACATTCGTATTTGTGAATACAAATACAAATGTTCCATCTTTAGGAATAGGAATTGTTGTAATTTCGGGATTGTAAATCCCGAAAATACAAATGTGTAAAAAATAGGTGTATTTCTGCCTACGAATACACCTATTTTTTACGAATCCATTTTGGTAAATTTCCCCCACAAGGTAGCTCACAAAATATTATCAGTTTAATAAAGTTAGTTACCTAATGGAAAATAGTATATAGTGCTGTTGTTTATGAATAATTCACAATAAAAGATATGCCCGGTGCCACACAGCTCAAAGCCTGCTGCCAGCCAGTCACACACTGCTGGTGCCACTGAGGAAGGAGCTTAAACTGAGTGATATACAGGGGAGCCGAGAGAGGGGGGGAGCAGGTACTAATTACCCGGGCCCAGGCTTGCTGAAGGGGCCCTGCAGAGGCCCTGGTTCGACCCCTCCCTTCCCCCTCCGTCCCTCCCGGGTATCACCAGTAGCACACACTTCTACAGCATGTGCTGTTCTGACAGCAGGCTCAGCATGAGTGTCTCACTGACAGCGTGAGAGGTCATGCTAAGCCTGCTGTCAGCACAGCACATGCTGTAGGTGTGTGCTGCATCTGAGATTACAGTTTTTAGAGTTTTCTTTTACCCACCTCTAAACATTTTGGGGGTGTGGCCTAAGTGTGGGAGGTGCCCACACCACACACACTTAGGCCACACCCCCAAAATTTTACCGGGGCCCGACATTCCTCTCGGCTGCCCTGGTGATATAGCAGCGCCTCACATTAAGCTCCTGTACGTCACAGAAATCCCAGTGATTGTGAAATCCCGCAAGATGCTGACAGTTACTTCAGCAGCACTTAGGCCAGGGCTGGGCAATTGCGGCCCTCCAGATGTTAATGAACTACACATCCCAGCATGCCTTGCATCAGTTTCAGCATGCACACATAGCAAAACTAATGCAAAGCATCCTGGGATGTGTAGTTCATCAACATCTGGAGGGCCACAATTGCCCAGCCCTGACTTAGGCGCTGGCAGCAACAATGTAGTGGGGAAATCAGAGACACAGTAGAATCATGCTCTGATTTCAGTTCCAGCGGCATGCGCGATTCAGAGGAGTGTGTGTGAGCCCGGGACAACTGTCCCCCTCCTTGGATCAGCCATGTAAAGAGACTTTTTTTATTGCAGTCTGTTGTCATAAAATTATTTATATTATTGAAGCAACTATACTTTAAAGCTGTGTGTGTGTTTTTTTTCATAGTTAAACCCATTCACCATCTAATAAAAGCCAATAATTAGATTTAAAATTAATTTGGTATATTTGGCTAAAATAACCTAGAACAAAGCTTGCCAGAGATTCCTGATGCAAATGAGTGACATGTTAACAAGCTGGTTTACTTTTTAGACAGACAACAAATCAGCAGCAGTCTCCCATTAGTAATAAAGAGAGACCATTCCTTTTATAGCCAAATGTGCCTGCATGTTCAGCAGAGGGGGGGGGGGGGGGGGTCGTTAATGCGCTGGAGCATGCATCGTTAATAATATTGAGTGCACACAGTAGAGATATTTTAAAAAACATAGCTCAGAAGCCCCTTTCTGATCCATATCTTTTACAGTATCCTCTAGTGTCTATGGGGCTTAACACCTAATTGTGTTGGACGTATCAATGCCTGCTTTACAAAAACACACAAGGATCAGTTTATTTAAAGGCCTATTTACCCGCGGTGCCACCAAATACTGTGGCATGAAAATGTATGAGGAAATCAATGAATACATGAGGGGAACCAAATGCCACATACTGAATAGTGGATATCAACCTGTAAAAACTTGTCTCATTGGAAGTTGCAGTGCTAACCAGTAGGGGCCCCAGAGGTGGAAGTGAAGCACAGTTTAAATTTCACATAGGGGAACCACACTTCCAGTTCCACTAGCCATTCCATTGACAGTTGGTTTTCCTCCCCTATTTAAATTTTAAGCTGTGCTCCAGCCCCTCCCTTAAGCAGCCCATACATGCTGCGATGCCGGGCTGTGCGTTCTGTGCTTTGAGGTGCGCGCTCCCGCGGCACCTCATCGCACAGTACAAAAAGTATGTGCTTGCACATACTTTGTTCTCATCACATCGCATTGCATTGCATGCACAACGCATGCATATGCAATGCAATGTGATGAATGCTATTGAAGCCCACAACGCATGCCCGTATCGGGGCGTGTATGGGCAGCTTTAGAGCCTCCACTGGTGCTAACTACCATCCGCAGTTCCACAAAACTATGTACATAAGTTTAAATGTTATTTTGTTTTTGCAAGCTCAGGATTTTGTATTTGTAGTGCTTTTAAAAAAAAAAAAAAAAAAAAAACTTGTTATATATTGTGATGTTAATAAGCTAATTATCACTCACAAAAATAATATAGTCTGTATAATACCAAAAGTGGCTCAGCGTGAAACATCGCACAATGGTGTTTTTTTTTCCTGTTGAACATCTAATTATCACCATGCCGTCTTCAAAGTTATCAAACCATCAGCCTCACATCCTCAGAAAGGGGAAAGAATGTACTTGACAGTTTGTCAGGATGGTCACAGCCAACTTATCCATGCTACGCTTGCACGTGTGATTTTATTTCTATTATTCTACAACTGATGTAGAGATGAATAGATAGCTTATCATAGATTTCTCTGCCTTTGTTCAGATCTTGTTTTATATTTTGTATTCACTTTGTTTCCTTGTGAAATTAATGCATCATGGTATAGAATAACTGCTTTCAATGGAAACCGCTTTCCAAATGTCAGATGGGGACAAAACAGCGGTTCCAGCTAATATTATACAGAGAGGTTCAGAGAAAGCGAAGAAGAGTTTTGGCATATTCACAAGAAAGGGAATTATATATATTACGTGGGCGTTACTTGCTGAGGAGAATTGAAAGAATTTGTAAATTCGTACTAATCAAAGAGAGAACATAATAATATGAAGGGTTAGTTACTTTACATTTAGTTTTTACACTTTGAGGCATTAGATTTATTTATACATTTATTCATTTATTTAAATGTATGAAGAAATATATGACATAGATGTTTTCCCATTGATATTATATCAAACAAATGCAAAACTGCATTGGAAAGCATCAACCAAAATGTGTGATTAGATTATAGCACCACTCAAAGCCTACTTTGTTGTACAGTACATACAGTGTGATGATGATGATGCGTTGAATTGGGAAATATTATATTTTGGGTTCCATCTAATGATAAAACTTATTAACAAATAGAGGTATACATTTTTGATATCACTACAATTTAAGGTCCATACACACTAGGCAATTTTGAGCTCAAAGTACCTCACTTTTTCCGTTTCCGCAATGAGCGCTAATCATCACCGCGCACTGCTGTACATAGAGGGTTTATTCACTCCTTTTGGCAAATCCCGTCTTAAATGGACAAAACTATGTGCACTGCATTGGGGGGGGCAGATGTAAAATGTGCAGAGAGAATTAGATTAAGGTGAGTTATTTTGTTTCTGTGCAGGGTAAATACTGACTGCTTTATTTTTACACTGCAATATAGATCTCACTTTGTAGTAAAACCCCACCCAAGTCTCTCTGCACAAGTAACATCTACCCCACCTGCATTACACATGCTTTTGTTCATCTAAGTAGGAACTTGCCAGAAGGAGTGAACCAGAATAATCCCCATAGTCTCCTACTATGGAAAGTGGTCAGCAAACTTTACTGTTCCCATTCATAGTCCATATGAATGCCAAAGTATTAAAAAGTTTAATAAAAATAAAAATTCATATCGTCCTTTCAATATGTCACAAATTACTGCATTGACTTTTTGCTTGTGAACCCCTATTGTCCGTGTCAACCTAATGCATGCTGACAAATAATGGCCGTCTTATGACTGTTGACCTAATGCAACAGGGGCGGAACTTGTGAGTGGTGGGCCCAGGTGCAAAAATGTAATTTGGGCCCCCCTCCTCCGCCTCCCCAACCCAAGATAATGATATGCTGCATGGCGCGGGCCCCTTAGTCCTTAAGGGCCCCGGTGCAATGCACCTGCTGCACCCATGGTAGTTCCGCCCCTGTAATGCAAGTCTGTATCCTGTTCCCATCAACCTAGCGCTGCCAGTATTGGGTTATTGTTAAATGAATGGGGGTTGTCTGTGCATGCACATAGCACTACAACCTGGTTTGGATTCAGCAAAGCCTGGGTCCCCATTGGCAGCAATGGATACTTAAGATGGAGTAATGATAACTTAAGCTTTCCACTATATGCTAAATATTGGACTGCAGTCATAACCAATTATAGCTTCTGAATCTAATGATAAAAGGTTTATGATTCATTGTTACACAGAATTCTTTACAACACAAATGATGATATGTCATATGTAATTACTATTGTTTTAGCCAACATGCTTTCATATTGGCAAAATATGAGCACCTGATTATTATTTTGGAATATATAAAACTTAAACGAAGCAGATGAGAATATTATAGTAAAGCTTAGATCTATTATTTAGAACCTTTTAAAATGTTGTTATGAAATAAAATCTGCCTAAATCATATGTGAGAGAAATATGACCTGCTGGTGGCAATATTATTTCACAGAAGTTGTTTTAACAACGACATAGCGACATAGTAAATAAAGGAAGTTCAAACAAAAAAACCAGCGTACAACTGAACACAAACCAGCTTTCAGCACATCATCTACACATACACACATATATATATATATATATATATATATATATATATATATATATATATATATATACATACAAACACAGGGGGCCCAGCACTCACTACAACAAACTAACTCACCTTAACATTCAAATAATCAAATAATCAATAAATAAATTATTGATTATTTATTGATTATTTGATTATTTGAATGTTAAGGTGAGTTAGTTTGTTGTAGTGAGTGCTGGGCCCCCTGTGTTTGTATTTACTAGAGTGTGTGGTCACAGGCCACCACACCCCACCCTGGGATGTGGGTGCTGTTTGCACCCCATTCCTAGGAATGGCGAGTGTGTTGGTACTTCTGTATCTATATATATATATACAGGTCGAGTATCCCAAATCCGAATATCCGTTATCCGAATTATTCCGAAATACGGACATTCCAGAAAGTGAAAATTTTTTTTTTTTTTTGCTAAAAACTCACTGGGGACATATGTAACAGCATCACTGGGGACATGATATGTAACTGGCACTATATATGTGCAAGACAATGATTGCTTGGCATTCAAATTCACTGCTGAGATAGTACACACATTTTGTTTCACGTTTTGAAACCTTGTTTTTTGAACAATTAAAATATGTTTGTGTGTATTTTATGTGGTTATAAAATATATTTGTGTGTATATTATGTGTTTATACAGCATAAATGCAAGATACTTCAAAATACATCATTGAAATATTAAAATATTCCGAAATACGGAATAATCCGTTATCCAAAATTCTCCTGGTCCCGAGCATTTTGGATACGGGATACTCAACCTGTATATATATATATATATCTTGTCTTGATAAAGGGCTTTGCCCGAAACGTTGACACAAGCCTGTGTTGATTCCGTTTGTTCACATCATTTCTGCCGCCGTGCAGACTTTGTTTAACCTTGTGAGTGCCATCTGCAAATTTGTTGCTATATATATATATATATATATATATATATATATATATATATATATATATATATATATATATATATATATATATATAGAGAGAGAGAAACCTTGGGGGAGTAAGCACTCATTACAATTAATAATATAGCGGGTGCAAATCAGCCTGACGAATTTGTAGAAAAACAGAATATCCAGAGGATATAGATGGCAGCACTCCTGATGATACTTGTAAAAAAAGTTTTTATTTCATATGTCACCTGACATTTTGGATTAGCATATATTGCTGGGGTACAACTGCAACTGATGGAATAAGCAGGTACAACAAGACATGGGTCTCAATTCAATGAGTAGAACATAGTCACCATTACGGCAGTCAACGGAGCCCGTTTCGGCTTATCCAGCCTTCATCCTGGACTGACCCACACTAAATCAGTGTCCCAGACACGTATATATAGCCACCAGTAATTAGGTTAATTCACACCACACTGTGTAATTCATTGGGTCCAATTGCGTTACTCCGTTACACTGTATGCATATTGCCACCTCCCGGATCTCCAAATATGGAGTATCCGGTTTTTGTTCCAATCAGGGACCATGGAACAGTACACACCTCCGTGCGTGTCACGGAGCCCAGCCTGTGTGACGTGGGCGTGCGTCCGATGAGTCATAGCGTCATCGCGCATCCACCCGTTCAACTAGACGCCGGGGAAACCTCCGTGTCAGGAAGGTAGCTCCTCCCTTGCCTCAGCGTCATCATGACGCGATATTTAGACAGCTAGTTTGTAACGTTGCCCTGGTAACCCGCTGCCACCAATGTACGCTGCAGTAAGCAGGGTCATCGGGGCCGAGTTTCATCAGGTATATACATGCTGTTAGAGGGCAGCTGTCAGGTACACATAATATATCAATTCATCACCTGGTATCTCGTCGCTACAGTTAGTTGACACCAATCAGTGTCGCCCACCGAGCCGAGCCTCATCAGGATTCGGGGAAGCGGTCTATAACCCTTGGGGACCACCTCAAGACCCTCGAGCATAAGAAAAGTAGAGTGTACATAGAGAAAAGGGTAGGGGTAATTGGGAAGGCATATGCATCACAGTAGTTGAGGAGCCACGCAATCTATGACCACCAATCAAAAAATGACTAATAAAAATACACATAAATAACCAAATACCAAAAATATATAAAGAGAAAAAGTGAAGAAAAAATCAGCAACAAGTGCTGAGGGTGTTACAAAAATATAGGAATATATAAGGAAGCAACGCATACCATATCCCTATCTCCTGAAGGGAAGACACCCATATCAAAGGATATCAATGACAATCATCATATGTAGCATAGTTAATTTCTGTTCATCCATTGAGGGATGTTTTGACTTAGAAGCAATAATTCAGAATTATAGACTGAGGGTCATCTATTATAAGAGAGCAGTTGAAGATCTATAAGAAGGATGACAATGGGAACTCTTCGTTTAAGCCAAAGGGTGATAAAGATGCAAGTTTCTTTATCCATTGGGTACTTATGTATTATCTGGGCTCCCATGTTAAATGCACCCCATTTTTTCATACCCCTACTATCCAACTATGCATGGAGTTGATTTTATATAGTGTGGCGAGCGCAGCGAGCCACCGTGCCCGAAGCGTGGCGAGCGCAGCGAGCCCCGCAAGGGGACGCGGTCTCATTAGAAAAACGGGAGCCCAGATATTACATAAGTACCATCCATTGACATTCTCTTTGGAGAAGAATTTTATGTCTATCACCCCCCCTCCGCAACGGCGGTATGTGGTCTACCGGGATGTAGAAGAAATCACGTAGAGAGTGTCCTGCTTCATGATAGTGGCGGGCCACTGGTGGGGTGGCTTGGTCAATGCTGATTAATGCCTTTTTAATTGAGGACCTGTGCATGGAGATCCTCTCCTTGACCATTCTAATGGTCTTACCGATGTAAATTTTCTTGCACGGGCATACGATGGCATAGATTACAAACTTGGATTCACAATTCAACCGGTGAAATATTTTATATTTTACACCCGTGTCAGGATGTATAAGATGTGCTCCCGTGATGACAAAGGGACAGTTCGCACATCCTGTGCATTTATATGATCCGGTTGGTCTTCTTAGCCATGTGTTGTTTGAACTCACAGAGGGACTAATGTCAGAATATGTGATTCGTTGTTTGAGATTGGGGCTGCGTTTAAAACTAAATAGCGGTAACTGGGTACAGTCAGGTCCAATGATTGGGTCTGTACTTATAATGTGCCAGTGTTTGGTAACTGCCGCTTTAATCAACTTGGACTTTGTAGAATAGGTTGTTGGAAAAACCACTCTGTTGATGTTTTTCAAGTTGGAGCCGGGATGTAATAAGGTCTCTCTGTCAAGGTCCAAGCACTTCTCTACCGCAGCCGTCACTTCCATCTTGTTGTACCCACGTTCTAAGAATTTATTAGCCATCAGTTGCAGGTCTCTGTGAAGGTCATCTCTCTCAGAGGTAATCCGGGTTACTCGAACAAGTTGGGAGAAGGGTAAACTCCTCTTCAGGGGTGCCGGGTGAAAACTCGAAAAGTCTAATAAAGTGTTTTTGTCCGTCTTCTTTGTGAACACTTTTGTCACAAATTTATCATCGTTTACTGACATCAGGAGTGCTGCCATCTATATCCTCTGGATATTCTGTTTTTATATATATATATATATATATATATATATATATATATATATATGTATATGTATATGTATATATATATATATATATATATCTCCTATATATTTGGCTACATCTGTCACTCAAAGTGGGTGTCTGTGTCTATAACGCTCTGTTCCTGGACTTTCCTCTTAATGTGTGATTGCCTTCATCTGTGCTGAACACCTTTCTGAGAAATTAACCTGTTTAAAACAGGTGATGGCAATCATACATTAAGGGGAAGTCTAGAAACAGAGCATTGTGTCCCTCCTGGAGAGGGTCATGTTGGGAGGTATGTGACAGAGAACCAGCCCAGTGAGCCCACAGACAGTGCCAGACACCCACTGCCTTCCCATGTTGCCCAGCACTGCTACTCCACAGCCACCAGGTGAGCGCCCCCCTCCCGCGATTTGCGGCAAAACCTCCCCCCCGCGCGTCCCCCCCTCCCGCGATTCGCTGCAAAAACACCCGCTCCCCCGCGACCCCCCTACCGCGATTCACAGCAAAAACACCCCCGCGACCCCCCCTCCCGCGATTCGCTGCAAAAAGAACCCCCCCACGACCCCTCCCGCAATTTGCGGCATAACCACCACCCCGCGACCACCCCTCCCGTGAATCGCGGAAAAAACACCCCCCCCGCGACCTCCCTCCCGCGATTCGCGGCAAAGAGAACCCCCCCACGACCCCCCCTTGCACGATTGGCGGCACCCCCCCTGCGACCCCGCTCCCGCGATTCGTGGCACCCCCCCCCCGCGCGCAATTCGCAGCAGCCCCAGGATTAAATGGCACATGCAAAACACTGACATGGCTATGGTCGACAATGAAAAAGGTTGACATGAGTTTTTGAAGATTTATTTTTAATTTTTTTAATTTTTTCATATTCATTGTCATGTGTCGACATGGACACCAATGAAGTGGCACACTTCTGTCAACATTTACATGTGTTGACCTTTCTGTGTTGATTTTTTCTTGTGGCGATTCGCGTCACACCCCCCGCAACCCCCCCTCCGGCGATTCGCGGCACCCCGGCATCCCCCGCGACCCCCCCCCCTCCCGCAATTCGCGGCAACCCCCCACCGGAACCCCCATGAGCCCCGCTCTCCCGCAATTCGCGGCACCCACCCCCGCAACCCCCCCCCCTCCCGCAATTCGCGGCACCCCCCCCGTGATTCGCGGCAGCTCCAGAATTAAATTGCACATGGAAAACACTGACATGGCTATGGTCGACAATGAAAAAGGTTGACATGAGTTTTTGAAGATTTATTTCATTTTTTGAATGTTTTCATATTCATTGTCATGTGTCAACATGGACACCAATGAAGTGGCACACTTATGTCAACATTTACATGTGTTGACCTTTCTGTGTTGATTTTTCTTGTGGCGATTCGCGTCACATCCCCCTGCAACCCCCCCTCCCGCGATTTGCGGCACCCCCCGTGACCCCCCACCTCCCGCAATTCGCGGCAAACCCCCACCGGAACCCCTGTGAACCCCGCCCTCCCGCGATTCGCGGCACTCAACCCCGCGCCCCCCCCCTCCCGCAATTCGCGGCACCCCCCGTGATTCGCGGCAGCTCCAGAATTAAATTGCACATGGAAAACACTGACATGGATATGGTCGACAATGAAAAAGGTTGACATGAGTTTTTGAAGTTTTTTTTTCATTTTTTGAATATTTTCATATTCATTCTCATGTGTCGACATGGACACCAATGAAGTGCCACACTTATGTCAACATTTACATGTGTTGACCTTTCTGTGTTGATTTTTTCTTGTGGCGATTCGCGTCACACCCCCCCCCCCGCAACCCCCACTCCCGCGATTCACGGCACACACACACACCCCCGCGATTCTCGGCACACCCCCCGCGACCCCCCCTACCTTGATTCGCCGTAACCCCCCTCCCGCGATTTGCGGCAACCCACCCCGCGACCCCCCTCCCGCGATTCTCTGCAATCCCTCCCCTCCCGCGATTTGCAGCATCCACCCCCCCCCACAACCCCCCCTCCTGCAATTCGCGGCACCCCCCGCGACCCCCCCTCCTGCAATTCGCGGCACCCTCCGCGACCCCCCCTCCCGCGATTCGCGGACACCTAAGTTGCAATACAGGGCATCTTTCATACAATTCTAACCATATTTCTCATATACAAACGTTCACAAATTAAGGGGGCGCAGCCCCTTACGACGGTGTGAAGAGCGCCCGTAGGGCGCGATGAATCACCTAGTATATATATATATGCGATGTGTGGGCGGCACTCAAACAGACTTTCCAAGGTAACTTTAAATAGCCTTTATTCTCCGACGGCGTTTCGGGGCAATACAACCCCCGTTTTCAAGGACAGACAAAACATAACTGTGCAGTTATGTTTTGTCTGTCCTTGAAAACGGGGGTTGTATTGCCCCGAAACGCCGTCGGAGAATAAAGGCTATTTTAAAGTTACCTTGGAAAGTCTGTTTGAGTGCCGCCCACACATCGCATATATTGGGTCTGGTTTGGATCTTGGAAGGCACCACAGCATAAGAGATTGATTGAGTGGAGTGCCGGTCCCCACAGTATTGTATATATATATATATATATAATCCATTTTTTTTTTTTAAACTTTTTATGATGCATTCATTCTAGTTTCGCGCCACAGAACTTTGGATATTTTAGTTGGGCTGCCTGGCTTACAAATTCCCCTGTTGGATGGGGGATGGATAGGATGTGGGAAACAATTGTAAGATGACGCCCTTTAAAGTGACCTTACAGATTAGGTCAAACAAGCCTTCAAGTAATCCTTACACTTTCTAAAAGTAAATAAAGTAAAGTCCATGAATTTTCAAGCATTTATTAAAAGTCTCTTTTTTTCCCCACTCGGTATTGGTGGTTGGTTCAGACCATTAAAAGGATCAGATATTTCAAGATAGCAAACAAATATTCCCAACGAGTTTCGTCCCCACACGGGACTTCATCAGGGGTTCGCTACAAACATATATAAAAAAAACATATTTTTAAAATACTGGTTTTGACAGTTTGTACAGGTTCAAGTAAAAAATCATATACACTTCATTCAAAGAACTTTACTTTAAAATACATACGCAATGATTAATTTGGCTATCCTCATGAAATATTATTTAAAGAGAGGATTTAAAGGAATAGACAAGGGAACAGGTGATAAGGAACAGAGAACAAAAAACATCATGATCCAGGTTGGTTTGTATATATCGGATTACATACCAGATTGTGTAAAAAAATACTTTCTAAAAGTTGTTTCAAAAAGTTTATTGCCTATTAAACCATAACAAAATAAGTAATTACTTACATAGTGACTCAGGCTAATTGCATACAGATGTTGAGTCCGTGTGTGAGCCTCTTTATAAATACACAGATAGTATGCTAAACTCTGCATTTATTAAAGCATGCTTAGGTAATATTTTGTTACCAATGTCCACCCTATATAATGATATGTATATTTACTTTTGGGAATGTGCATTTTTTTTTTCTATGGGAGTAAAAGTTAAAGGCCATTTGAAACCAACTATACTCCATTTACCTTTAATGGTATCTAAGTACCCCCGGTTATGATACTTACTTACCTTTAACCATAGGAAAAATACTGCTGTGGGACACATGAATATTAGTGTAAATCTAAATATTAAATAAGGTTTTTCCTACAAAGTATATGGCTAAGTAAAAAGAAAACCTCTTTGTATCAAACAGTGAGAATTGTACCCTGAGTCACTCAGATTCTGTGCAGAATACACCTGTATCTTAATCAAGCATAGGTATATATACCCCCTCATACCCCACTGCATGTTAAAACATGTGAGACCGCAGATGATACTTATCCTATAATTTTTCTCGTTCAATTAGAGACAATATATCCTACTAGGAATATTATCTGGCTTTAAGATAAATCAGTTGTCTGATTTAAACCAAGAAATGGTGATGTCTACAGACTTTTAACCTTTTAAGGTACGAATGTATGTGATCAGCTAATATAACTCCCTATGGGGGGAATAGTTCAATTTGTCATCTTTAACTTCTCTTATAACGTATTTATGTGTAGGCAAGACCATGTATGAATATTGAGAGGCTCACACACGGACTCAACATCTGTATGCAATTAGCCTGAGTCACTATGTAAGTAATTACTTATTTTGTTATGGTTTAATAGGCAATAAACAACTTTTTGATGAAAATATTGCAATAAGAATAAAATGATCTGGTCCCCACTAAAATAAGGGATCCAGATAGCTGAGTCTATTTTCCATCAGTCTAAAAATAAAAATAATTGCATTATTCTTCTAGGTATCCCAGAGATTGTGACATTTAATTATCAAATTGAACCTTCCTATTGCAGATTTACTCCATCTACAAAATCTGTTGAAAGTAACTTCTGTGAAAGCTGTAGAAAGTAATTTTTTACACAATCTGGTATGTAATCCAATATATACAAACCATCCTGGATCATGATGTTTTTTTGTTCTCTGTTCCTTATCACCTGTTCCCTTGTCTATTCCTTTAAATCCTCTCTTTAAATAATATTTCATGAGGATAGCCAAATTAATCATTGTGTATGTATTTTAAAGTAAAGTTCTTTGAATGAAATGTATATTATTTTTTACTTGAACCTGTACAAACTGTCAAAACCAGTATTTTAAAAATATGTTTTTTTTATATATGTTTGTAGCGAACCCCTGATGAAGTCCCGTGTGGGGACGAAACGCGTTGGGAATATTTGTTTGCTATCTTGAAATATCTGAACCTTTTAATGGTCTGAACCAACCACCAATACCGAGTGTGAAAAAAAGAGACTTTTAATAAACGCTTGAAAATTCATGGACTTTACTTTATTTACTTTTAGAAAGTTTAAGGATTACTTGAAGGCTTGTTTGACCTAATCTGTAAGGTCACCTTAAAGGGCGCCATCTTACAATTGTTTCCCATATATATATATAAATAAGCAAAGAATACCAGAAACCGCGCACTAATAGCGAAAAGCAGCACCTTTGGGAGCCCCCTGTTAGCTGGGACCAAAGAGGGTAGAGATACAGAAAGAATCAGAGTGCACTATAATAAGTACAACATTTTAAAATACAAATATTTAATAAAAAAGCCTCCAAAAGGCAGTGACTGTATTATTATGTATGTCTCAGCCTTTTGGAGGCTTTTTTATTAAATATTTGTATTTTAAAATGTTGTACTTATTATAGCGCACTCTGATTCTTTCTGTATATATATATATATATATATATATATATAGACAGAACTTACCCAAGCCTCCGTGAAGGAAAGGAATGGACCAGCACTCACAGTTAGATGAAAGAAAAAAGTTTGTATTCAGCAGTTACAACATGGTGTACAGGCAGGCTGACCCAACAGCCGTTTCAACTGGAAACCTTTCCAGTTTTCATCAGGGGTACATCAATGCATTAACAGACTCGTTTAAATAGCATAAAATAAGGCGCCAAGCCCGCCCTGCTCACTTCAAGTGGGGAGCTGTCAATCAGCACCCCGCTACTGAGCATCCAGCGCCTGTCAGATGACGCTGCCAGGGGGGTGTGAGGTGCGCGTCAGAGGGGAATCCCTGTGACGTGAGCCCGTAACACAAGATTGCCTTAATGCACAGAAATGTGAAAACTAGTTATACATACCGCGTGTGATTATAGAACTTACAATAATGTGAGGACAAGGTACCAACACCGTGAGGGTATGGATAAGCAGGAGGAAGAATCCGCGTGTATGTTGAAAAGTAACGTGGGCGGTAGAAACAGATAACGTGGGCAGTAAACAGATCTAGAAAGCTTGTAAAGAAATCATACATATCAGCCAGAGTGACCACGCACGGAGGCATGCGTAGCAGCAGCTCATCAGAACGAGTAGACTAAACATAAATAGCATAGTCGCACAGCGGCAGACATTCACAGTTATGCACTGCAGGGACGTAGCACGGCAGCCACAGAGCAACACAAAACTCATTACATTATTATAGTCGCACGGTGGCAGACATTCACAGTTATGCACTGCACGGAAGTAGCACGGCAGCCACAGAGCAACACAAAACTCATTACCGGCATGTAGGGTGTATGGCGACACTTCTCTGTGTCGACTGGGAGCGGTAGATAAAGCAATGCCTAGCGTCCTGCAATGTCTTATAGTCATCATCAAATACATGTAGCCTGAAGAGGCGCACATTAATCCAGTGGTTAGCAAGTCAACACAACAAACTGTTGACATGAGCACAAGATAATTACGTTTAGTACACTGGTCATTCCACTCAGCTTAGGAAATTGGAAATGTCGTGACAATTATGTGTGTGGATGCCATTAAAAAACAGTTGACAGCGGAATATGCCTATGAGTCAAAAAAAAAAAAATTCACTCATGGCAACCACTGACATTCGTTGCTACTGGTATATGCGTCTTTATGTGTCTGCTGGATGGAAAGCAGAGTATTAGGTCCATCCTAAGGGTCACATAAGGGGCTGGGCATATGTATGTGCATCAGAAAAAAAGAAAAGAAAAGAATAACGGGAGACAATAAAAATAAGAAGCATATTGAGGGACATATGGATACACTCAGGTATCGTCCGTGGCTTAAATAAAGCATCCCATTTTGAAGTCTTCATTTAGACCAGATGGGGCCAAAGAATTCAAACGATAAATCCATCTTAGCTCTCTCTGAAGCAGTAATTTTTCACGGTCGCCCCCTCTTCGTAGGGGGGGTATATGGTCAATGAGAAAACATCTCAACTGGCCAATGTTGTGTTTTTTCTCTAGGAAATGTCGAGCAACAGGTAGGTTTTTGAGGTCCAGGCTTTCTGTTGTAGGTAACAGACTTTTCTTGATGGACGATCTATGTTGACCAATTCGTTCCTTGGCAGTTCTGATCGTCTTGCCAACATAAACCATTTGGCAAGGGCAAAGGAGTGCATAAATCAGATATTTGCTATTGCAGTCCAGTTTATGTCTGATGATAAATTTTTCACCATTAGTTGGATTGGTGAATGTGTCACCTGTCATGAGGAATGGGCAATTAACACATCCTGAGCATCTGTAAACACCATTTTTGCGAGAAAGCCAGCTGGATGGCTTAGCTATGTTGCCTGAAGGATCCGTAACCACCAGCATGTCTTTGAGGTTTGGGCCTCTTCTATAGGCAAATCTAGGCGGAGTATGTAGTGTCGGTTGCAATACTGGGTCACTTGCCACAAGGTGCCAGTGCTTAAGGATGTTTTTTTTCACAAATTTAGAAGCCACCGTGAATGTACTGCAGAAATTGAGTCTGTCTGTTTCAACCGAATTTGCAGATTTAACCTTGAGTAGTTCCTCCCTATTTAATAGGGACACCCTGGTCATTGCTTCTTCAACATCATGCTTGGTATATCCTCTTTCGAGAAAACGCTCACACATCTGTGTCAGAGCCTCTGGGAGGGTATCTGGGTCTGAGTTAACCCTACACACTCTGAGTAGTTGCGAGTAAGGCAGACCTTTTTTCAGCGCATGTGGATGGAAGCTGTCTGCATGTAATAAGGAATTCTTGTCGGTTGTTTTTGTGAAGATTTTTGTAGATAGATTGCCATTGTCAAGGGTGACCATAACATCCAAATAACTGATTGATTGGTGACTGAAACTGTTTGTGAAACGTATCGTGCCTGGTAGAGCATTAAGGTAGTTGATGAACAGTAGTAATTCTGATTCACCTCCAGTCCATAGGAAGAATAAGTCGTCAATGTACCGTACGTACATTTTTATGAACTTGTTGAACCGTCGATTTTCATAGATGTGCTGTTTCTCAAAAGTCGCCATAAAGAGGTTCGCGTAGGATGGGGCCATGTTAGACCCCATCGCTGTCCCTTGGCGCTGCAGGTAAAACCGATTTTGGAATAAAAAATAATTTTTATTCAGAATGATTCCCATCAGAAGTGAGACATACTCTACAGGTGGACCACAGTAGTATGCGCTGTTGGTCATCATATCTTTGCTTGCTTGTATCCCCAGTTCATGTGGGATGCTAGTATAGAGACTAGAGACATCCAAAGTTACCAGTAAGGTATTGGATGGTAGGTCTCTGACGTCATTCAATTTACGCAAAAAATCGGACGTGTCCTGAATAAAACTTTCTGTGTTCTGCACCACGGGCTGCAGATAGAAATCAACTAGCTGCGAGAGGGGTTGGCACAGAGAGCCCCTGGCCGAGATGATGGGCCGGCCAGGGGGTTCCACCAAGGATTTGTGCACCTTGGGGAGCGTATAAAGAATGGGAATAATGGGGTGCGTCTGGGTCAAGAAGTCAGCCGTTTCCTTACTGATGTAGAGATTAGCCATGCCAAGCTGGATTATGCCATCAATCTCTTTTTTAAAACTCCAAGTTGGATCACGGTCAAGGGGTAAATAGCAGGCAGAGTCAGACAATTGATTGAGTGCTTCCTTTGTGTAGTATGAATAGTCCAATAGCACTATGCCTCCCCCTTTATCAGCTGCTCTTATTATGAGGTCTTTGTCTTGCTGGAGAGTTTTTATGGCTTCTTTCTCTGGTTTACTTATGTTATGGTAGGAGATCCTCTGGTTCTTCATATAGGGGCATGTGTCCCTTTTGAGCACCCGCATGAATGTATTTATTGAAGAATTTAGGGAGGGCGGATCGAAGGTACTACGATTTTTCAGAGTGCTGGTCGTGCTTTCCATTCTCTGGTTCGGCTGGGTTGGGAATCTCTGAAAATGGTCTTTTAACCTTAATTGCCTACCTAATTTGTATAAATCTACCTGCCACCCAAAACTGTCCTGGGTTAAGGTAGGTACAAAAGAAAGCCCTTTGTTGAGCAAGGTGATCTCGGCTGGGGAGAGTTGATGTTTAGATAAATTGTAGATTACAGATCCTGTTAGTTTTTTCCCCTCCTTTTTTCTCTTTCTCCCACCCCTCCGGGTGGGTATTGAAGGTTTTTTGGAGGGCGTCTAGAGCGATCAGATCTGTTGAGGTACTGCGTCTCTGGTCCTGATGTAGATGGGGCATCCGAGTCACTGGCAGACGTGTGTGTCTCAATGTCAGTGAACTGCGTGTTGGGGCGTCTTGAAGTGCCTCTCCTGTATTGTTGACGCGGTCGTCGACTTTCAATTCTGGAATACCAGGTGTACACCCGATTCTCCTTATAATCCTGCTTTACTTGTTTATATTTTGTTTTTTTGAATTTTAGCAAGTTCTCTCTGTATTTAGTCAATTCCACTTCTAGTTTTTTCAGTAGGTCACACTCAGGGTCGTGCAGTGCCTTGTAAGGTTCAGTTTGGTGCAGTTCATCAATTTCACCTATGATGGCTCCAAGGTCAGAGCCAGTCTGCTCAATGACCAGGAGCATAAGGTCTTGGGAGCATCGATTCAAAATGTTGCACCACTTGATACAAAAGTCATTATTGTGCCTCCCTAGGGTGGGTTGGTTATGCAACCTGAACCCCCTAGGGATAAGCTGCTCCTTATAGTACTGAGAGAGTGTGAGTCCGTGTAGTTCTAGTTCAATTTGGCGTTTACTGAGTTTGAGCAAGTCTTGATACGCCTCCTCTGGGCTATCTTTATTGAACGCAAGGGTATCCGTATCCGCAAACAGAATCCGTTGCTTGTCTGCATCTGTGAACAACAGTGTGGACGCCAAATCCAAACCGGTTGCAGTTGACATAAGTCCTGAGCAGGTATGATACACAGGCAGTAATGTGTAGTCTCTAGTTTTTACAAAATAATGATCAGAAAAATGAAGAAAAAAAGTGTTTGTATAAGAACCAATAAATTGCGTGGTCTGTATGCACAGAGTGATATTAAGCAATAT
Organism: Crinia signifera; assembly: GCF_055691185.1. NCBI lineage: Eukaryota > Metazoa > Chordata > Amphibia > Anura > Myobatrachidae > Crinia > Crinia signifera. The sequence goes on along the minus strand of NC_139219.1, from coordinate 269,907,957 downwards.
CAATCTGGTTGCAGTCCACTTTGTAGTCCGGTGCTCAGCCTCTTAGTTATGAGGTATTTATATGCAAGATCAGGATGGCACTCAGTGAATCATAGACTTAGTGGGGGGTGCAGGGTCCTTAAGGTTATTTTAAGACAGAACTTACCCAAGCCTCCGTGAAGGAAAGGAATGGACCAGCACTCACAGTTAGATGAAAGAAAAAAGTTTGTATTCAGCAGTTACAACATGGTGTACAGGCAGGCTGACCCAACAGCCGTTTCAACTGGAAACCTTTCCAGTTTTCATCAGGGGTACATCAATGCATTAACAGACTCGTTTAAATAGCATAAAATAAGGCGCCAAGCCCGCCCTGCTCACTTCAAGTGGGGAGCTGTCAATCAGCACCCCGCTACTGAGCATCCAGCGCCTGTCAGATGACGCTGCCAGGGGGGTGTGAGGTGCGCGTCAGAGGGGAATCCCTGTGACGTGAGCCCGTAACACAAGATTGCCTTAATGCACAGAAATGTGAAAACTAGTTATACATACCGCGTGTGATTATAGAACTTACAATAATGTGAGGACAAGGTACCAACACCGTGAGGGTATGGATAAGCAGGAGGAAGAATCCGCGTGTATGTTGAAAAGTAACGTGGGCGGTAGAAACAGATAACGTGGGCAGTAAACAGATCTAGAAAGCTTGTAAAGAAATCATACATATCAGCCAGAGTGACCACGCACGGAGGCATGCGTAGCAGCAGCTCATCAGAACGAGTAGACTAAACATAAATAGCATAGTCGCACAGCGGCAGACATTCACAGTTATGCACTGCAGGGACGTAGCACGGCGGCCACAGAGCAACACAAAACTCATTACATTATTATAGTCGCACGGCGGCAGACATTCACAGTTATGCACTGCACGGAAGTAGCACGGCAGCCACAGAGCAACACAAAACTCATTACCGGCATGTAGGGTGTATGGCAACACTTCTCTGTGTCGACTGGGAGCGGTAGATAAAGCAATGCCTAGCGTCCTGCAATGTCTTATAGTCATCATCAAATACATGTAGCCTGAAGAGGCGCACATTAATCCAGTGGTTAGCAAGTCAACAAAACAAACTGTTGACATGAGCACAAGATAATTTTTTGGGTGGCAGGTAGATTTATACAAATTAGGTAGGCAATTAAGGTTAAAAGACCATTTTCAGAGATTCCCAACCCAGCCGAACCAGAGAATGGAAAGCACGACCAGCACTCTGAAAAATCGTAGTACCTTCGATCCGCCCTCCCTAAATTCTTCAATAAATACATTCATGCGGGTGCTCAAAAGGGACACATGCCCCTATATGAAGAACCAGAGGATCTCCTACCATAACATAAGTAAACCAGAGAAAGAAGCCATAAAAACTCTCCAGCAAGACAAAGACCTCATAATAAGAGCAGCTGATAAAGGGGGAGGCATAGTGCTATTGGACTATTCATACTACACAAAGGAAGCACTCAATCAATTGTCTGACTCTGCCTGCTATTTACCCCTTGACCGTGATCCAACTTGGAGTTTTAAAAAAGAGATTGATGGCATAATCCAGCTTGGCATGGCTAATCTCTACATCAGTAAGGAAACGGCTGACTTCTTGACCCAGACGCACCCCATTATTCCCATTCTTTATACGCTCCCCAAGGTGCACAAATCCTTGGTGGAACCCCCTGGCCGGCCCATCATCTCGGCCAGGGGCTCTCTGTGCCAACCCCTCTCGCAGCTAGTTGATTTCTATCTGCAGCCCGTGGTGCAGAACACAGAAAGTTTTATTCAGGACACGTCCGATTTTTTGCGTAAATTGAATGACGTCAGAGACCTACCATCCAATACCTTACTGGTAACTTTGGATGTCTCTAGTCTCTATACTAGCATCCCACATGAACTGGGGATACAAGCAAGCAAAGATATGATGACCAACAGCGCATACTACTGTGGTCCACCTGTAGAGTATGTCTCACTTCTGATGGGAATCATTCTGAATAAAAATTATTTTTTATTCCAAAATCGGTTTTACCTGCAGCGCCAAGGGACAGCGATGGGGTCTAACATGGCCCCATCCTACGCGAACCTCTTTATGGCGACTTTTGAGAAACAGCACGTCTATGAAAATCGACGGTTCAACAAGTTCATAAAAATGTACGTACGGTACATTGACGACTTATTCTTCCTATGGACTGGAGGTGAATCAGAATTACTACTGTTCATCAACTACCTTAATGCTCTACCAGGCACGATACGTTTCACAAACAGTTTCAGTCACCAATCAATCAGTTATTTGGATGTTATGGTCACCCTTGACAATGGCAATCTATCTACAAAAATCTTCACAAAAGCAACCGACAAGAATTCCTTATTACATGCAGACAGCTTCCATCCACATGCGCTGAAAAAAGGTCTGCCTTACTCGCAACTACTCAGAGTGTGTAGGGTTAACTCAGACCCAGATACCCTCCCAGAGGCTCTGACACAGATGTGTGAGCGTTTTCTCGAAAGAGGATATACCAAGCATGATGTTGAAGAAGCAATGACCAGGGTGTCCCTATTAAATAGGGAGGAACTACTCAAGGTTAAATCTGCAAATTCGGTTGAAACAGACAGACTCAATTTCTGCAGTACATTCACGGTGGCTTCTAAATTTGTGAAAAAAATCATCCTTAAGCACTGGCACCTTGTGGCAAGTGACCCAGTATTGCAACCGACACTACATACTCCGCCTAGATTTGCCTATAGAAGAGGCCCAAACCTCAAAGACATGCTGGTGGTTACGGATCCTTCAGGCAACATAGCTAAGCCATCCAGCTGGCTTTCTCGCAAAAATGGTGTTTACAGATGCTCAGGATGTGTTAATTGCCCATTCCTCATGACAGGTGACACATTCACCAATCCAACTAATGGTGAAAAATTTATCATCAGACATAAACTGGACTGCAATAGCAAATATCTGATTTATGCACTCCTTTGCCCTTGCCAAATGGTTTATGTTGGCAAGACGATCAGAACTGCCAAGGAACGAATTGGTCAACATAGATCGTCCATCAAGAAAAGTCTGTTACCTACAACAGAAAGCCTGGACCTCAAAAACCTACCTGTTGCTCGACATTTCCTAGAGAAAAAACACAACATTGGCCAGTTGAGATGTTTTCTCATTGACCATATACCCCCCCTACGAAGAGGGGGCGACCGTGAAAAATTACTGCTTCAGAGAGAGCTAAGATGGATTTATCGTTTGAATTCTTTGGCCCCATCTGGTCTAAATGAAGACTTCAAAATGGGATGCTTTATTTAAGCCACGGACGATACCTGAGTGTATCCATATGTCCCTCAATATGCTTCTTATTTTTATTGTCTCCCGTTATTCTTTTCTTTTCTTTTTTTCTGATGTACATACATATGCCCAGCCCCTTATGTGACCCTTAGGATGGACCTAATACTCTGCTTTCCATCCAGCAGACACATAAAGACGCATATACCAGTAGCAACGAATGTCAGTGGTTGCCATGAGTGAATTTTTTTTTTTTTGACTCATAGGCATATTCCGCTGTCAACTGTTTTTTAATGGCATCCACACACATAATTGTCACGACATTTCCAATTTCCTAAGCTGAGTGGAATGACCAGTGTACTAAACGTAATTATCTTGTGCTCATGTCAACAGTTTGTTGTGTTGACTTGCTAACCACTGGATTAATGTGCGCCTCTTCAGGCTACATGTATTTGATGATGACTATAAGACATTGCAGGACGCTAGGCATTGCTTTATCTACCGTTCCCAGTCGACACAGAGAAGTGTCGCCATACACCCTACATGCCGGTAATGAGTTTTGTGTTGCTCTGTGGCTGCCGTGCTACTTCCGTGCAGTGCATAACTGTGAATGTCTGCCGCCGTGCGACTATAATAATGTAATGAGTTTTGTGTTGCTCTGTGGCCGCCGTGCTACGTCCCTGCAGTGCATAACTGTGAATGTCTGCCGCTGTGCGACTATGCTATTTATGTTTAGTCTACTCGTTCTGATGAGCTGCTGCTACGCATGCCTCCGTGCGTGGTCACTCTGGCTGATATGTATGATTTCTTTACAAGCTTTCTAGATCTGTTTACTGCCCACGTTATCTGTTTCTACCGCCCACGTTACTTTTCAACATACACGCGGATTCTTCCTCCTGCTTATCCATACCCTCACGGTGTTGGTACCTTGTCCTCACATTATTGTAAGTTCTATAATCACACGCGGTATGTATAACTAGTTTTCACATTTCTGTGCATTAAGGCAATCTTGTGTTACGGGCTCACGTCACAGGGATTCCCCTCTGACGCGCACCTCACACCCCCCTGGCAGCGTCATCTGACAGGCGCTGGATGCTCAGTAGCGGGGTGCTGATTGACAGCTCCCCACTTGAAGTGAGCAGGGCGGGCTTGGCGCCTTATTTTATGCTATTTAAACGAGTCTGTTAATGCATTGATGTACCCCTGATGAAAACTGGAAAGGTTTCCAGTTGAAACGGCTGTTGGGTCAGCCTGCCTGTACACCATGTTGTAACTGCTGAATACAAACTTTTTTCTTTCATCTAACTGTGAGTGCTGGTCCATTCCTTTCCTTCACGGAGGCTTGGGTAAGTTCTGTCTTAAAATAACCTTAAGGACCCTGCACCCCCCACTAAGTCTATGATTCACTGAGTGCCATCCTGATCTTGCATATATATATATATATATATATATATATATATATATATATATATATCGAAAAAGGAATGGTTCAGGTGTTGCGCTAATGAAAAACACCAAGCTGCAACTCTGAAATGTCTCTCCTGTTAGTGAAAGACACAAACGAAAACTATGGGAAAAGAGAGTGATCAGAGTGCGCTCAAACTGTACCACCTAACATTAATAAATATACAACATGATCCCACAATCATTGATTTTCCGTAGTCGGTTTCAGATGTTCTGCAATAAGATGTAGACTTCGTTCAAAAGGTATTCTCTTTATTAAAAGAATCCCAACGCATTTCGTCCACACAACTTCATCAGGGGCCACGCAAAATACAAATTCAGATATCAAGGTTTACCACAATGAGGTATTCCTTATACTAAGTAAAAGTATATATTTGAGTTCACTAGAAGGTGGTGAGGATAAACTCACTGAGGTAAGTCTAACTTCACTCCGGACGAGTAAATAGAGGCCGTATTGATATGGTTCACGCTCATATGTAGAACCACCCTATTAAGTATCCACTTTAGATTTATAATCCAAGCAGAATGAGGGAATCACCCATAAATACAAAGTTTAAGCTCATATATATAGAACCACCCAAATCAGTGATTTCATCGATATTCAGACCCAGCAACGAGAGAGGGGGTACATTTCCCACAGTAGAGATAAGATAGCTCTCTCCTTGAAGGTAGAATCTTATCTCTATTGTGGGAGATGTACCCCCTCTCTCGTTCAGTAGTCACCGTCTTCATCCCTCGTGGTACCATGCGTCCAGCAGCTTTGCCGCATGTTGCTGCAGAAGCCGCCTTTCTTTTTTATTATTATTTTTCTACGTTCTTATTGCACTTTACAGCAGAAGCTGCACATTATTGTTTGTACATTTTCATATTACATTATTGAGACAGTGTTGCAAATTAGTGGCTTTGTTGTCCGCCACTGAGTATTATTTTCAGTGATCACTCTGGTATTTTATTAAGTTACATTTGGGCAGATCACATTTCCCATTACAAGCATGGGAAATACCGGATTCAGTATTGAATCCTGGCGGTCGGGATCCCGGCGTTCAGAATCCCGACGCCGGAATCCCGACAGCCGAAATGCTGACAAGGGGGGGACGTGGATCGCCCCCCCTTGCGGGCTCGCTGCGCTCCCCACGCAGCGGGCCCGGTGCCTCGCTACACTCGGCACGCTATTTTATTCTCCCTCCAGGGGTGTCGTGGACACCCCAGGAGGGAGAAAGTGTCAGCATTTCGGCGGTCGGGATTCCGGCGTCGGGATTCTGAACGCCGGGATCCCGACTGCCGGGATCTTAACTGCATCCCGAAATACCATCTGATAACTTAAAAAAAGAATTTAAGGGCTTGAAGGAGAATTTTGTGAATTCTCCATCGATTGCCCTTTAGTACATTCAAGTCATACAAAAAAAAATGTGAAAAGGGTGTGAAAACACAATTTTGCACATTATTTTTGATAAATGTGCTAGGTAGTAAGTACAAATATTTATTATGTTCCTAATAATAATAATAATAATAGCAGGTACAGTTCTATGCTGTTTCCCTTGGGTAAAATGCATGTTAGTGAATCTGTAGGTGAAAGAAGTTAGCAGCCTCTGCAGTGTACACACTTCATTATGATATTTTCCTATTTATTTGCACATTTTAGCTAACAGATTGAAAAACTAAATGTAAATGTGAGATATGAAAACATGTTTGCACCTTCATAATTAATACTTCGTATTTTTGGAAGTAATCACAGTTCCAAATAATCCTCGGACCCAGCTAAGGCCTCTTTTAAACTTGCTCATAGAATGTTTCAGGTACATAGCACCCTGAGATTCACAATCATATTCAAAGCTTTATACAGTACTTTACTAGTTACCAGCCTGTCAAAATGATGGAACAACAGAACAGTAATATCAGTGCTGGCGGCTGTGTGTCCCTGACCGAACAGAGCAACACTTGAATTTCTCTGCCTGGCACCATTTAGTGGCTGAAAGTGTGCAAAACACTTTATTTCCCTCCATAGATATGCAGAGCAGTTCTAGCCTTTTATTGCAAAGTATTCCTGTAAGTAACCATTAGAGCAGTAAAATTCTGGAACTCCTTGCTGGTGGGGGTGGTTACAGCAACTACTAATAATGTAATTAAATGAAAACTGGATACATTTTTGACCATTAAGAGAATGCTATAGATAAGACCTACTCAAGTCTGGACTAACGTCTTTTTTCAAACTTATTACTATGCTACTACTGTATGTAAATTAGGATTCATTTTCTGATTCAATTGAATGTTTTTTCTGAACAATCCCATTTCTTGTCCTCTTTTTCATTGGTTCGAGTCATTAGTTTCTACAAGCTGTTGCTATTTCCATGATTCCGTCTTTGCACCCATACAATATATACTGTACTCTATATAAACCTTAAAACCCCATGTTTAATGGAAACAATGTTCTCTTTATTCAGATGCTCCACCTGATTCTCCAAATGTGGTTTTGTGGTGGGTGCTTTAAAAATTACATTTAGTTTAATTACAATACACTTGTTTATTACAAAAAACTCCTGGTTTAACTATATTTTGTTCTGTATACAGTACTTGCAACCCATCAGCTGTTCATAAATGATCAACATTAGAATAACTGCTCTGGTTTAGTTAATGTATTGTAAATCTGTATGTATCTAGCAGATAAAGGCATGGAGATTATGTTTATAGTGTTATAAAAACATTAAAGCTTGCAGCCCATCACCAAGGAACCACAATACTCCGAATATTTACCCTACACTTGCATATATGACCAGCACACCATTACATTGCAGAGTCCGGTGACTATGAGCTGCAAACAGGCAAAGTTCTTTTCTGTTCTAGTTGCAATTAAAACTCTCTGCAGGTTCTCTGCAGTCATAGGTGGATTCAGCTTTGCCTGTTTTACCAGTTAAGGATCCATCCAGGGCCGACTCTACCACTAGACCGCTTTAGGCAGATGCCTTGGGGAACCAGAATCTGGGGGTGCCCCTGAGTCTATCACAGATTTAAGGATGACACTGAGAGAGGCATCATTGTTGAACTTAATGCATACTGCAAGTGTTGAATGTCTAAGATGTCATCTACACAGATCTACTTGAGGTCTTGGACAGTCGGTATCGGTGGTTATTGGTGGGTGGGAGCAGTAAGCTGGTGTTTTGCCCAGGATGCAGGTCTTGGGTCTTTTAGATTATGCCTTTACTTCAAAAGTTTCTCCTACTGTAGCTTGTATTTGCTGATTATATTTCTGCCAATTCAATTCCTTTTTCATAGTTTAACTTCTGCCAGGTTAATTGTTGTTAAGAGAAGACAATACATATCAACTCTTTAGTTCTACTCTTTAATTTTATTCACCTGGCTTAGAAGACTGGATTGCTATTAGAGAAGTATATTTGTTTGGCACAATTTGTAAGATAAATAGATGATTTTATTATAGAATAAGCACTTTTGCAAATGCAGCATTTGTTTGGCATGGTTAAGGCATGTATTGTTGGAGATTATACTGTATGTGTTTATATGTCTTAGCTGAAGCTGCATTGCCTCAGGATAAAGATACCATTTTGCTGTACAAAGACATAATGCTAATAAGAAAAAATATTGATTCCACTTACAGTGCACCCAGAAAGTATTTACAGAGCTTCACTTTCATTTGTTCCCACAAAATTCTACACACAATACCCCATAATGACGTGTAAAAAGTTTTTGGGAGATTTTTGTGAATTTATTAAAAATAAAAAACTAAGAAATCACATGTACATACCGGTAAGTATTTTCGGCTTTTGCCATGAAGCTGAGCTCGGGGGCAACCTGTTTCCACTGATAATCCCTGAGATGTTCCTACAGCTTAATTGGAGATGTCCAGATGAATGCAGCAATGTACAGAGACATCCAGGATGAAAACCTGTTCCAGAGCGCTCTTCACCTCAGTCTGGGGGCGATGGTTCATCTTGAAGCAGGACAATGACCCTAAACACACAGCCAAGATATCAAAGGAGTGGCTTCAGGACAACTCTGTAAATGTCCTTGAGTGACCCAGCCAGAGTCTAGACTTGAATCCGAATGAACATCTCTGGAGACATATGAAAATGGCTGTGCACCGACGCTTCCCATCCAACCTGATGGAGCTACAAAGAAGAATGGGCAAACCTACCCAAAGATATGTTGTGCCAAGCTTGTGGCATCATATTAAAAAAAATGAGGCTATTATTAATGCCAAAGGTGCATCAACAAAGTATTGTGTAAAGGCTGTGACTACTTACCTGTATGTGTGATTTCTTAGTTTTTTATTTTGAATACGCTATACGGCAATTCTTCCCAAACTGAGTTTCACAGGGCACTTGTAGGGCTGCCATGGGTTGGTGGACCAGAAGCAAATCAAACTAATCATGATCCATGTGATAAGCAAAACTAGAGCAGGTGACTGCAAATCATAAAAAATATGAATTTACAGGGGTGCACTATTCCCTTATTTTAATATTTTCTGTAGAATATTTTAATAAGAACCTTGTGGACCATGAGTGCAGTGATATAAATGTTGATACGCTAATAAAGTGGTTCTCAACCTCGGTCCTCAAGGACCCCCAACAGTGTACATTTTCCAGGTCTCCAAACAGAATCACAGGTGAAATAATTAGCTCCACCTGTGATCTTTTAAAATGTGCCAGTAAATAATGAGTGCACCTGCAGGGTGACCTGGAAAACGTGCACTGTTGGGGGTCCTTGAGGACTGATGTTGAGAACCACTGCTCTAATACACTATGGGGTAAATTTACTAGGATGAGAGTTTTATTGAAGATGGGATGTTGCCCATAGGAACCAATCAGATTCTAATTCTTATTTATTTAGCACCGTATAGAAGATAATAGATAGAATCGAATTGGTTGCTAAGGGCAACATCTCATCTTCAATAGAATTCCCATCTTAGTAAATGTAGCCCTATGATACAAGAAAGTCTAGGATTCACTGTCCAAGGTTATACTTATGGGTCATGGGACATAAGACTTATCCTTCTTTATATTTATGTAGATGTGCAGTATTATTAGTAATAGCTGTAGTAAGAGCTGTACACAAACACAGTACACCTTTTGCCTTTATCATAAATACACTTACAAATCATACCCGATACAACCCCAATGTGCAGGTGTTAATTGCATTTCCAATAATATCCATATTTTAATATTAGAAGATATATCTTTATTGGAACATCGATTTTTATCTCTGTCTCTAAATTAAAGATTAAGGAGATTTGCAATTACTAAACATGGAGGTACTGCGAAGAACAAAAGTACATTAACACATAGAAATATTAGCATATAGATGAAAGGAAGAGAAAATGCATTCTTAATGCCATGATTTATTGGCCATAATGGCTGGCATTGTTTAAAGCGTACAGAACACAAGCACTGTAGAAATAAGAATACTTACGGTACACATTTTTTGCTGCTTGCTATTATAGTTATATGGTTAACCACTGTTTGGTGGCTCTAAATGCATAATATAAAGATTTTTTTACTATCCTCCACTTCACGTTCACCTGTGCACTTATAATAAACATTCTATTATTGCAAATGCAGACCAACTCTTATTTGTTGTATTGGAGAGCACATCGGACATCCAGGAAATACAGAATCTGGAATCACAAAAACATCTTTGCATCCAATTCAGAGTCGGTGGCATACACAAATATCCTGATGCAACTCCATAACTTTGGTTGTAGTTTTCTCCTGCATGCATTTGCAAAAATGTTGAAATAACAGTACAGTTAACAGCTAGAGAGAACAGCATGGGCTAGCTTTTTTGTGTGCAGGGGTGCGGCTATTATTGTGAGGCTATGAGTTCTAGAGGGCCGCATAACAGTACATATACTGTAGTTGTAGGAAGTGACTACCTGCTACGACATTACATATTCAGTGAGTGGCATTTGTAGTGGATGTTCTCATGGTACGGGAGCACTGTAATGTGGCATAATCTGAACCAGTTAGTGTAATATTTTGTAGTATGAACTGGGGGCATTTCAGTGTGGCATAATATGAAATGGGGCTACTTCAACGTGGCATAATATGAAATGGGGGCAATACAGTGTGGTACAGATGGGGCTGGGCTCTTCTTTGCTGGCGAATCGCCAGAACGTCACCACTGGCGATCCGCCAGCAGCCCGGTTCGCCATCTGACTGAGACGCACGTGCGGGGCAACGGGAAACCTGTCCATCTCCGCTTCAGGGAGACGTACAGGGTTAGGGGGGGTGCGGGGAGGCGGCTGGGACCCCCGGTGACCGCCCGCTTGTAGGGAATCGATGGAAGCGCCATCGGAAGGGGGCGCGGGCGCGTCCCCTTCTCACTGTACAGATGGGGGATGGCGGCTGGCGTCGCCATCGCCATCCCCTGCAATGATGAGTCCTGCCCCATCTGTATAATATGAACCAAAGTTACTGTACAGTGGTAAAATTTGTACTGGCAGCACTACAATATAGCTCTACTTTGGTACAGAAAATGAACAATTACTGTGGTAAAAGGTGTCTCATTTAAAGTATTATCATGGGGGTTTCTTAAAACGTTGCCACTAAGGGCCTGATTCTGGTTGGTTTGCAAAAGCAAACTCCTTCTTTAATGGACAAAATCATGTGCACTGCAGCTGGTCTAAGCCTACTAATTATACACAGGCATGTGTATTCAGCTCAAGTCAACCGCCGTGTCCCCTCCCCGAGTGGAGGCGGGGGTCAATTTGACCAGAATACAGTACATTACTTTACCACCAGCAGCACTAATCCACAAGGGGAACGTCTCAGACGTTCCCGCAACTCGGGTTTTGCCAACAGCGCTATGGTTGCCACTGATTATACCAGCACTCTAATGACTCCACACATCACTGGTTGGTGTAGTGTAGTGGATAGCTGAGCAGCTCTGCATGCTGGAAACCCGTATTCGACTACTACTCCAGGGAGTAATGTGTATTCAGCTCAAGTAAACTCCCTGCCCTCCCCAAAGGGAGGCGGGGGTTGACTTGAACTGAATGCATTACTTTACCTCCAACAGCACTAATCACAATCGTCTAAGATGCTCATGTGACTCAGGTTTCTCCAACAGCGCTACAGTTGCCACTGATTATACCATCTCTCTACAGACCACATTGAAAACAAATCCACCATGGCAACAAGCATGTAAGGACCCATGGCAACAAGCATGTACTGTACAGCAATCACCACATTAAAAACAAATAGGAAATCCCCCATGGCAACAAGCATGTAATCACCCCATGAAACAGGCATGTAATGAACACATTGCAACAGGCATGTAATGACCAATGAAGGTATCGCCAGCTCCTGCAAAGTTTAGGCCGGCTCCATATGTAATGACCACATTGAAAAAAAATGCTGTAGGAAATCCTCCATGGCAACAAGCATGTAAGGACCCATGGCAACAGGCATGTAATCACCACAAATAGGAAATCCCCCATGGCAACAAGCAGAAAATACAGCACCCAATACTGTACAGTACTTACTTCCCCTTAGGGAGTCCAGGAGTTGGGGGTCCCGATGAACCAGGTCGCTCCAGCGGTGCTGGAGGGACCTCACGGTCCTCACCCTCCTAAATGTATCCCTGATGGAGAGGCTTGCCCCCTGGTATGCCTCCACAAACTCTCGGTTGGAGGCCAGGGGCCTGTCCCACCATGCCACCGGGATCATTATCTCCCCTCTACTGAAGGGCCTCGCTTTCCTGGAAACACTACCGATAGTAGCCATAATGTTCAGTGCAGTGTAATGGAGACAATAAAAATGGCACCCACGTTCACCCTGCCAACGTGCGTCCTGTGCGGAACAAGCATTGCATCCTACATGCCCGCCAGTTAGTAGTGAAAACCAAAACATTGAGATGCATTAGTGTCCCTGCCATGCACACACACGGAAAGCTACTGTGCATTACAGTATGAAGGAAAGCAGGATTTTTTTGTGTATGAAATACCATACCCTCCAACATGACCCTTTCCATTAGGTACAAAATGCTCTGTTCCTGGACTTCCCTGCCAGTGGCAGTTTCAGAGGCTGGACTCCGGCACAGTCAAAAATTCAAAGAGGGGGTCACATCAACTGCCAGTGAGTCCAGCACAGTGATGCTTGGAGTGGCATTAGGTGTGGCTCCCCTTTTTGAATATTAGACTGTGCTGCAGCCCCACCTCTGCAACTGCCACTGGCAGGGATGAACAGAAACAGAGCATTTTGTACCTAATGGAATGGGCCATGTTGGAGGGTATGAAATACTACAGTATGGGGCAGATTTATGAAGCTTGGTGAAGTGATAAAGTGTCTGGTTTTTATCATCGGCCAATCTACAGTACCCATGTACAGTCTACTGTACAGTAACTGACCTACTGTACTGTGTGAAAAAAAATGGTCCCTTTATGAATCGAACTCCGGCAAACTGGCACTTTAATGTACTGTACAGTACAGATGCATCCTAGCACCTATGATATTTAACAAAACAATGAGACGCATTAGCGTCCGTGCTCGTGCAGATGCACAGAAAGCTTTATAGGGAGGCAAGATTTTTTTTGTTGAATATACAGTAACTGACCTACTTTAAATGTCTTGAAAAATAAAATTTGGTCCCTTTACAGTGTGTACTGCATCGAACTCAGGCATACTGTACCACACTCAGATGCATCCTATAGTAGCACCTTACAAACAAATCAATGAGACGCATTAGCGTCCCTGCCGCTCCCGTGTTGAACCCGTGTAGACGCACTTGCGTCCGTGCAGATGCACTGAAAGTTTTATAGGGAGGCAGGATTTTTTTGTGTGTTAAATATAGTATACTGTACAGTACACTACAATAACTGACCTACTGTAAATGTCTTGAAAAAAATTTGGTCCCTTTACAGTGTGTACTGCATTGAACTCAGGCATACTGTTCCACAATCAGGGGTAGATTTACTGTATTAAGCTCGGTGAAGTGATAAAGTGTCTGGTTTTTATCACTGGCAAATCAGCCCTAACTGTACCCGTAATTTTTCAAACCAAGCCTGTAGCTTCACAGTTACAGTAGGAGCTGATTGGCCGGTGATAAAACCAAACACTTTATCACTTCACAGAGCTTAATAAATCTGCTCCCTGGATGCAACCTACTGTAGCACCTTTTGAACAAATCAATGAGACGCATTAGTATCCGTGGCGCTCCAGTGTAGAGCCTGTGTAGACGCACTAGCGTCCGTGCCCGTGCAGACTGTCTAGCGTCTGTGCCTGTGCAGATGCACAGAAAGTTTTATAGGGAGGCAGGATTTTTTTGTGTGTGTTAAAACTACAGTACAGTAACTAACCTATTGTACATGTGTTGAAAAAAAAAAAACAAGTACTTCAAACTCAGGCATACTGCACTTTAATGTACAACATGCAGAGTGGCACACTTATCTACTAGCCTACACACCTGATAAGAGCGGCCAAAGCTTCCACCAAGATTCATCCCAGCACCTTTCGGCAAAACCAATGAGACGCATTAGCATCACATTACAGTATACTGTAACTTGCCCTTGCCTGTACCAAGTTATAAAGTAGTGTAATGATACTGTACGCAATTCAACGTAATTGAATTTATTAGTGTCTACACTATCTACAGAACAGTACAGTAGCTTACTGGACAGTACAATAGTAGCAAAGTACTGTAGTTACTGTGCTTCATGCACGCGTTACAGCACACATTTCACACATGCGCAGTGAAGATTTCAAAAAGTGACATCTGGTAGATGATCACTGGTATTGCACTCATCCGGAGAAGCCACTGCGATTCGCCAAGCTTTTAAAATGTATGGCGACACCTTGCGCCATGGCCCACCATGGCAGGCTGGGGGTACTTCCCCTATTGGTAGGATGAATGAGCAGCGCTACATCTGTATGCAATAATTATGGCAAAGGACAGCTCTTGCGGTAAGAGCTGTCCTTTGCGGTGAGCCAGCGATGTGCAGCGGGTTCCAGGCAGTTCCTCTTTCCCTCCCTTATCTGGCTTATGTGCTGTGGGCAGGCTCTCCTCTTCCGCCCTGCACCTGGAAGAGGATTTACAGTGCAGAGAGGAGGAGGTCACAAGTCCAGGCAACACAGCGCTGTGCTGCCTAGACGCAGGTGAGGGGGGGGGTCGGCGGGGGTCCGTGCGGGGCAGCGAGGGTCCATTCGGGGTGGTGGTGGGTTGCGGTAGATGCCCATAGTAATGCGCATCTATGGGGCATCTCAAGCTTTTGCTGGCGATGCCCCCCGTCGTGGTAACCCGGCGGGGGGTCTTTATAGCATCCCACAATGCGGTAAAAACCCAGATAACGGCATTTTTGATTTATAGAATCCCGCCCTTTCTTTGAATTATGGGCCTGATTCAGACTTGTTAGCAAGGCTGCATAAAACAGGACTGTTCCGTGAAAATTGGGACAGTTGGGAGGTGTGGAATAAGTCAGCCAGTATTCACCCTGCACAGAAACTAAATAACTCCCCCAAATCTAACTCTCTGTGCACATGTTACATCTGCCCCACCTGCAGTGCAGCATTGTTTTGTCCATCTGCAAAAATTGCAGCCCTGCTTACAGATCTGAATCAGGCCCCAATGCCTACACATACTAGATGAGGAATTCAGAGAAAAAAAAAAATGACAGAAAGCACTACTTACAAGAGCTTGCAATCTGCAAACTATGGGGCCGATCCAGACCCATTTGTTTGCGAATGCTCACACCATGGGAGCCAACGGCTTTGAGTTCCCTTGAGGTGAGCAGAGGAACGCCCAGTGTACCGTGAGGGGATATGTTACCATACACATCCGGTACATGCGGTGCAGACATAGATCAGGGCAGACGTGTGTGGCGCATGCCACGATGCGCAGAGCTGCATGCCGGGTCGGGAACAGTCAGGCAGCGTCTGAGCGAGTGCTCAGGCACTGCCCGGCATTAGACTGCGTATGCCCAGTCTAATTCTGAAATCCCAGGATTGGAAACTCCAATCCCGTGACTGAAATCCCTGCGATTTTAGGGCCAAATCCCGGGATCCCGCAGATTGGCCACCTTAGTACACACCCTAACAAATTGCACTTGCCTATGACTGAGTTGAGTCTTTGTGCACAAAGACACATTTTTTTAACTTTTAATATATCTTTTATTGGGATCTCTCATGATTGTTTTACCAAGTGCTACTGTATTTGCCTTTCGAGTCTGCTGGCTGTTTTAGTGCTGATTAGTGATCTTATTGGGCTGAAACTATCTACTATTTCAATTTCTTCTCTATTTTGGAGAAAATGACTAAGGTTGCTATAGTTGTTAAAATCTTTGTCTTCTTCACATTTAGATGCAAGCCCATTATATGTCTACATTCTTTGATCTTAAATAGCTGTTTCAGATCATTTTCTGCTGGCATTGAGGTATCATTAGCATAATGGAGGTTATTGATAAGACTTCCATGAATTTATACAGTACAATCTGCTTTTCTTTGTATAGCCCTGAATCTATGATGATTTGTTCTGCATACAGGTTGAATAGAAAGGATGCAGCCTTGCTGTACACATTTGCTGATTTTAAACCAATCTGTTTCTTCTTGATCTATTCAAACTTAAGCTCCTTGATCTACAGTATATACAGATTCTGTATGAGGATAATCAGAAGCTCTGGTATGCCCATATTTCTTAATAATTTCCAGAGCTTTTCATGATTGCCAAAAGCCTTACTGTAGTCAATAAAACACATATAGATATTTTGATATTCTTTGGTCTTTTCAATGACCTACCTTACCTCTGCTATGATATATCTTGCGCCTTTTCCTTTTCTGAACTATACTTGTGTTTCAGGCACTTCACACTACATATACATTTGTAGTCTCTATTGAATTATATTAAATAGTCTCTTGGGAATGCAGTTAGCATCCCGGCGGACAGAATGCCGGGAGCCACAATGTTGTCTAGCAACAGGATACCACTGAGGAGGCTCCTGTCGCAATCTTGACTGCTGGCATACCAAATGTAAGTATGCCGGGACCGTTCACATTAGGCCTGGGGGGGAGTGTTAGGTTAAGGCACAAGAGGTGAGGCTGCGGTGTGTGTCGGGGTTTAAGATGCAGGGAGGAAATGTTAGCCACTTAAGCCCCATACAATCTAGAGAATTTTTTAAAAGATATCGTTCAGAAAAGGCTTTCTGAACAATATATCTTAAAATATCATCTAGTGTTAACACTTAATAGGGTTAACAATCCATTCATGTGCATTGTTAATGACCTCTCCCATCTAGTGAACCTGCATATTGATTTTGTCTATATAGCCAATGATCTGCACGTTTAGTGGGTCCCGTTGATGTCACTGAATGATATTTTTTACCGAGAGAGTTCTGTGTGTACACCCAATTTGATCACCCACGCAGATATCGTTTAGTGTGTATGTGGAATCCGAAAGCAGCGGATGGGGTTATGCTGTGGGGGTTAGGCACAAGCAGGGAGGGTTAGGGTTTTGGCTGTGCGAGGGGGGTTTAGAGTCAGGCTGTGTGAAGGGAGAGTTGGGTGGGGGCACGGTGAAGGTAAGGTAAGTACAGTATATTTGCCGGACCCTTATCAGGACTTCAACCTTCAAGATGCTTGTGCTTGTATTCTGACTGTTGGCATTCCCACCGCCGGTCATCTGTATATATTCCATCTCTTATTAACATGTGCAATAACAGCAATTGTTCAATAATTTCCTTAGTCGGTTGAATCACCTTTCTTCAGGACTGATATTGAACACAGATCTTTTCCAGTTCTTAGGTTATAACAATGTCTTCCATATTTGCTGGTACACCAGCACCCGCCATCCCTCAGAAGGGGGCGTGAGCGCACGAGATGCTCACGTGCCCCTTTCCTACAGAGCTCCCTGACAGTTCCCGCCATCTCACCGCTGGTCTCCATTGGTCGATGCTGACCCCCCCAACCCTGCCTGTCTCCCTGAAGCGGAGACGTGTAGGATCTTGCCGCACAGCTGTTGAGTGACTGTGACCCACATGCGTGTGAGACGCTTGTGCCTCCCAGTCTAATGGAGTCCCTCTCAGCCAGCTCTCGACAGTGGGGACATTCTAGCGAGCGCCTGCAGTAAATGAGAGGGGCTCCATCTGTAGGAGCAGCAGAGAGAGGTCCTGTAAGTGGGATTATGGGGTGGGACAAAAAGATGGGGGGAGCAGATGCTGGTGTTTGGTATAATAGGGATCTTAAATATGCAAAATAAGACACATTCTCATATGTAGACATGGTGAGGCCAGTAGTGTAGGACCACCAGAGATGACCTTTCTGGTGCTGGCGGCTTATCATATGTTTGCTGAGAATTCTGCATTTTATTATCATGTTGGATGCAAGTCTCTTTTGTCCATTGCAGTTTGCTGGAGGAATTACTTTGATAGATTGCATGCACAAGTTGTGATGAGCCAATACATTGATTGAGCATCTTCCATTTTGTATATAACTGTTGTGAGAGGCATGTAGGATTAGCAGCTGGATGGTATGCTGATCCTTGTAGTGACATAATGGAGAACCCTGAGGTTCCTCCACATGAGTTGTCTTTGGATATATGGATATATGATCCAAAGTGGTGCTAATATCATGTAGTGTAGGACCACCAGATTAGAGATGCTTTGCTGTAGCTGGGGGCCTACTATATCTTTGCAAATGTATAACTGAGATCTCTGCATTACAATTTGCATGTAGGATACAAGTCTCTTTTGCTGGCCCACTTCAGAGTGCTGGGGGGATTTGTTTTGCTTCTTCTTGTCTGAAATCTTGACACGTTTGAGTCACATGAGTTACATTGTGACATCAAGTTATAATTTGCTGAAACAACAGGACGATGAGCTGTCTCTGTCACAGACACTTTCTACAAGTTGTGACTTATCTGCTATTGCTGAAGTCACTAAAGTGGATCTAATGCTGAAATGCATACGTGTCTGTTATGAGTACACAGTATGTCTATGGGTGACTACCAAACCTTTATATAAAAAGCTTGTTAAAAATCCAGCTGAATCTGTCCCCAATTTTGATAAATAAAATCAAGCAAATGTAATACATAACTTGATATCTCTAAACTCACAGGGGAATTTTTTAATTTGTTTCTTGTTCAGCTATCATTATGTAAAGTTTTAGTTTTCAGCTGAATCTTAGTTTATCCCACAAATAGAATGTATTCGAAAGCATAATATTACAGATTGAGTTTTTGTGAGCACCACTATACTATGTGCACCACAAAAAGAACTATTGAGTTTGTGTGAGCACCACTAGACATATGTGCACCACAAAAAGAACTATTGAGTTTGTGTGAGCACCATTAGACATATGTGCACCACAAAAAGAACTATTGAGTTTGTGTGGGCACCACTAGACATATGTGCACCACAAAAAGAACTATTGAGTTTGTGTGAGCACCACTAGACATATGTGCACCACAAAAAGAACTAGTGAGTTTGTGTGAGCACCACTAGACATATGTGCACCACAAAAAGAACTATTATGTTGTTGTGAGCACCACTAGACATATGTGCACCACAAAAAGAACTATTGAGTTTGTGTGGGCACCACTAGACATATGTGCACCACAAAAAGAACTATTGAGTTTGTGTGGGCACCACTAGACATATGTGCACCACAAAAAGAACTGTACAAAGGAAAAGAAGAGAAAAACAGGGGATGGGATCAAAGGCCTCTTGGGTAATAATTTTACTGTCACCTGAAAATCGAGAACGTGCACGCATTTCCAGACACTATGTTAAAATAAAAACTCCCAAAGATATAGTCAAATTATGTTTGAACTCTGTAACTGTTTGACACCATACAATATGCTACGCTGATGGCTTTATTGGAGAAATGGAATGTACATTAACTCTTTTTACCGCCGTAACCTAACTAGGGAGATTTACAAATGCTGATATGTAATTTGTGTTGTCCATACGGTGTATGATACAAGTATCTCAATTTAAGTCAGTGATGAATAGTTGTTTGATGCCCATATATTTTAATCTATACGGTATGTGCATATGTTGGGTTATAGTGAGTAAACGCGTACATACCGGTAAAAGCTGACATTGAACTGTTTACCTATCATTACAAATGTTCATACTGCATTTTACAATAAAGTATACACATTTATAAAATTCCCAGGTTTAGGCACATATGAAAGGGCCCTTTGGGTAATCTGATCTGCCATCAGTAATCGTGAGGACTGCCAGACTACAGTGTAGTATGTGATACAGAATGTTTGTCCTGTAGATAATGTATTGTGTGGACTGAAGCCCAGCTCTCACTCCATGCATTAAGGCCCCCATACACTAGTAAGATTTATCTGACCTGTAAATTGCATCTGATTTCCCTTGAACTTCCCTGGCAGCTTCGCAGGAGGCCTACATACAATTTGACACTTGATGTGCCATTTTTTACATCCAATTTGCGACAGATAAATCACATGTGATTTATCTGACGCACAGTGTCATGTGATTTACAAAGCCACACGGCCTAGCTGCCCTGAGCCATCAGCGGGAGTCCCTGATCCTAGGCTGTCCCTGCAAGTCCATGTCCCCTGTGCCAGGAGTCCTGTAGCCGGTTTCTATTTTATAAGGGTTTCACCAGGATGACCGTTTCTTTAGGTGCAGCGACGCTGAGGCAGCTCTCTTCTCTCAGTGGAGGTGGCCAGAAATAGGTGTATGAAAGGAGCCAGGGGCCAAAAAAGCTAAATTCAGCTTGGGTGCACTGCTGCAGTAAAACATGGTGAGCAGCAATGTGGAACCAGCAGCGCCGCACCCTCCCTCACTACAGCCACAATCAGTGTTAAGAATACACTGTGGAAGCCAAGCAGAGTATACCATACCCAGAGCTGAGGTCATGATCACACTGCCCCGCTACTGCCTGTACTGCTGTCACAGCTCCTCGTCAGATTGTACGGATGGGAAATCGGGTAAAGGGCCCTACATATGCAGAGATTTGTGCCAGAGATTCAGAGGCGACGGAGCACTTTTTTACCGCTCAGTGCTCACTTCATTTCAGTGACAAATGATTAACATTAGGTAGAGCGCTAAATTAAATGAAATAAAAATGAATGACACCTGAAAAATAAACGCGTTAGTTTAAAATGTTTACACTGTACGCTGTACGCTGACAGATGGTCTCCGTTCGGCTTCGGTAGATGCTAAATTATAGTGGGCTAAAGGACCTTCCATGCCCAGGGGGAGGAGCAAGGCTAGGGGGCTTGCTCCTTCACTATCCACGCCACCACTGGTTGCTTTAGTAACCAGGTGGCGAGTGAAGCGAGCCCGCGAGGGTCCGTTTGGGACCCTTCTTCCGACCTTGCTCCTCCTCTCTCCACCCCCTCTCCTCCCCAAGGTCCTTTAGTCCACTATAATTTAGACCTAACCATTCGGCTTCAGTCCCGGGACGCAGCTTGGTGACGTCAGGAGGCCAGCGTGATGGTTGTTTGGGCAGCAGTGGGGGTGGCTTGGTTTCTCCTGTAACATCCAACGCGTCTCTTCTCAGAAAAGTTACCTTAACCCCTTGAGTGGTATGTCTGGAAATTTTCTGCCGCAGCGGGCTGTCCTGGAAAATTTCCGGGCATACCACAAATATGAAATAGGTGCACGCCAGTGGTGTCCAGGTGTGCACCACTGGCGCAGCACCTCTACAGCCCCCCCCCCCCCCATTTCCCCAACCCTCCCATCACCTGTGCTCTGGCGATTTCACGCCGGAGCTCTTCTAACCCCGCTCCCCCAGCAGCTTCCGCCTGCCGCCATAGTTTTAGTAGCAATGACATCGGTGGGAGGCTCAGGATGTTCGGGCGGCTCGGGGGGACTCGGGAGTGCTCAGGCACCCGAGTCCACGCGAGCCGCCGCTAACATCCCCCAGCCTGCCGTCGACGTCACTGCTCAATGTGACAGAGGCAGCGAGGACGGCAGCGGCAGGGAAGCTCCGGCAGACTAACGCCGGAGCAGAGGTGAGGGAGGGGGATTCCAACTGTGGTGGGTTTTGCTGGGGCAGGAAAAACCTGCCCTGTTAGGGTTGTCCTGCCCCAGCAAAACCTACCACTCAAGGAGTTAAAGCCTAAAGTATGGATAGGAGAGAGTTAATGCTCTGGAGTTATGTTCCAGCTGCTGGGTGAGCTGCACAATTTAGATCCCTGTCTTCACAGTCGGTCAGGCGGCAGTGCTTTAAGGGATCCACAAGGGTCCTGTGTGGATCTAGGGGTCTGTCTGTTGCGGCCGGAGCGATCTGAGGAGCTGAGTGGGTGACCCAGGGAGGCGGCAGCAGTGGCAAGGTGTACAGCCGAGCTGAGGACGCGGCAGCAGTTAGCAGCTGAGTGACAGGTGCACAGCGGAGGGAGCGGCGCCGGCTCGGTTCCGACGGGTGTAGCTGAGCAGGGTATAAGCCGGGGTGACAGTGACAGCCTAACAGGACGCTGCGGTGGCTTCCGGTAACGTACACATGCTGCGGGGGGTGGGAGGAGGGTCCAAACATATAGATATATCGGGTCTGATACATCATGGGTGCAAAAGCACCCACGATGTGCCCATGATGGGTCAGATGCTGATATATCTTATGTTCAGCAGGTCCGACCACCTGATCAGATCTGATGCGCACGGGACCGCGCATTAGATCAGATGTCAAACAAATGTGATTTTGGTCCGATTTCACCCGATTTATCGGCCCAAAGTGCCGACATCGGGTGAAATCGGCCGAAAATCGCATAGTGTATGGGGGCCTTTAGACTTATTTAAAAGGACAACTGTATAGCCTACCTACTTAATCAACTTGGTCAATTGAACTAATCTGAAAATAGATATCGATTAGGTTTGCAGACTACCCACTTGCTTTATCCCAGATAATGTTATCTTTAAATACACTCCATACAGTAAGTGTTAACCTAGCTAAGATAATTGTTTTAAATAGGGAAAAACTATAGACCAACAATAAGGGGTTTATGTACTATGCTTAGGAGGGGCCAAACACGTACTAGTTGCCATGTTACAGGCTGTGTTTGAAAAAAACCATGAGCTGGTTGGCTGGTCCTTTATCTCAATTTACTATATACAGATGGAGCGGGTCCCAGCTTTGCAGGGGATGGCGGAAGATTCGCCAGCCGCCATCCCCCGCCAGCCGGCTGAGGGGATGTGCGCGCACCAGATGCGTGCGCGTCCCCTTACAACGGGGCTCCCACCGGGTCCCCGCCGCCTCGTCAATGGTCGCCCCGGGTCCCTGCCGCCTTGCCGCACCCCCCATCCTAACCATGTCTGTCTCCCTGAAGCGGAGACAGACAGGGTTCCCGTCCCCCCACCGACAGGAAACTGGGACGTGCGTGTGAGACACACGTGCGTCAAGGGATCTGTCAAGGGATCTGGCGAACGCTGGCCAAAGATGAGACCCGCTCCATCTGTATCTCCCCAATGTTTAGTAGATAGACCCTTTAGTGACATAAGTGCAACAATTGGTCTGTATAATGCAATTCCTGCAGATAGCAGTGAACCTTAGCTTCACATTTGTATTGTTCTGTGGAAGATTCCAAGCATTTTAATTGGCTTCTGGCACTTCCCCATCTGGGCTGACTGCTTCCTATGAAATAATAATATTGGCCAGAATTCTATTTTTGGATAGAGAGTATTGCTGGCCCAAAAACTGAAACATACAGTAGGGCCTTATTCAGATCTGAGCTCAGTACAAGTTTGTTTCGAAAATGGGCAAAACCATGGGTGACATTTAATGAGATGTGAAAATGTG
This sequence comes from Crinia signifera, assembly GCF_055691185.1. Taxonomy (NCBI): domain Eukaryota; kingdom Metazoa; phylum Chordata; class Amphibia; order Anura; family Myobatrachidae; genus Crinia; species Crinia signifera. The sequence continues at coordinate 269,884,502 of NC_139219.1, read as the reverse complement.
ACTTTTGCTAAATTTTCGCGAAAAACGGCCGAAATCCCGTTTTCGCATATTTAATGAGATGCAAAGAACGGCAAAAATCGCAGATTTTGCGCGAAATCGAAAGTGCGATTTTTACTCGCGACGGAACTCTCATCCAGATGTTTTCCCATTGAAAAGTATACAATTCGCATATTTAATGAGATGCGAATTTGGGAAGTGTGTCTTAAATTCTCCAAAAAATCAGACCAGGTTCTGATATGCGAATTGGCCAGAACCCTGCACAGATCATTGAGATCTGTGCATGGTCCTGTGGTAAAAAACGTGTTAAAGTGTTTTTTTTTGGAAAAAAAAATGGTGTGGGGTCCCCCCTCCTGAGCATAACCAGCCCGGGCTCATTGAGCCGGACCTGGTTCCAAAAATACAGGGGACAAAAAGCGTAGGGGTCCTCCGTATTTCTGAAACCAGCCCCGGACTCTTGGACCGGTCCTGGTTCCAAAAATCTGGGGGCAAAAAAATCTGGGGTCCCCCGTATTTTGAAACCAGCACCGGGCTCCAACAGCCGGCAGTGTCATGCCACAGCCGTGGGACACTTTATACATAAGGTCCCCCAGCCGAAACATGAGCACTGTGGCTGGTCAGCCTTGGACGGGGTACCTGGAGGAGTGGGGACCACCCCAATAAAGGCCCCCCCGCCCCCCCAGGCTTCACCCGTCCAGGGCTGAAGCCCGGGGCTGTCACCGGCGTCCGTGCCCAGTGGACGCCGGCCTGATAGGGTTAAATCTGTCAATCCTAACATTGCTTTATACAGGAGAACTACAAGTACCAGCAGACCTCCCCCGCAGGCTGGGACTTGGAGAACCACAAGGTAATATTCCTTAAGGGTGAGCGCAGGACTATTCATTCTATGCAGTAATAGACATAGTAATGGTGCTGACATTATTTCTCATGGCAGCAGTGATTATTTAGCTGAGATGATCCTCCATCTAATGTGTCACATCTGTTACCCTATTAAAGCTGAAAAAGAGGTTTATAGCTTCTGGATTATACATTGGTAATGTGCTTGTAACCCAGAAAAATAAATAACCTAGCAAAAATTACAAATATACTGTTTATGGAGGACTATATGATTTCTGATGTACACATGTATCAACAGAATACAGTATACAAATAGATAGATAGGAAGTCAACTGGATGGCAATGGTCAGAAAAAGCATTGTGGAGTCCATATTAATAATCCTAATTTGTCCATGTCAACACCTCACCAAACACATATAGATAGAATAAAGGACTAAACAATTTAACACCAAAATCACCAACCTGCAATGTTCTCAACAAACATCAATTCAAGAGATAATCTGGGTCCCAAAAAATTTCCACCAAAATATAGAATCAATGCCCCAGAAATGGTAAAAGAACTCCACAGTGGACACTACAGTTGCTAAGAGAAACACGCTGAGAAGAAACTAGGGTAACTGTCCAAAGTTGAATGCAAGGCCTAGTAAACAAGAGTGCCCCACAAACCATATCCTAGATTTCTCCTGCAACAACAGAAGTCAAATATAAATGAGTAATTGGCCCGTTCAAAAATTTCCATGTGAATAAAATGATAGCGAGGTTGTTGGTTTGTAGTAGGATGAAAGAAGAACCAGTTCATTTGAAGCCATTTTGAATTGCAGAGCAAAGCTGATAATCGTATCCGTGCCGTATCGACGCATTCTGGGAAAGAACTGTAGCGTCAAAAGTAAATTTTTAACTTTGATTTTTAAACAAACAATACAATCTGCAATTCTAAATTAACAATTTTTCAGAAGCGGAGAACTTCATCTTTAAAATGGTACCTCATTTATCGATTTTGGTTAAGTTTGAAGGGAGATCCTCACCAAAAATCAACCTTCTAGAAATAATATATACGATAATCAGGGACCAACAAGTAAAAACTCCGCAAGAGAAAGATTTAAGAAAAGAAATGTGATGGGGTGATGGGGGAAGGTGTGTTTGTGTGTGTGTGTGTGTGTGTGTGTGTGTGTGTATGTGTTTGGGGGGGAATTAACTTGGCCCCCTGAAAAAATCCGCTAGGATATTGACAAAAGCCAGTCATTATATATGGTTCAATACAACTTTAAATGTACAGTAAGTCACAAAAAAACCTGCCTGATGGAAAAAATCTAAATGCATATTCGAAATCAGCTGAAAAAAATACATTTAGATTCAGTTGATATTGTTCTTGTGTAAAGGAAAAAGTTAAATTTTTAGATCAGTGTTTTTTAGTCATCCCTAACCCTAAACCTCACTATGGGCCAGATGTACTAAGCTTGAAAAGTGATTAAATAGAGAGTGATGAACAGCCAGCCAATCAGCTCGTAACTTCCATGTCACAGGCTGTGTTTGAAAAATGACAGGAAGGAGCTGATTGGCTGGTGGTTTATCACTCTCCATGTTATCACTTATCAAGGCTTAGTACATTTCACCCTATAACCCTAAACTCAACACTAATCCTAAAAATGAACAGAATAAAAATATGTTGACAATCAGATGTTGCCTTGTTATACAGTATGTTGACATTTTAACAATGTTGATCTCAGTGTCCATATTCTGACTGTCAACATTTAGAACCTGTTTATAGACCAAATACCCAGTCCGGATCATAATGATGTTGTCCTGTAGCACAGGTAGGATATCCAGCTGTTGTAAATATACAAGTGCCAGTGTGCTCTGCCAACTTCTGGTGCTATACTTCTGACATTAAATCAGTCAAACATTTGATCAAATAAAATCATCTGATGCCAGGCAAGTCTCTTTGTTTTTGGCTTCCATTGACTGTGTTCATTTTCAAAATCTATACAGAGAGAGAACAAAGCTGCTTCTTCTTTCTTTTCCAGCAGCGTGAAAACTTTCATTATGGAAACACAGTTTGTTGTCTGTATGATAACTCTCCTCTACATATAAGCTGTTTCAAAGGCAGGACTTTGGGAGGCAATGGAGTCATCTGCCGCCGGGCTCCTGCTCCCAAGTGGGCACCTCTCATCCCCTGCAAGTTTGAATCAGTTAATTGAAAGCCGTCAATATTGTTTTTGTGGCTGACTCTAACTCTATAGACATCACACTTTATTTTAACCATAATATGCATAACATACATACATAAACACATGCATACATATATTTATATAAGGTGATGTGTGTGTGTGTGTGTGTGTGGGGGGGGGGGGGGGTGGAGGGGGGGTGGTTACCAATATTTATTTATCCTCCGGGCAACTGGGACGAACTTATGCCACTGAGCTGTTTCATAGCCCAAACATATGCTTTAGTAATGTTATATATGTTAAAATGCAATTTTGTTGATGTCACAAAGCTCCAGGAGATAATGTACATATTTACTGGACTCGCCAAGCGTTGAATGGAGTAGTACAAAGCACATTGACACTGGACTATGGAGCAGTGGAAATGTGTTTAGTGGAGTGACGAATCCCGCTTCTCTGCATTGCAGTCAGATGAGTCTGGATTTGGAGGTTGCCAGAAAAACATTAACTGGCTAAATATATCATGCCAACTGTGAAGTTTGGTGGAGGAGGGATAATGTTTTTCAGTCAATGTTGGTGAAATGGTCTGCTGTCCAAATACTTCAGTCCATATACTGTTTATATACAGTGGCAGAACTCCTGGAGGCGATGGAGTCATCTGCAGCTGGGCGCCAGGCTTAAAGGGGCACTGACTCCATTGCCTCTTATGTTCCGCTTAGTGCCGCTGTGGCTATGTTATGCAGCAGTGCGGGCAAGCCGGGGCTGGCGCCCAGGGCTGTCTTTTCGTATGGGCTTACTGAGCACTTTCCCAGGGGCCCCAGGTGTATAAGGGCACTATGCTGATAGCTGAGGATCCCCTTTTTCCAGGGATACCAGAATTTTGAAAATCAGCCTTGGGAACTGGAGATATCCAACTGCAAAGCAGCAGTCCACATCCGACCTGTTAATTGTAATTCCAAGTCATATTTCTCAGGTTCTCTCTGACTGAGTTTTTTTGAGAGTATATTCCAAAAGCTAGGACTCTCCCCTTTCTGCCGACACTAGCGGCTTGTCTCTATTATGCCCAGAACCAGAGATATCAGCCTTCAAGCAGCCGGTCCCTGCTCCAGCTCCAAACGTTTGGTGTACAGTTTTATATTTTTGTCAATGGATTGCTCTGGCTCTTGATCTCTGATTCATAAGTTCCCAGCACCTCCTGAAAGTTGGGACTCTAGGTTTTTATACTATTGAAGGCTAAGAAATCTATTTCCACATAATGGCGATATCTGCAGTCAAACAAGCTGCCCTTCCACCGGAAAATGGAATATTAAGCCTACTCCATTATCCAACCCTCCCCTGCGTATAAAACACCCCCTACCTCTGTGGAAGTCATTTACAAGGGACCCTTCATACAGCTCAGTGCCCCCTTCCACACGTTAGTGTTCACCCTCCCACCACCTGTGCAGTAAAGGAGTAATTAGCAGAAGTTACTGCTTCAGGTCCTACATGTTGAATGGAAGATAGAGCACCCCTGCCACCCGTGGGACATCAAAGCTGCTGCTGATAGCACATCCCCCCCACCCCTAGGAGGGGAGAATGTGGAAGGGCCCCAGTGCATTGCTTTGCCCAGGGGCCCACACTGCTGTTAAGACGGCCCTGCTGGTGCCCCCCTGCTATCCTTATGAGCAGTGGTGATGGCGCGTGCCCCCCTCCACCATAGCCATGTGTGCCGCTCCTCCCTGTAACCTGGCTGGTGCAGAAGTCGGCCTGACGAAGAGCCTGGACTCCAGAGTTGAGCGGCATACAGTCCACTCCATACAGCCAGTCTGCGAGTTTGACTAAAAGCTGGGAGCTTGGTGGGAGACGCTGCAGTGGCAGCCTTTGAGGGTAAGTCTATGAAGCCCCTCTCTCCCTGACATTCTCTCTCTCTCTCTCTCTCTCTCTCTCTCTCTCTCTCTCTCCCCCCTATCTCTCATTCACCCGCTATCTATGAGGGGGGGACACTTTTATTTTCCCTCCGGGCGACGTGGAGGAACTTACGCCACTGTGTGTATACCACTAGTGTATGCTTACCCAGAAAGGCCCCTTGACATGCCATATTTTTTAATAGCACTTGACACGCCACTTTCTAAGACCATCGAATCGTTGGTTGTGCAGTGTGCATCCTCCACTGGCTGCTGCTTCCTATTATACAGACCATTGTCTGATCCTCTTCCTGGAGGCACTTGTAAGTGTTTAATACATCCAGGTATTTCAATTTGAGATGATTCCAAAAATACTTATATACAGCGTAAGACTGGGTCATAAAAGGACCTCTGAGGATGGGGGGTGGGCTTTAGGGGTGTGGCTAGTCTCCAGAGGGGGTGTGAACATTTACCACAGAAGCTTGGCTAAACATTAGAGAGTAAGTAGTAAAGTAAATACTGTAGTGCATGCATGATAATGTATCACAGCAATACAATGTAGACAGGGTTACTCCGGACAGTCTGGTAATTCACACCGGCTTCCGGAGTCCGGACGGGTGACTGTCCTGGAATGTCTGTGAATTTGGCACTGGCAGCAACAGCAGTTTTCTGCCCTCCCGCGGCTTGGCCGATATATTAGAGTCAGTGTGACACCCCCACACCTCCACGTGACACACTGATGACTGTTGAGGGAAGGGAGGGATGGACCAGAGTCCAGCTGCACTGCGTGACATGAAGTGAGAGTGACGACGGTCATGTGGTCTAAAATTTCTGAATTCAGAGTGACAATCAGACCAGTGGCGTAGCTCTGTTTGGGGCGCCCCCCCCGCCGTTAATGGGGGGGCGCCCCCCCCTCTCCCCCCCTCTCTCTTCCCCCCTCTCTCTCCCCCCCCTCGGCTGCCCGTGCCCCCCATGTCCCCTCCCCCCATTGCCGCAGGCTTACCTGTCCGCCGCGCGTCCCGGCTCCCCTCCTGGCTTCAATTAATTCTATGCAGACGGACCACGATAAAATGGCCGCCCCCATACCGCAGACAGTTTCCGAGAACAGTCTGCTTTATGGGGCGGCCATTTTATCGTAATCCGTCTCCATAGCATTGATTGAAGCCAGGGGGGGAGCCGGGACGCACGGACACTGGACAGGTAAGCCTGCGGGGGATGGGGGGTGGGGGGATTACTGTAGCACCGCAGCCCCCCCGGCGCGCCCATATGCACAGCGCCCCCCCACGACCGCGGGGGCTGCGGTGCTATAGCTACGCCCCTGAATCAGACCCGTCCTGCATCATGTGCAATGCCCTGTTCGTCTCTCAGGCTATTCCACCATCAAGAGAAAAATGACTCTACCCTGGAATCCCTTATATCAGGTAATCCTAGGTGCTGCTGATTAAACACCTGAGATTCTGCTACTGCTTCCATGTGGGGAGATGCTGTCCCTGTCACTATAACAGAATAAAAGAGGACAGCCGTAGCGTTATACGGTATGGTAGCGCTATTGGTAGAGTCCATTATAGACACAAGTGTGCGCCACGCCCCTTAGTTAAGACATGAGGGGTGGCGCTGAATGAGCCAACCTTGCATTTTTCACTTTAGTAATGAATGGAACGCACGGCCATATTATGTGTGGCATGAGACATAATTCATTGGTCCAATCACAAGTTGTAGGGATGTCATGTGACTGTGGATATGTCCTATGTAGGACACCATATGCACACAGCACATGTGGATCGATTAAGCTAATGAGGTGCATGGTATATATTGCAGCTTGGGAGACAGTGTCAGTGTATCCTGGTCTCTGGAGCTGAACAGTTGCTAATTGTTGTGCCATCTTGAAAAAGGCCATTCGTGACCGAAACGTCAACCCCTAACTTAATCTCTGTGACTGAACAGATGTATTGGTTAATAAATATTTACATTTACTTTGAATTTGGGGAGTGCCTTAGAGGAAGCACCCCGCTGTTGGACATTTGATGGTGTGAGTGCGGAACTACCTATATACAGTATAATATATATATATATATATCAATTTCTATCTGGTATACCACTTTTCATCACTTTATGATGTTCATTGTTGTCCCGAGTTGCTGTAAATGTTATTGTATTTTAGCCCAATGAAATCGGGTTCTACAACACTGAGGCAAACCACCCAATACTGTGCTTTTGAAATCTCCTTTCACAATGTGTAATAGGAATATGAGTATAATATGTATTCTTTTCTCTGCACACTTTGCAATTTGCTACTTTTCTTCCTCCTGTTAAATTGTAATGGCAGCTAAAGCAAAACTCGCCTGCGGAGAGAGCCGTGAAAGGATTATTTGTTCTCGTGATGTGTCTGGTCTACATTTTATGGCTGCATATTTTGTGCTAGTGGTCTACAGATAGAGGCCAAATTCAAAGCTCAAGCTGGGGCAATGCATTTGGTTGTTAAAGAAAAGAAACTAAAATTTCTCTTAACTTTTCCCTTTTACCTTATATAATGGCCATTATATTCATTATTCGGCTGCATAGTGGGGGCAGTTATATTGCGCACTTTGTACTCAGGAGCCAAAATACTTTTTGAAGTCTGAGATGTAGGAGAAAACTTCTGAATAAGTGCTGGCTTTAAGACAATTTCTGGTTCTAGCTTAAAAGAAAAACAATCTGGTTGGCATTGTGGTTAGCATTACACTGCACTAAGGTCATGGCTAATTGTCATAAAAGGACTGATTCATACCTGTCCACTAAGCCATTTATGTTCACAGCCTAGCGAACAGGTAAACACTGCCTGCACTACCCCGACCCTCCCACCGCTCAAATTCCCTCTCTAACATGCGAGGGGATGTGTTCCCTAACACATCCCCTTGCATGAGGCCGAACAGCGGAGAACTATAAGTTTATGGACGCTGATTGAGACTCACCTGGTCTGGATATGCGGAATTAAATGCCGTCTTTTTCCCAAAGTTTTGTCAAGTTCACAAAACTTATAACTTCATTTGATTCTATTTGGATTGCATTCAAACTCAAGGAGTCCGAGAGGACCGATATATTACCGGGGGAGGCGAGGAAGCTGGAGGCAGAGCACACTAGCTCCGTCCTCCAGACTGATGGGGCAGCCAGAGGCTGCTGGGGTCGGGGTTGGTCACACGCTCCCACCTCATTCCTCGGAGCTCCCACCCCCCCCCCCATTACCGCACGAGACGGGCGAGCAGGCAGTGGACCGGGATCCCCCCGGGAAGCAGCAGTCCGGGCCTAGCAGAGGCCTCACACCTCATCCACCAAGCAGCCCCGGCCAGTGGACCACGGGCGCAGCGGCAGAAGAAAACCCCCGTCCACCCCACGACCTACTGTGAGGTGAGGAGGATCTGGCTTAGGACACCAGCAGCGCCAATTCATGGCCCCAGGCTCCCTGGCTCACCCCCTCGCAGGCCGGTAGGAGAGGAGGCCTCTGCTCTGGGAGACACCGGCATATGCTCCCATCCCTGCATATGCTCCCTTCCCTGCAGGCCCACACCCGGCCCCCTGCCTCACCTAGGAGATGAGACCTCTGCCCCTGGATGTTTCACCAGCAGCTACCACTACTCCAGCTCCAGGCCTCACTGACTCTCCCCAGGCCTCACTGACTCTCTAACCCCCCCACGCCCCCCCCCCCCCCCCACCGCCGCAAATGGCTGCCTCGGATCGAGAGAGAGAGAGATGGCCGGCACTCCTTTACTCGACCATAAGGTAGATGCACCTGGTGCCTTCCCTAGTTGGTAACCATCTGGATATTCATCCTTGCATGTTGGGCGGCACTCAGACATCTTGTAGAAATAACTGGAGACCAGAAGGGTGCAGTTTTTGACATCTGGTCTCCATGTGGTCTCCAGTTATTTCTACAAGACGTATGATAATTTGTGAGAAAATCACAAATTCTGCTAGGGTATGTAAACTAAACTTTATATCTATGTATAGAATATATATTTATTTATTTATATAGCAGTAGTAATGTATTTTTGCCTGGCCTGTAATTTTGCAACACATCTTTGCATATATGTATATAAAAATGTATATACAGTATGCAGATAAATTATATGTTTGAGTGTTATATACTAAAGCACTGTAATGCAATGGGCATTATGATGTGTGGCATAATGTGTTATGGGCATTACAGTGTGCAGCATAATGTGTAATAGGCATTACAGTGTGTGGCATAATATCTATGGCATTATGATGTGCATTATATTGGGTTCTTGTGTATTATCTTGGCACCCGGCTACGCTATGTTTTCAACATAGGCTAAGCTACGTTGTCAGCGTAGCCGGCGCCGTAATAATAGGAGGCAGCACTGGGAGCAGGGTGGTGTGGTTTATACTTACCCTCCTCCAGGCGGTGATCCCCGATGACTCCCCAGCTGCAGTGATGGTTACTCCCTGGAAGCAGCGACGGTCACTCCCCGGCAGCAGTGTTCAGTCCCCTTCCTCCGGCACTCGCAGCGGACCCTGTACGTAATTCAGCATAGTGCCGCTGATGGCGCAACACTTGGTTTCCCTGCTCCACTAGCGGCACTACGCTAATTGCATACAGTTTCCGTGGCGAGTGCCGGAGCAGGGGGAATGAATGCGACTGCCGGCGGCTCGCCACACTTTATAAAATCAACTCCATGCCGACGTGGATACTGGGGGTATGACGTGGATAGTGGGGATATTAAGCATTGTGTATTTTTAGGGCTCCAGAGCCACTTACGTAGTTTACGTAGCCAGCATAGTGCTGTATTGGTATTCTGATTACACCACTATGTAAACTACATAATGGGTGCCCTGATAATACACAAGTACCGTATATTGTGTAATGACATTACGGTGTGTTATATTGTGTAATGTGCATTATGGTGTGGGGCACAATGTGTTATGGGCATTACAGTGTGTGGCATAATATGTAATGAAGATTATGGTGTACGGCATAATGTGTAATGGGTATTACATTGTGTGGCGCAATGTGTTATGGATATCACAGTGTTGGTTATTGTGTGAGATGGCCATTACAGTGCATGGTATATTTTGTAATGAGCATTACCGTGTGTGTAACAAGGCTACTGGCCTTGCAGTGAGGTCACACCCTTTTTTGGAATGGGCATGCCATAGGTATGTGCAAATATTTTTTTTTTGGGGGGAGGCAGAAACTTTCTCGGCTGGGGGAGAAAAATTTCTAGTTACGCCACTGGCTGGAGTACGAGCTTTGAACATTATGTGTGAATGGATTTGTGTAAAATGTATATAATAAAGTTTTATTTTTATAGGTGTGTGTGTCTTTATTTGAATATTCTTTTGAAGGTGAACTACAAGTCTAAGGGGGACCATTAATGCCCCGCATGCTGGGACTTGTGGTTTGCCAAGTCCCAGCCTGCGGTGGAAGCCTTCTGGGACTTGTAGTTCTACAAAAAGCATTTTTTTTTTATCTAATTTAATCCACAACCCCCCGGACGCCAGGGACAGCCCCAGTCTTTAGCCAGGAGAAGACTTTTTTATTAGGGTGGTCTCCACTCCCCCAGGTACCCCTTCCAGGGCTGACCAGCCCCGGTCATCATTGTTAAGTCGGGGATCTTGTGTAATAAGTGTCCCCCAGCTGTGGCATGACACCGCTGGCTGTTAGAGCCCGGTGCTGGTTCCAAAATATGGGGGACCCCAAGTTTTTGTTATCCCCTGTATTTTTTAAACTAGGTCCAAGAGCCCAATGCTAGCTTCTTAAATGCATGGGAACCCCATGATCTCTCCCCCATTTGGGGAACTTGGACTGGCTCAATGAGCTCAGTAGCTGGTGTCACAAACTTGGGGTGCACTACCACTCGGGGATTGGCTAGACCTGACACAGGGGCGCGGAGTCTAACCGTGCCGGGGGTTTTCTGCCAGTGACCCCTCCAAGCGGGATATGGGCTTCTGCGGCACCCGACACATCGGTCGCGGCCCCCTGGTCAGGTTCCCCATATGAGTGGTGGTAGCTTGTGGAATATGGAGCGTGGTCGTCAAGCCGGGTCAGTAACAGGTGAGCAGATACGGTACCAAGGAATGCAGCACACAGGGAGCGGGCAGGAAAATGGTAACAGAACTAGCCAAGGTCATACACTGGATGTCACGGATGTAGTACACAGGGAGCAGGCAGGAGAATAGTAACAGAACTAGCCAAGGTCATACACTGGATGTCATGGATGTAGTACACAAGGAGCAGGCAGGAGAATAGTCAGGAGAATAGCCGGAATCATACACTGGTAAACACTGGGTACGGTACACGAGGATCAGGCAGGAGAATGGTCAGGAACAAGCCGAGGTCAGATGCAATAATCAGAAGTCTGGAATAGTACAAGGCACTGGAACGCTGGAGCTGGTGTGAACCTATACTCTGGCAGCTTCTGTCTCCCAGAGGCTGCCCTTTATAGGAAGCACAGGGAACCCACAGGTGAACTAATCAATGGGCTGAGCATGCTCAGTTTACACTGAACTCTCCTGCAGGAGAGTTACCCAGGTGTAACTAATTAGCTGAGCTCAGATCTCACAGCACAGTTCAACTATACAGAGCTGTCAACAGCAAGGACTCCTCCAGGTGCTGTAATTAGCAAAGCTCAGGCCACACAGACTTTCCTTGCAGCATGGAGCAGGCTGAACAGACAGGAGAAGCCACAAACCAGGTAAGAAACAATACAATAACTGAATGTTGTGACATTACCCTCCCCTCTAGGGGTGGGCTCCGAACACCCCACATGGATACTTTCAAGGTCGCCTGTGGTGCTTCTTCTTTTTCTTCAAAGTGGGCTCTGGCCAACACTAGACCACCCAAAAAAGGAGCAGCATCATGTTCAGAATCATAATCTGAGTTGGAGTCTAGTTCTGGGGTGCAAATCAAAGATTTTTTAGCGGATGATTCTTTGAGACCATGAAGTGCTAAAGAGCCGACACGGATGCCCCTAACTATTGAGTTCTTCGATTCAGATCTTGGAAAAAATTTTTTTGCAGAAGCTCTAGTACTCTCGGTATGCCGTCTAGATGACCCATGGTTTTGAAGAGGCATAGGCAGACTTTTAGCCAGGGAGGATGAAGGAGTCTTAGATTCAAATTTCTCGATCACAGCCCTGGAGAATGATATCAGATCTTGCAGTCGAGGATCATTGGCTTCAACAAGTGGATTGACCCATTTTAGTGCTTCTCCCCGGAAGGATAAGATCATAAATCTCCTATATATTTGGCTACATCTGTCACTCAAAGTGGGTGTCTGTGTCTATAACGCTCTATTCCTGGACTTTCCTCTTAATGTGTGATTGCCTTCATCTGTGATGAACACCTTTCTGAGAAATTAACCTGTTTAAAACAGGTGATGGCAATCATACATTAAGGGGAAGTCTAGAAACAGAGCATTGTGTCCCTCCTGGAGAGGGTCATGTTGGGAGGTATGTGACAGAGAACCAGCCCAGTAAGCCCACAGACAGTGCCAGACACCCACTGCCTTCCCATGTTGCCCAGCACTGCTACTCCACAGCCACCAGGTGAGCGCCCCCCTCCCGCGATTTGCGGCAAAACCTCCCCCCCCATGCCCCCCCTCCCGCGATTCGCGGCAAAAACACCCGCTCCCCCGCGACCCCCCCCTACCGCGATTCGCAGCAAAAACACCCCCGCGACCCCCCCTCCCGCGATTCGCTGCAAAAAGAACCCCCCCACGACCCCTACCGCAATTCGCGGCATAACCACCACCCCACGACCCCCCCCTCCCGCGAATCGCGGCAAACCCTCCCCCGTGACCCCCCCCCCCGATTCGCGGAAAAAACACCCCCACCGCGACCTCCCTCCCGCGATTCGCGGCAAAAAGAACCCCCCGCGACCCCCCCTTGCACGATTGGCGGCACCCCCCCTGCGACCCCCCCTCCCGCGATTCGCGGCACCCCCCCCCTAAATTCGCAGCAGCCCCAGGATTAAATGGCACATGCAAAACACTGACATGGCTATGATCGACAATGAAAAAGGTTGACATGAGTTTTTGAAGATTTATTTTTAATTTTTTTAATTTTTTCATATTCATTGTCATGTGTCGACATGGACACCAATGAAGTGGCACACTTATGTCAACATTTACATGTGTTGACCTTTCTGTGTTGATTTTTTCTTGTGGCGATTCGCGTCACACCCCCCCGCAACCCCCCCTCCCGCGATTCGCGGCACCCCCGTGACCCCCCACCTCCCGCAATTCGCGGCACCCACCCCCGCGACCCCCCCTCCCGCAATTCGCGGCACCCCCCGTGATTCGCGGCAGCTCCAGAATTAAATTGCACATGGAAAACACTGACATGGCTATGGTCGACAATGAAAAAGGTTGACATGAGTTTTTGAAGTTTTTTTGTCATTTTTTTAATATTTTCATATTCATTCTCATGTGTCGACATGGACACCAATGAAGTGCCACACTTATGTCAACATTTACATATGTTGACCTTTCTGTGTTGATTTTTTTCTTGTGGCGATTCTCGTCACACCCCCCGCAACCCCCCCTCCGGCGATTCGCGGCACCCCCCGCGACCCCCCCCTCCCGCAATCCGCGGCAACCCCCCACCGGAACCCCCATGAACCCCGCTCTCCCGCGATTCGCAGCACCCACCCCCCGCAACCTCCCGCAAATCGCGGCACCCCCCGCGATTCGCGGCAGCCCCAGGATTAAATGGCACATGGAAAACACTGACATGGCTATGGTCGACAATGAAAAAGGTTGACATGAGTTTTTGAAGTTTTTTTTTTTCATTTTTTGAATATTTTCATATTCATTCTCATGTGTCGACATGGACACCAATGAAGTGCCACACTTATGTCAACATTTACATGTGTTGACCTTTATGTGTTGATTTTTTCTTGTGGCGATTTGCGTCACACCCCCCCCCACAACCCCCACTCCCGCGATTCACGGAACACACACACACACCTCCCCCGCGATTCTCGGCACCCCACCCCGTGACCCCCCCTCCCGTGATTCACGGCACACCCCCGCGACCCCCCCTCCCATGATTCGCGGCAACCCCCGCCCCGTAACCCCCCCTCCCGCGATTCGCGGCACCCACCCCCGCGACCCCCCCCCCCCCCGCGATTCGCGGCACCCCCCCCCCCCCGCGATTCGCGGCAGCTCCAGAATTAAATTGCACATGGAAAACACTGACATGGCTATGGTCGACAATGAAAAAGGTTGACATGAGTTTTTGAAGTTTTTTTTTTCATTTTTTTAATGTTTTCATTTTCATTCTCATGTGTCGACATGGACACCAATGAAGTGCCACACTTATGTCAACATTTACATGTGTTGACCTTTATGTGTTGATTTTTTCTTGTGGCGATTTGCGTCACACCCCCCCCCCCCCACAACCCCCACTCCCGCGATTCACGGAACACACACACACACCTCCCCCGCGATTCTCGGCACCCCACCCCGTGACCCCCCCTCCCGTGATTCACGGCACACCCCCGCGACCCCCCCTCCCATGATTCGCGGCAACCCCCGCCCCGTAACCCCCCCTCCCGCGATTCGCGGCACCCACCCCCGCGATTCGCGGCACCCCCCCCCCCGCGATTCGCGGCAGCTCCGGAATTAAATTGCACATGGAAAACACTGACATGGCTATGGTCGACAATGAAAAAGGTTGACATGAGTTTTTGAAATTTTTTTTTTTCATTTTTTGAATGTTTTCATATTCATTCTCATGTGTCGACATGGACACCAATGAAGTGCCACACTTATGTCAACATTTACATGTGTTGACCTTTCTGTGTTGATTTTTTCTTGTGGCGATTCGCGTCACACACCCCCCACCCCCCCCGCAACCCCCACTCCCGCGATTCACGGCACACACACCCCCGCGATTCTCGGCACCCCACCCCGTGACCCCCCCTCCCGTGATTCACGGCACACCCCCCGCGACCCCCCCTACCATGATTCTCCGCAACCCCCGCCCCCGTAACCCCCCTCCCGCGATTTGCGGCAACCCACCCCGCGACCCCCCTCCCGCGATTCTCTGCAATCCCTCCCCTCCCGCGATTCGCAGCATCCACCCCCCCACAACCCCCCCTCCTGCAATTCGCGGCACCCTCCGCGACCCCCCCTCCCGCGATTCGCGGACACCTAAGTTGCAATACAGGGCATCTTTCATACAATTCTAACCATATTTCTCATATACAAACGTTCACAAATTAAGGGGGCGCAGCCCCTTACGACGGTGTGAAGAGCGCCCGTAGGGCGCGATGAATCCCCTAGTCTTACAATATTTGCCATATTGACTCTGGAAGATGGATCATGATTCATGGCATCTAAGTAGTGATCCGCTAAAGCCTGGTAATGGGCAGGGTTCTCATCAAAACAAATATCTTCAGAAGACTCTTCAGCTGGCTTTTGTGTACTAGCCAATCCTGGTGGGACCTTAGACACAATGGATGTCTCTTGAACTTGAGGCACTGCTGAAGCCTTATGGATGTCCAGTACAGTAGGCATCGGTACTCTAGAAATTTTTTCTTGGCTGACATGTTTAGGCCCAGGGGTCATGGAAGCAGACCTGGAGACCGTAGAGGTAATGGAGACAGGCCCAGAGGCAACGGATGCACACCTGGAGACCATGGAGGCAATGGAGACAGGCCCGAAGGCCACGGAGGAAGGCCCGCAGGACAAGGAAGCGGACCCGGAGACCACGGAGGCAGGCCCGGAGACCACGGAGGTAGGCCCGGAGGCCACGGAGACTGGCCCGGAGGCCGCGGAGACTGGCCCGGAGGCCGCGGGGACTGGCCCGGAGGCCGCGGGGACTGGCCCGGAGGCTGTGGCGACTGGCCCGGAGGATGTGGAGACTGGCCCGGAGGCCCCGGAGACAGGCCCGGAGGCCACGGAGACAGGCCCGGAGGCCACGGAGACAGGCCCGGAGGCCATGGAAGTGGACCTGGAGACCACGGAGGCAGGCCCGGAGGCCACACACACAAGTCCTCATGCCCGGAGGCAAGGGCAGATGGGTCCTCATGCCCGGAGGCAAGGGCAGATGGGTCCTCATGCCCGGAGGCAAGGGCAGATGGATCTCCACCAGGAGTGACAGACCTGGAACCCCCACCAGGGGTGACGGGCTCGGAACCCCCACCTGGGGTGACGGGCTCGGAACCCCCACCTGGGGTAAATGGCTCGGAACCCCCACCTGGGGTGACGGGCTCGGAACCCCCACCTGGGGTGACGGGCTCGGAACCCCCACCTGGGGTGACGGGCTCGGAACCCCCACCTGGGGTGACGGGCTCGGAACCCCCACCTGGGGTGACGGGCTCGGAACCCCCTTCTGGGGTGACGGACTCGGAACCCCCACTTGGGGTAATAGACTCGAAACCCCCACTTGGGGTGATAGACTCTGAACCCCCACTTGGGGTGATAGACTCTGAACCCCCAATTGGGGTGATAGACTCGGAACCCCCACTTGGTGTGATAGACTCGGAACCCCCACTTGGTGTGATAGACTCGGAACCCCCACTTGGGGTGACGTAAGCCCCTTCTTGAGGCAAAGTGCCCAGTGTCCCAACCTGGGAAGCCACACTCAGAGACCCTTCCTGAGGTGTGGCTACCAGAGGATCCTTTTGGGGCGCAACTCTCGGAGATTCCTCTTGGGGCAGTGTACTCAGAGGCCCTTTTTGGGGTACCACTTTCAGAGACCCCTCTTGGGGTGCAGTGCTCGGGAAACCCTCCTGGGGCACAATGCTCAGAGACCCTGTTTGGGGTGTGGTACTCTGAGACCCTGCTTGGAGTCTGACAGTCTGAGACCCCTCCTGGTGCACGACACTCTGAACCCCGTTCTGCGGCTTGAGAATTTGAGAACCCTCTTGGCAAATTACCCTCCGAGACCCTTTCTGAGGAAAAAGACTCTGTACCCCTTGTTGGGGCTCGCCATTCTGAGGCCCCTCTCGGAACTCGACACTGTGAGAGTCCACTTGGGGTGAAACACTTTGATGCCCCTCTTCGGGCAAGACACTAGGAAGCCCTTCCTTGGGCAAGACACTAGGAAGCTTTTGACACTGTCCCACATCGCAGACTGTTAAATAAACTTGAAAGCTTGGGATTGGATTCTAAGATAGTTGAATGGATAAGAGCGTGGTTGCAGGACAGAAAACAGAGAGTTGTAGTAAACGGAGTACAGTCAAAGGAGGGAAAGGTTACAAGTGGAGTACCCCAGGGATCTGTACTTGGACCGGTGCTTTTTAATATCTTTATTGGTGATATTGCCAATGGAATTGAGGGTAAAATGTGCCTTTTTGCAGATGACACAAAGGTATGCAACAGGGTAGACACACCAGGAGGGGTAAAACAAATGATTGAGGATCTAGGCAGATTAGAGAAATGGTCAAGAGAATGGCAACTACAGTTTAATGCCCAAAAATGCAAAATCATGCACTTGGGTCTCAGAAATCCAAAGACTCAATATAGTATAAATGGCACTATAATGGAAACTACTGAGGAAGAGAGGGATCTAGGTGTCACTATTTCAGGGGACTTAAAAGCAGGTAGGCAATGTAACAAAGCAATGAAGAAGGCAAGTCAGATGCTTGGTTGCATAGGGAGAGGTATCAGCAGTAGAAAGAAAGAAGTAATAATGCCACTGTATAGGTCATTGGTACGACCTCACCTAGAGTATTGTGTTCAGTTCTGGAGGCCATATCTCCAGAAGGATATAAATACATTAGAGACTGTACAAAGAAGAGCAACTAAAATGGTGCATGGCCTACATCACAAAACGTACCAGGAAAGACTAAAAGATCTTAATATGTATACTTTAGAGCAGAGAAGGGAAAGGGGGGACATGATAGAAACTTTCAAATATATCAAGGGCTTTAACAAGGTACAGGTGGGAGACATTCTTCACAGGAAGAGGAGCAGCAGAACACGAGGACATGCACTGAAACTAGAGGGAGGAAGATTCAGGGGAAATGCGAGGAAGAATTTTTTCACAGAAAGAGTAGTAGATAAGTGGAATAGCCTCCCAACAGAGGTGGTAGACGCAAATACAGTAGTACAATTTAAACATGCTTGGGATAAGCATATCGATATCCTTACAAAAAAATAAGGATCAAATATGGTTTGAGGTAACATATTTAAAAAAAGGGGCAGACTAGATGGGCCAAGTGCTTCTTATCTGCCGTCAAATTCTATGTTTCTATGTTTCTATGTTTCTCCTCCTGGAGCACAATACTCGGAAGCCCCTCCTTGGGCTGGACTAACAGAACCCCCTTCTGGGGCTGGCTGGACAGAACCCCATCTTTGGGTTTGATACTCGGACTCCCCTCCTGGGGCTTGTGACCATGAACTCCCTCCTGGGGCTGGATGGACAGGACCCCCTCCTGGGGTTGGACTGATGGGACCCCCTCTTGGGGTTGGACACCCGGACTCCCCTCTCGGAACTTGACACTCGGGTTCGCTTCTTGCGGCTTGACCGAAAATGTACTGCTTTTAGGTAAAAAGATTTTAGTTCTTGGACCCCAGTGATAGCCTTGAAACTCTTCCTGAGCGGGCACAGAAGCAACAACCTTATTCCTGGCCTCTCGGAGGGAGCAATCCCCAATCAAATGGTCCTGGTCTCCACAATAAAAACATAAATTTAAGGACCTGCGTCGCTGGCGTTCCTCACCTGACAACTGGGGGCGAGGCCGACTCATGTACTTGTCCTTTAAGGGCACAGATGTATTTGCCAATGGGATACCCGGAGTGGAATCTGAGGGTCTTGCAGGCACCAAGCCCACAGTAGACTCGCCGAGCAGTTTGGTGACAAGGGTGAGGACGTTAGACAGCAGCTCCTGTAACTGCTGTATTAGCAGGCAAGGCACCCTAATGAACTCCGGATCAGAAATCACTGGTGTTGGAGAGGGTGGAACGAGGTCCAATTGCTGCTGCAGAGTTTGCAAGCTTTGCATAATCAGAGCTTGGTGCTGTCCTTGCTTGTCAACCCGGACCAGCAGGTGTTCCAGGAGTTCTTTATGAGACATGCCACTAACAGCATCCATATTCCAGTTGGGCCAGAGTATTCTGTCAA